>NC_133533.1:70754485-71073129 GCF_048544455.1 Silene latifolia | reverse complement strand
TAATGTTGTTGTATTTCAATTAATGAATGTTTTAATTAAATTATGTTTAAAGTCATTTAATTAAATATCGTTGCATTTAATTAAATACCGTCTCCAAACAATAATACAAACATCTGAAAATAAAAATAAAACATAAAAATTATCCATACAAAGATACTAAAAAAACCATACAAACATCATCCAAACAAACATAATCCAAAGAAATAGAAAAACATAAGAAAATAAAAAGAAACTAGTCATCATACACGTCTGCATAGTAAGGACGCATCCCCGCAAACAAATCCTCTAGAGTCTCTCTCTCGGCCTCCTCATCGCTTGCTTGGAAGACATTCTTCAACTTACGACTAACGACTAGGGCGACTTAGGCTCCTCATGAAACTCGACAGGCCGAAAATGGACGCGGTGTGAGGGGGGATAAAAGTAGGGGTGTGAATGGTCTACATACCAAGACATGTATCCCTTAGAACACTCGAAAGGCATATATGCCTTCTTTGACAGGTTTCGGAGGTGTGTGATGGATATCTCGGACATCCATGTCCAATCGGGCTCTTGCCCGAAATCCAGCCTGTAAGGCCCGTTCGCGGGCCTAGACTCATTCACCGCAATAGGCATCGAGACCGGGACATCCTGACGGTACCCAAACTGACGCATGCACCGATCCGGCTGGTACGGCTCTACTATATCAAGATGTCTGATAAAACCCGAGTAAAGCGATACTCTGCAAGCTCCCTGAGGACGGTTCCCGTAAGGCAACCATCGGACATGCTCTGACCTAAGATCGTCCAAACTATGACGATACATGATAACTATGTTATCACCCTACATTTTTGGCCTTAAACCCTTCACTTTGTCTTCATTTTGTTACATTCTTTAGCTAATTTAGCCTAGTCCATAGTCGATTTTGCACTTATTCATTTTGTATATGGCCTTACGTAATTATAATATTATTTCACACTTTTTTAGGAGAACGTGAGAGGTGATATAGGGACGGGACCTTTTTGCAAGGAGCGAAGCGGAAATCGAGAACCGTCTTGAGATTTTCCCAACTTCCATGGGCGTTCAGACTCCAGGGCGGTGTTCCCACCTCTATCCGGTGCTCAAAATTGGTCTAGTGGGTGTTCAGAGATTCCATCCGGTGTTCCCACCTCTATCCGGTGTTCCCAAGAGGCGGCCGGCGTTCCCAACACCGGATAGAGGTCTTTTGGGCTTTTCTTTGATTTTCGACCTTTGTAAATCCGTTAATGGACCCTTTTTTATATATACCCAACTCTATTTTCAGAAAACACAACAATTCCATACTAGATTTTAGATCAAAAAGTGAGTTGGTAGAGAAAATATTTGGGGAAGAAGTTGTAACATTGTTCTTCATCTTTTGAAATTATTCAATCCAATCATCTTTCTTGCCTTATAATTGTTGGTATATTTCCTTTGTCACTTCTTATTTTCCTCTTGTTTTTAGTTGTTGATTTAATTTCTCTTTGTTCATGTTTCTCCCATTTTTGAATATTTGTTTTGCTTGAAGTCAAAGTTACCATCTTTTTGCCTAATTTCATTTTGATTGTGGTTTGATAACTTTGTTATCATCTTTTTGTTGCCAATTGCATGCTTAGTAGTAATAATCGATTAATTATCATGTTAATGGTTAAAGTTGCCTCCTTTATTGCTTGTCTCGCTAAATTGACCATGATTAGTGAGTAGTACCCTTACTAGGGTGCGATTGGGTACTTACATGAGTGATTAAAATGCTTGTTTCCATTTAAATAGTCATTAAGGGGAAATTGGTGGGGTTTACCTTAGGATTTATTTTGTTAATGTTGTGATTTGGGATTTTGGTTGATTGATGACCCTTGTCCACCATTGGGAATTGGTTAGGTCCTAAGTCGACCCCCCTTTTACATCCTTTGCCTATTTGGGTTGAACCCGGGAGGGAGAGCCTAAAGAGGGTGCCTTTGGGGACCGGTTTGACCTTCACCTTTGGGAAAAGGGTTGGGAAGGCCGGGAATTTATCGTATACTTAGTGACTCCTAGCATAAATCGACTACCTTGGGGATGGCGCGCGTTCCTAGGGTCTTAGAATGTTGTATAGGAGATTCCGAGTCATGAGCCCGGGAGGGAGTTGAGTCGGTAGGTCTAGTGTCCTATTGTGAGCCCGGGAGGGAGTCAATAGGCGAGTTAGAGGCGTTTTCCCCCGCCTTGTGTACCCAAGATGACTTATTGCCGGAATTAGCATGATAATCATGAATGTTTGTAGCCTAATCGTGCCTTAGTCTTTTTATATCTTGAGTAACACATCTTTCCTTTTAGTTTTCTCTTTGAATTTAGTTGTTGCTTATTTAGTTTAATTTGTTAGTCATTTAGTGTAGCTTACTTAGTTATTTCACCAATCTATCCTTTTCCTTTGACTTAGCTAAACTTAAGAATAACAACAATTAGTAGTCTCCCAAACTCCTCGTGTTCGACCCTTACTAGTGCAACGCTTCGTTCACTTGCGAGGTTTAACTTGAAACCACCAAGTTTTTGGCACCGTTGCCGGGGAGCAATGGATCGATATTAGTTGTTTTGTTCTAGTTTAGACTAAGTCTTTGTATTATTTGCATCTCCCTCATATCCAAATGTAGCATACTAGTTTTTGCATTTAGATTATTTTGTAATATATTTAGTATTAATCATCATTTAATTTGCATTCATGTAGGTTGCATTAGATTTTAAAATTTGTTACATATTGTCACATGTAGTTGCATCCATTTATTTTTAAAAAAAAAAAAAATTGAAAAAAATGAAAAACTTAAAAATACGTCCTTTTATTTTGAATAAAAGTGCCTCTTAACCACACTTTATCCGTCATTGGATGTTGTATATAATAAGTGTGGGGAGGAGGCACAAAAAAAAATACAAAAACAAGTTCTTTACTTTTTCAAAAATTCAAAAACAACAAAAATATGTATTTACTTTTCGAATATCCTCCACACATTCATTTCCATCTAGAATTATGTAAATAAATAAGTGTGGGGAGGACATTCTAAAATTTAAAAAATCCAAAAATATGTTATTTAGTTTTGCTATTCACTCCCTATGCTTTTGTCCATTGAGGACAATGTACATTTCAAGTGTGGGGAGGGAAATATCCACTCTTGTGAATATTTGTATATATTTGTAAATGCTTGTAAATTTAAGAAAACTCAAGAAAATGCCTAAAAATTGAAAAATTTCAAAAAATTCAAAAAAATATTGCATTGTATATATTTGTTTTGTCTAACCTTTGGCATAGCGCATTGACCATTTGAGGCAAAAAGGAGACTAGAAGACCGCTTGGTATACACGTTCTTATCTCTTTCTCCTTTTTCATTCTCTCTCTTTTTATATTGTTGTATAATATGGAGGAGGATGGGATTTTTGTGCCTTGGGTGTCTCCTTGGGAGACCTGTTGATTGTTTGGTGTTGATGTGTCTTTGCTAGGATTAGACATTGGTTGCACGTTTAGTTTCATGTTCTTTCGCTTTCCGCATGCATTTTGTCACATGTGCATATGTGTTGTTGTTAGACTTAGTTGCACTTAGTTTGTAAATGATTTGCATAAGCATGGTCGAGGAAAGGAACCAAGTACCCCCATGATGAGCTATATGTCCAATTGTGCCTTTTCCCTCCCCGTGACTTGCACCCGTGGCCTCTTAGTTAGCCAAGGGAAGCGGGCTTGACCAATGAGTTTAGACCGATCTTGTGAGACCTAGGACCGTAGACTAGACCTAAGGCTCGACTTAGCTACTCAAAGGTAAAGGTAGAGCCTCCTAGGGTGGGTACATTCATACCCCGCCCTCATTTAGGTTTGAGAGTAGGCCTCCTCGCAAGGCGTGTCACATCTATACGCACAAGTGTGTCATTGCGTCCTTAAACTATGAAATTGCATTACATTTTTGTGCACATGATATGAAGCAAGAGTCCATTTGCATAAAAACCTCACATAGCCAAATAGCCTTGTTTTCTCCCCTACATTGTTTCCCTTTTTGATTCACCCCCTTTGAGCTTAGCCTTTTCATTTGGCAAATCCACCTAAATAGCTACATTCCCATAACCACCCTTCCTTAATCAAGAATTGGTCGGTTTTTGTAGTTGTGTTGTAGGAGGTGATTTGGGTGATGATGGTGGATAATGTAAATGTCCACTCGGGCCGAAAGTTTGATGTGTATTTGGCGTTGTAAAGAAATAAGAGGTTTTGAAAAAGGAAATGAAAAACAAAAATAGAAAAGTGAAAATGTCACGAAAAATCAAAAAAAAGGGGTAATGAGTCGTGTTGTATATACCTTATAAGGAAAAGAAAAAGGCAAACAACACCCCTCCTCATCATTAAATGGGGTAGAAAAAGCCGTTGCTAAATAAAAAGGGCAAATTGATGTTTTTCCAAAATGAGTCGGGTTTACACAATTTTTGCATGACTTGGGAAACCTAGTTTTTGTTACGGTGTAGACGTTACCATTTGTTGAAATAAGAGGAGTATTTTCAAATTTTTCCAATTTGAGTTGGGTTTATGCAATTTTTGCATAGTTTTGGTGATCCATGCTATGTTAGGGCATAGACGTGTCTCATGTGTTGCAATAAGAATTGGGTTTAGATGTGTCGGCGATTCTTGATTTGAACTCCACATATCCAAACGGTGCTTGCGCCAATCCCGTTTCGACCTACTCCCTAGCCCCGTTACAACCCTTTGCTTCATATTGTATGCATTTTTATCTTTGTTTGCATTTCATTTGACATAGGACGGTCTTACACATTAGATTGCGGGCACGTTTTCGCTAGTCGAGTTAGGAGAGTGATTTTGGTTACTTTATGTCACAAAAATCACCATGTTCTTTCAATGAGCGACGAGTGAAAACCGTGAGGATGTCGTTGCCTAGGTCCCCTTAGTCATGGGTCCTTTGGTTGAATCTCGTGTCGGTTTAGTAAATCTCGGCGGACTTGCCCTCTTCCCCTCACCCCGCTCTTGAATTTGTTTCTTGGGCATTGGTCACATTAGGGTAGCTTGAGCCATGCTCAGGGGGTTGGCACCTCAATTGGCACTTCTGAGACGGTACTCCCGACCAAAACCGTGTTTCATTGCTTGAAAAATCCGGCCACTTAGATGAGGAAAGTGGACCATTTTTGAGATGTATTCTATTGCTTGATCACGTGCTTTCATGATAGATGCATCGCCATTTTGTAGCAAGACCCAACTTGCCTTGCAATAGGGCACTCTTCCATCATGGGTGTCAAATTGTGAGTTGAAGGGGCGTTGAGTGCGCTAAAACTCATTCGGCTATTATTAGTTAAATAATTTAGTGGTGCTTATATTGTGCACTCACTATTGATACTAAGCTTTAGTATTGCCTTGCAATTTGACCTTGGACTTACTCGAGGACGAGTAAGGGTTTAGTGTGGGGAGATTTGATAACTATGTTATCACCCTACATTTTTGGCCTTAAACCCTTCACTTTGTCTTCATTTTGTTACATTCTTTAGCTAATTTAGCCTAGTCCATAGTCGATTTTGCACTTATTCATTTTATATATGGCCTTACGTAATTATAATATTATTTCACACTTTTTTAGGAGAACGTGAGAGGTGATATAGGGACGGGACCTTTTTGCAAGGAGCGAAGCGGAAATCGAGAACCGTCTTGAGATTTTCCCAACTTCCATGGGCGTTCAGACTCTAGGGCGGTGTTCCCACCTCTATCCGGTGCTCAAAATTGGTCTAGTGGGTGTTCAGAGATTCCATCCGGTGTTCCCACCTCTATCCGGTGTTCCCAAGAGGCGGCCGGCGTTCCCAACACCGGATAGAGGTCTTTTGGGCTTTTCTTTGATTTTCGACCTTTGTAATTCCGTTAATGGACCCTTTTGTATATATACCCAACCCTATTTTCAGAAAACACAACAATTCCATACTAGATTTTAGATCAAAAAGTGAGTTGGTAGAGAAAATATTTGGGGAAGAAGTTGTAACATTGTTCTTCATCTTTTGCAATTATTCAATCCAATCATCTTTCTTGCCTTATAATTGTTGGTATATTTCCTTTGTCACGTCTTATTTTCCTCTTGTTTTTAGTTGTTGATTTAATTTCTCTTTGTTCATGTTTCTCCCATTTTTGAATATTTGTTTTGCTTGAAGTCAAAGTTACCATCTTTTTGCCTAATTTCATTTTGATTGTGGTTTGATAACTTTGTTATCATCTTTTTGTTGCCAATTGCATGCTTAGTAGTAATAATCGATTAATTATCATGTTAATGGTTAAAGTTGCCTCCTTTATTGCTTGTCTCGCTAAATTGACCATGATTAGTGAGTAGTACCCTTACTAGGGTGCGATTGGGCACTTACATGAGTGATTAAAATGCTTGTTTCCATTTAAATAGTCATTAAGGGGAAATTGGTGGGGTTTACCTTAGGATTTATTTTGTTAATGTTGTGATTTGGGATTTTGGTTGATTGATGACCCTTGTCCACCAATGGGAATTGGTTAGGTCCTAAGTCGACCCCCCTTTTACATCCTTTGCCTATTTGGGTTGAACCCGGGAGGGAGAGCCTAAAGAGGGTGCCTTTGGGGACCGGTTTGACCTTCACCTTTGGGAAAAGGATTGGGAAGGCCGGGAATTTATCGTATACTTAGTGACTCCTAGCATAAATCGACTACCTTGGGGATGGCGCGCGTTCCTAGGGTCTTAGAATGTTGTATAGGAGATTCCGAGTCATGAGCCCGGGAGGGAGTTGAGTCGGTAGGTCTAGTGTCCTATTGTGAGCCCGGGAGGGAGTCAATAGGCGAGTTAGAGGCGTTTTCCCCCGCCTTGTGTACCCAAGATGACTTATTGCCGGAATTAGCATGATAATCATGAATGTTTGTAGCCTAATCGTGCCTTAGTCTTTTTATATCTTGAGTAACACATCTTTCCTTTTGGTTTTCTCTTTGAATTTAGTTGTTGCTTATTTAGTTTAATTTGTTAGTCATTTAGTGTAGCTTACTTAGTTATTTCACCAATCTATCCTTTTCCTTTGACTTAGCTAAACTTAAGAATAACAACAATTAGTAGTCTCCCAAACTCCTCGTGTTCGACCCTTACTAGTGCAACGCTTCGTTCACTTGCGAGGTTTAACTTGAAACCATCAATACAACTGAAAAGTACGAGACTCGCCCTTACTCCGAGGCAAGTTGGCCCAAGCCTCAACAAGAGGACGGTCCTCAAAAAAGAATCCACCACCGGGTCGGAACCTGGGAAAGTACTCGTATATCCACGCCTGGAGTAACGGTAGACACCCACTAACACCAGCACTATCTCGGCGCGATGCTATCCCAAGCTGTCGGTACAAGTAAGCCAAACAAGCCGCACCCCAAGAATATGAACCAACCAGCTCAAGACTATCAAACAAGGGCAACAACTGAGCGGACACCCTATCACCACTCTTATCCATGAAAAGAGTATGACCCAGTAACATCAAGAGGTAAGCCCGTAACGAGTCATGCTCGTTCCCTAGGTAAACAACCTGCCTCAACTCCGATGTTAGTATACCGCCATTCTTGTAGAGCGGTGGTGCAACATCGGACTCAGGAACTCCATAAATCCTCGCAATCTTGCCCCGCAAACCACTGTCATCATCCTCGCCCGAACCGGCCACAATAACCCGATCACCACTAACAGGTATCCCAAGAATATGCTGGACATCATGGAGCATGATACTAATCTCTCCAAAAGGCATATGGAAAGTGTTAGTATCCGGGTGCCACCTCTCGATAAAAGCACTAAGGAGGTTATCATCTAGACCGGTGGTAAAACACTCCTTCAAAACCCCAAGCCCGCTCGCCTGTACCCTAGCTGCAACACCCTCAGTGAGAACCATGTGCCTAATCTCCCTCGCAGCTTTCGGCCTCTCGTAGAGCTTGATCCACGACCTCATATTCTCCGGGTTAGGGTCCGACCAACTGTTGAACGCAACGTGACCACCAAAACTCCGTAGGGTGCTAATGTTCCTAGGACCACCAGGAACGGGCTCTCTCAGGATCCAAGAACTATCCCTACTCGGCCTCCTCGACCTATCGGTGCTAGAGGACTCTCTAACACTCGAATAACGTCCTCTACTATCCAGGCCCAACTTCAGACTCAACACTCTCGGCGGTGCCGTTCGGTTGGACCACATACTCTCCAAATGTCCTCCTCCTCCTCCCCGTAACCGTCATCCGACGGCTCATCATCTCTATCATGCTGGTAACTACCAGCAACCTCCCGAGACCTCGCCTCCTCCGACTCGCTAACGACGTGACCGGGAGTAGGCATCATAACCATTCCAGACGTCTCTCGAAGTGGGGGTGGCTGCTTGTGGGCCTGCTTAACTCGCAAACGACGCTTCGAGCCCGTAACATAATGCCCAGCGGTACGGTCGTGTATGTTAGGCGGAGGTGGAGCATTCATGATTGTCTTTCCTCTCTCATTTCGATCTACCATCTGCATTAGGAAATTGGAAGTTGTTAGAAAACACGTTAATCAACTAAATATCATATAAAGTAACAAAAATCGGCAAATAATAGCATAAAACACGGTTCTTAAAAAAAAAATTAATTTACCGCGGACTAACAAAACAAACCCCTTCTTTGACCGCGGTTGAACAAAAAAATCCCTTACTTGACGGTGGCTAAACATTTTTTTTTTTTACCGCGGCCAAACTTTTTTTTTTTTTTTTACCGCGGCCAAACAATAGAAATGGATGTTTGACCATGGCCAAACAATTTTTTCCAACGTTTGACCACGGTCAAACGTGAGAATTAAACGTTTGACCGCAGCCAAACCTTCAATTCCCACGTTGCACTGCAGTTTAACGTTGGAAATCAACGTTTCACCACGGCCCAAACCTCCATTTCCAACGTTTGGCGTGGTTTCGCCACAAACGCATCAAATTCACTCCCAATCCGATTAACAACAACAAATTTCGACTCAAAAATCAATCCCAATCAACTATATTTCGCAAACAACATATAACAATACCAAAATTTACATAATAACAACTAATTAACATGAATTTTAATAGAAAAACTAACAAATTTTACACTAATTCAATTAATTTTAATAAAAACCTAACACATAACCTAATTTACTAACTAATTCAATTCTAAAACAAAAACCAATCAATTTAATCGATCAACAATAACAATAAAGGAAAGAAAATTATTTAATTTCATAGTTTAATTCAATTAGTTTCAATTTCTAAACTAATTTAACAAAAAAAAAAAACGGCACTTACTTGGGATGTCGGAGGCAGCAGTGTGGTGGCGGTGGAGGCGGCAACGTCGGCGTGGTGGTGGCAGCTGTGTGGTGGCGGTGGTTGTGGTGGGAGTGTGGTGGTGTTGAGTGTTGGTGGTGTTGAGTGTTGAGTAGAGAGAATAGAGAGAATATGGAGAATGGGTAGTGAGAGATGAGGGGTAGTGAGCGTCTTTTTTTTAAAAAACGTCGTCGACGTTTACTAAAATATCGTCGATATTAACGAATCCGGTTTTCATTTCCTCCATAACTCAATCTATCTCCTCCTTCTCTCAAACACCAAAAACCCACTAAAAATCCCCCTTACAATCCCTAAATCCACCATAAATCCTTCACTTCTCCACCAATTTGCATAAAAATTATATATTTGGTATCCTCTTTTCATCCTTCATCTACTAGTAAGCTTTATTTTCATTTCCCCCAATTTTTGTTTAAGACATTTTTTTTAGGGTTTCGAATTTAAGCTTAATAATTGTGTTTTTGTTGTTCTTATAGGTGAAGAATTTGAAGATGAGTTAGGTGACTCATATATTGTAGAAGATGATGCATAATTTTGGGTTTTAGAAGTTTTCTCAAGTTATTACTTGTCTCTTTGCTAGCTTAAGGTAACTATTCCGAGTTACTCGACGATTTAATGTCACATTAGTAGTTGTATTTGTTGTTTGTTGTTGTTTGTTGTTGTTTGAGACGATCTTGTTGATAAATGAATGAATGGAGTAAGATGAGTATGCTTATGTTTAATTTATGTTACCCATTTGTATATTATTGTTTGGAACAAATTTGGATGAGGAATTATGTGTTGTGACAAGTCCGTGTTTTGGCTGGAACGCGTCAGTACCAGATCGAGACGGTTTCCAATGTTTCCAAAAATATGACAGATTGAACGGCGTCGAAAAATTAGGTGGTTTAGCCACTTGAATCACTCAATTCGGAGTCCGTATGAGTAAATGGCGTCGTTTTATCGATAAAATTTATAGAAAAGTTTACCCTTGTGTGAGACGGTTATTTATGCTATTTTATTATGCGAGAATTTTGTGGAATTAGTTATTTTGTAAATTGGAATATATTTTCTTATGTTGATAGTCTTTCACATGATAGAAATTGGAATAGTGCATGAAAATGATATTGTAATGAATTTTGTGATTTGGGCCAAAGTAGGCCAAGACTCTGAGCTGGGCCAGATTGACCGAACGAGTTTGGTCAAACTAGGTTTAAACCGGTCAGCCTCGATTTGACCGATGACCCGTCGCGGGACTCGGGTCGAGGGTTTGTCTTTGAGGTGATATTGGTTGTCAATGGATGTTTTATGTTGATTCCTTGATATTTTTAATTATCATTCCACATGTTGGTTGTTGGATGCTTTGGATGCCTTATGCTTGAGTCTTGTTGCCTCTTTGCCATTTTAGCTTGTTCTCATGGATTATGGTACTAGTGGTTAGTTGGAATTTGGATTATTATTGATATTGGAGATATTGTTGGATTGTCAACTAAATATGCTCTTGCGAAGCCTTTCATATGCTAGGGTGTGTATGATCATTTGTGTGTGCAAGTTTGGACTCTTTGCCCCTTTTTTTTGGTTAATTGGGTGTCCTACTTGTCTTGTGTGGTGTGGGCTAAAGTATTCAAGCTGGGACTAGGTCCTAGGTGAGTATTTCGGCCTTCATCATAGATAGGCCATTATAGTCTTTGACGAGTGTATGTTTGCGGCTTAATAGCCTTTGTGTCTTAACTTGGTGGGTTTATATCCAAGTTAGGGCATGACCTCCTGACGTACTCGTAGAAGTATGTGGTCAGCTTAAGTACTAGCCAATCCTTTGGTGGACTCCTTAGGGGTACTCATGTGTGTGATCATGGGTCTTGGATGCGGTATTTTCCGCATGTCGCTAGGTCTGCGCAGGTTTAGGACTAGGGTGTTTACCTTACCTCGTGGTATAGACTCGAGTTACAGAGTGACTATTGACCGTCCTAAGAACTTATGCCTGTCTCTAGATATATTGTCCTTTCTTGTTTGATGATTCTATGAATCATAGAAGGTGAGATGCAAGCCGGCTATGGTTGATAGAGTTTGGATTCCTGGATGTTATGTGATTCACATGATAGTGTAGTATGAGTCGGTCTAGTATTCACATGCTAGGACTATGTGTTGTTTTATTGTTGTTCACATGATAAGCACAATTGTCTAGCATCTATATACTAAGGCTATGTGTTATTCATATTCATATTCTTATGTTTACATGTTATATTAATTATGACATTTCGTGGCTGGGAGAACTCAGAGTTACTCCCCACTGACTGTGGCTTTCGTATTTGTATAAAATACGATTGACAGGTAGGTGATGCATATATGGGGTACATGGACGAGCTAGCGAGCAAAGTAACCTTGGGACCTAGATTGGCTTTATTTTATTATGACCCTTAAACACTTTTTATGTTATATACTTTTTAGGGACATATGTCTCCCTTTATCATATTTGGGTTGTATAACTTTGTTTCGCGACTTTAGCGATGTTTTATTATGAGATTTATTTTAGACCTTGCTTGTTTGACACCTTCCCATTTGGATACTTTTATAACAGGTTCAGGTTTTTAAAATTACAGGTTTTTACCCAAATGAACCTATTACAAACATATCCATGCAGTTTTATTCTAGAATTACGTGTTTATTCTTCCGCAATGAATGAGGGTGTCACACCGGTGCCCACTATGGATCGTGACTACTATCTCGACCTGAAATGGTTGAGGACTTTGGCTGACGGTAGCCTAGCTTGGAGGGTGTGGGGCGTGAGTTGGATGAAGATTCCAGCTCCTGAGCACCTCCCACCCACGGAGCCCTTAGAGCCGGCGGTAGTGACGGTGGACTCCATGATGAGGAGGAGGAGGAGGAGGATGATGATAGACCCCGCCATCTACAGACCTACCTCATCGACGACACGATTCTCGAGGTGATGCCAGAGCCGAAGAAGGGCGAGAATGCGTCGGTCGTGGCGGTGGAGAGACCTAGGTTGGGGAGAGGACCCCGTCGAGTGAGGGAGAGGACCTCGGAGACTAGACCACGGCCGGTGGCAGCACAGTAGCAGCAGCATCCTTTTCCATACTACCCTTACCTCGACACCCCGGAGACGCGATCCAGCTACTTGGCGGAGAGAGTGTCATCTACCTTGACACTCCGGAACATGCACGAGATGGCGTACGCTCAGGGGATAGGGACCGAGGGACCGCATCCGGTTTGGTGGAGTGGAGTTGGGGACTACACAGGGGTTTTCCATTCCTACGGGGTGGATCAGTCGACGTGGGGGACACCTCAGTCCTTTGCCTACGGTGGCTTGACTCCATGGTACGTGGGCCCGGAGCAGGAGAGCAGGAGTGGATGCGGGATTGGGTCATCGGGAGCGGTACTTCAAGCGGTGGTGGTGATGATGAGGTGATGGTTGAGCGGAAGAAAAGAAGAGCGGGAGGAGTGATACTCCTTGTACTTATCTTTGTTGATGGTAGTTGGTTTTAGAAGTTGGTAGTGTTGTTAGACTTTAGTAGTTGTTTTCGTTGAGACTTAGTTGGACTTGTATTGTTGGCCATAAGGCCAGATTTGATACTTTGACCTTATTGCAGGATGTTGGGAGTCAGGGAGTGATCCCGACTCGATTGGTATGACGATTACATACATGTATGTTGGTTTACGACGAGCTTCATAGGCATTTTTGGCCTGTAGGTACTCGACAGAGTACCCCGTACTCTATCGAGTAGCTGCAGGCATGTAGGAAGTAAAGCATTCTGATCTGTAGGCTACTCGATCGAGTATCCAGGACACTCGATCGAGTAGCATGTTACTCGATCGAGTACCGCTTCATACTCGATCGAGTAGCACTGTTACATGAGGATTTCGAAAATTAAAAATGTTCAATTGTTTTATAATTGCAAGTTTAATGTTTAATGTAGTTGTTAGTGCCTCGTAACGCCAAGGAACCGCTAATTTCATATGTTGGAAGTCAAGTTTCGGTTTTATATACATATTTGTAACAATTAGTGAAGTGGCGACGGTTTCTTGATTGTTTTAAATTTACATATGCCATATTACCATTCATTCATTGAAGTTACATTTCTTCATACGTTGTGCGTACGATATTAACGTGCTTTATCGATGGCGACTAGTTATCCCGGTGAGTTATGTATGATTTATAATTTAACGAGTTTATGCTTAGCGAGTAATGTCCACAATAAATAATATGTTTTAACTCATGTCATGAATCAAATAATAAGTAATATGCGTTGTAATTTTGGTGGTGAACTTCGAGGACGAAGTTCCTTTTTAGAGGGGAAGAGTAATGTCGCAAAATAAAAAGGCCGGTTTTGAAGTTATGTTGTTACTCGTTTACAAGGTTTTGTTGTTTAATTACTAATCTTTGTTACTACGTTGGTCACATTGCTTATATGAAGTCTAGGTGGTTACTTTAGTTCGTTAAAATGAATGTGATAGTATGTTTTAAAGGACCATCATAAAGAGCTAGTTGTGGTGCGATGTGTCGTAATAGAACGAATTAGTGAGTAACACGTGGTGTTAGTTGTGCAGCATGAAGTTGGTACGAGATACGTTTCGGGTTGATAGTTGTTATCAAATGATGTTTCGGGTTGATAATTGTTATCACATGATGAGCGATGGTTGTTTGTGTTGGCTCGTATGGCAAGGTCGATGTTTGATATATAATAGTTCGTAAGAATTGATACATACATATAGAGTGACAATTAATGGTGATAATGTTTGCATGATAGTTGTAAGAGTCGATAGGTATAGAGCGTAGACGGTGATGATGATGACATGGGGGGGATGGTATTTCCAGGGAGCAGTGGTTTGAGTAGGAAGTTTGGTAATGTCGTGTTTTTCCGTGTCTTGTGCGTGAGATAGGTGAGTTGAACTTCGGGGACGAAGTTCTTTTAAGGGGGGAAGACTGTAATACCCGCCCTTTTTGAGACCCTTTGACCAGCGTTGACTGACCTTGGGAGTGGGAATAGCCTTAGAAGTGAGTGCCAAAATCATCTTGGGTTGCGTGTTAAGAGTGGTACTCGATAGAGTAGAGGCTACTCGATCGAGTAGCTAGGTTACTCGATCGAGTAGGGGGCCACTCGATCGAGTATGTTGGGTACTCGATCGAGTACCGAGTTTTCAGCGAGGGTTTTATATCGCGTTTTGTTAAATCCGCATATCACTTCCGCCACTTTCCTCCTATCCTTCAGTCGCCTCTTTCCCTTCCCTTCACCACAAAACCTCCATGGAAGCCTCTTTGAAGATCCTTGTGCCTTAGGAGAGCGTCACTTGAGTCGGGTAGCGATCTTTTGCTGAGTTTCTCCCTATAGGTATGTCATAATCATCATCCGTGTCCTTGTTCTTTACAGTTAGGGTTTGCTTGTTAGTAATAGATAATTGTATTGTGGTTATAGGCTTTGCTTGGTCGCTGGATATGTTGTTTGTCGGCATGGATTGGTTGCAGTTGCTTAAAGGTAGGTTCGCCTACTCAGTTTCTGTAGATGGTCTAGTATGTCGGTCGTTGTGGTTGTATTGTGATTGCTTAGTATCGTAATTGTATTGTGACGGCTGTGATTGTGATTGTGGTTGTTGTCTCTGGCTCTCGAGATGCGTCTCGGCTGAGTGGGGTCACTTGCGGGAGTGACTTCACGCCCTAGTTTCGCCCTCCGTGGAACCCGCCACGGGAGGGGATGTGGACATTAATGGACAGGGTTATCGCTCATTATGAGGAGCGGGGATTTGGTGGGAACGGCCGCGTCCCCCATCGGGGGATCTGGTCCAAAGGGGACGATCGATGTGAGTTGGTTGAGTTACCGTGATCGTGTTTGAGACTGATAGCATTGTTTGTATTGATAATTGTAGTTGTCGTTGTCGTATCTTCTCTCAGTACTGACCTTGTGTGGTTGTTTGTTTGTTATGTGTCTGCCGTGATCCCTTATGGTGAGCAGTCGGTCTTAGCAGGTGTTGATGTTGTTGATAGCTGGAGTCCGGGCAGGGATGAGTCTTCACGAGATTCGATAGTCATAGCGAGTAGTCTTTGAGTTGTATCTTTCATATCGTTTGTTGGTTTAGATCGCTTGTAATACAATATAATAGTTCTTTTATCGACATTTGATTATTACTATCCTCGGGCAACTGAGATGATAACGCCCTTATATGCTAAGGAAGGCCTAGTTAAGGCTCCTCTGAATATGGGGGTGTTACAGTATATGCTAGCTATGACCGATTACTTCTCAAAGTGGATTGAAGCAGAGGCAATGACAGAGGTAAAAGAACAGCAAGTGATCTCTTTCTTCAAGCGCAACATCATAAGCAGATTTGGGATACCATCCGAAATCATATGTGACAACGGGTCCCAGTTCATTTCAGATAACACCGAGGGCTTCTGTGCACGGTGGAACTTAACATTAAGGAAATCAGCCCCCAGATATCCACAAACCAATGGCCAAGCCGAATCCAGCAACAAGATCATTGTGGAGAACCTCAGGAAACGGCTGGAAGAACTAGGGGGAAAATGGGCTGATGAACTACCATTGGTACTCTGGTCAGACAGAACAACGCCGAAAATGGAAACATGCCAAACTCCGTTTAGCCTTGTATACGGAGCAGAGGCGAATACCTCGGAATTTCGGTACCCACGCACGATATACGGCCGTCGACGGCACAGAGCAAAACAAGACCGAAATGGCCAGGAGCCTGGATACAGTTGATGAGCTGCGAGAAAGCGCCTACATACGTATGACATCGTATAAACAGTCTGTAGCAAGGATATACAATAAGAATGTCAAAATCAGGACCCTTGAGGTAGGGGACCTCGTACTCAGAAGGGTATTCGAAAATACCAAGAACCACAAAGCAGGCAAGTTTTTCTATAAATGGGAAGGGCCATATCAGGTCGAAAGCGTTATCAAGAATGGGGCATACAGGTTGATGACCATGCACGGTCAAATCCTGGATAAACCCTGGAACATCCTTCACTTGAAACGGTACTTTGTCTGACAAAGTGCCAAAACTTTAGTGTACAAAGGACCTTTCAAAAGTCCGTGAAGCAAAAAAAAAAAAAAAAAAAAAAAAAAAAAAACGGTGGGAGGTTAGTATATGCTTTAGGTATTGGTGTGTTTCCAAAACTTTTTCTTTTTTCTTTCTTAGTTTTCCTTTAACCAAATAGAGTCGTTTTTAAACCAAGTAGTTCAGGCTGTGGCTTCCTGGATCCAGGTGTTGCCCTGGAACACCATGAGATAGCACCAGGTTAATTTGCACTACTTTGGACTTTATAATGCTTCTACGAAGAAAGGCTTTGGTACTAATGTTGGTTACTTGTCAGATGAGGCACACTTTGAGGCAGCCCCTGCCATGTGAGGCTACGAAGACGGTCATCTTAAGTCAAGCCACAACGGGAGCGTACGCCGAGGTAGCGCGCATGGTACGGCATACTAAGACCACCCATACCTTAACGTTAACTCTGTAATTCCATAGCTATGTCGTAGATCAATGGGTGCACACACGGATTTCAAACGTCTGGAACCACAAGGAACGCAATATTCCTTGTTAGTCAGAAACATTCAATGAAGGTATGCTCCAGTCAGCTAACCCTAGTGATAACATATTTTATGTCATGAGTAAAATATGTTATCAAAAACCGCTCACCAGGAACAGGAGCTGTGCACCTAGAACCACGTCAGCCACCTGGGTACACCTACGTGGAATCAAAACTCCAGAAACCAATGGCAAAAACGCAAGTATAACAAAAGTAGGGCCTAAAAACCTGGGCCCAGAGCTACTTTAAGTTAAGGCACCTGCTACCTTTAGCAGGCGCCATCAGAAGTTCAAAACCTGCACACCGGCAGGCACAAAACAAGCCAGAACAAGAAAGAAAATAAAAAAGAGTTTTTTTACAAAACTTGCGCCACACAGGGCCAAGTCCCCAGATAATTTGAAATAAAATTTAAGAGAGGTCAATCCTCTCAACAACTGCACACTGACCACTGCTCTGCTCGCCATGCTCTGTTTGCTTCTCTGTTGCAGATGCCTGAACAGCCTCAGGAGTTGCAGTGGCACCATCACCAGTCTCCCCCGCCAGGATCTCCTCAACAGTCCCAGAGATGGCTCCAGAGATATCCATGGCTGTACACTCGGGCTCCGGGTTAGCAGCTTCAGCTTCAGCTTCAGGAGGAAACAGGGCGCTCAGGTCCATGCCATTGGGAAATGCACGGGTAAACTCGGCCAGCTCCTCCTCCAGGTTCCAGGACGTGTGCCTCCCCTCAGTATAAGCACGGATGCAGTCAATCCGCCCCTCAAAAGCAGTGTAGGCTCCCACATTTTTGGCTAGCTCAGCCATCTCTTCAGCACGGGCCTCTGCCTTTGTTAGCCCGGAAGTCAGAACACAATTAGCCTCCTGGGTCCTCGCCAGCTGGTCTTTAGCTGCCTCTTTCTCCTTTAAAGCCGTGTGGAGGTGCTCCCTCAATTTAGCACAGGTGGCTGTGAGCTCCTTATTCTTCCCCACGGAAGCCAGGCACTCAACCTTGGCTCTCTGCAACATCTTGCGAAGATAGAGAGATGATTAAAGAGCCTGCGATAAGAAAACCAAGAGTCAGGAAAGCGTAGGGGCAAAGAGAGAAAGGGGACCGTGAGAAAAAAACTCACAAGGAAGCAGTGTTCAGCAGCCAGGTCAGTCAACTCCTGGGGGGCAGTCGAGTCGAATGCCTTAGAGCAAGCCGGAGTCAGGAACCTTTCCAGCGCAGGCCAGTAGTTGGCCTGATCAGCATCCCCAAAGTTAGCAGGAAGGCGCAGCAACAGTTCGTCATCATGAACGGGGGACCCAGGCGCACGAGATATGGGAGTCACTTCGATAGGTTCTGGGGCAGGTCTGGAGTTGGACCTCCTCCTTGAGGAGGCGGCAGAGGTAAAGGAGTCAGCAGTTGTTTTCCTGGTATGGCGCATCAGGATCTCAGAAGCAGAGGATCTAGCACTACCTACGGGGGCACCAGAATGCAAGGGATCAGAACGAAGAACCAATGGGTAAGCAGGCTTCTAAAGATTTAAAAAAAAGGGTGTTTAGCGGAAGACATGGTTTCTTCAGTAGCGGAGTCGGCTAAGCCAGAGAGCAGAAGGGGAAACAGTCTATGGTCTTCAGAAATGGAAAAGAGCTTGGCAACAGAAGTGTCCTTGTCCTCAGATTTCTTAGGGTTCTTGAGTTCTGCATCAGATCAAAGAGTAAGGACAGTGAGTGACAAGAGCAACCAAGAAAAGACATGCGAAATATACTTACTCTTAGCAAAAACCCAGTTCTCGAACAAGTAATCGGCGTGAATGGGAAGAGAGTCAAGCTTGACATAGAAGAAATCCTCGTACCACCCGTCATCCTTCCCCTTGGCAGCCGACTGAAGAAAATTCTCAGTCTTCTCCACAGCCCTAAAAGTGTATTGGCCATGTCCCAACGACCGACACTCAAACCTATGGGCCAGATCTGATAGCCCAATTTCAGCGCCCAGGCGGTTGTTCAGAGCAACGGTATACAAGAGGATTCTCCATGCATAGGGGGCAATTTGGGCCATGGGTAGGGAGTTCAGACGAATGAACTCTTGAATCATCAAGGGAAAAGGGAATCTAAGGCCAAGGGCGAAGGGGTAAGTGTATAAGCAGATCCACCCCGCACGGAAGGCGTCTGCTTTCTGACCAGGTTTGGGGATGAGGAGCACCACGTCATCACCCAATACAAGTAGGGCTTTGATTCTAGGGATGTCCTCTTGGGTTAGGTGGGAGTCGCCGGAATGTGGTCTTTTGAGAACTCCCTGTGAAGGGAAGTCATCGTTTTCGAGGTCGATGGTGGTGGAGAAGGATGGTGTTAAACGGGTCTTTGCCATGATAAACAAGGAGAGAGAAGCAGAAGTACCTGAGAAGATGGATAAAGGTGGCGCTGGCAGTGAAAGGACGTTGACGAAGAGGGATTTTGGGGAGACGAAAATTTGAAGATTTTGAGGAAATGAAATGATGATGAAAGAGAAAAAGGCGGACGGGCGAGATTAAATAGGAGGGGGTAGTTGGGGTTTTGAGAAATGTGAATTGAAGGTGAGTATGCGAGAAGTCACTCAACGATACACTACAATTTCCCGCTCAAACAATTAGGGTTGCACTTTCGCGGAAAATTGGGGCCAAACTGTTAGGCCCAAAATCTGGATATGGGCTGACTTGGGGCAGCAGGCCTGGAAGCATTGCGGGATGTAGGGTATCAGGGAGTCAGAGTGGCAGCATCAGCAAGCAGCGCAGGATGTGGGCTTTGATCCGCACGGAGGAAGCATGTGAGAGCCCAATCTCTTGCCGAATCCAAAGAAGGAAAGTCCTACCCGGTGTCAAATTAGGAATAACTTGGAGGGAAAGCAAGAAACCCTAGCTCATCGAACTCCCCTATATAAGGAGCCTCAATGCAAAGACGAAGGATCATCAGAAAATACGAGAGCTACACCCTAACATTCATAAGCAAACATACGAACTGTATTTCCTCCCGAATTATAGTGAAAATATTGGTGGGATTCTGTCTCCCCCCGCGGTTGTTTCCCACATTGGGTTTTCCGCGTCACCAAGATCACTTGTGTTCTTTATTTACGTTGCTTTTACAGGTTAACATACAACGATCAAACGAATCATAATTCAGACCTAACGCTAAGACTACTTTAACCCTAAATTGGTAGAAATTTACCAAAACAGTTCCCATCGCAACAGGTAACCAATACCGCCAATGGGGACCACAACCTAGCCCACCTAAGCCCTGCTGATCGCAATGAGCGAACCCAGATCATTAATGTGCAAATCCCCCTTGTGACGGGAACCACAAGGAGCGAACATGGTGGTAAAGACCATCTCCCGATAATGGCTTCACAATCGATATCAAGAATAATCATCACCGTCATCACCATCTAAATATTGTAACTGAATCAACTCATCAAGACACCTACAACCAAGATAACAACATAACACAATTAGACAAACAACCATGAATTGTAACTGAGTACGGATCCCCAACCTTTTCTCTAATCCATTGAAATGCATCAATCATTTACCACGCCAAGCACATATCCGCATCCTATCCTTGAAGAACAAACAGTTGCCAATGGCGGTGACGACTCGACTCCATGACTACGCTATCTCCCTTCCCAGATTAGTGTTCAAGGTTAACTCTTGATTGGGTGGTGGAGAGATAAGATAATTGGGGGAGCGATGAAATTACGTTTAGGAAAAGATGAAAATGTATCGTGGAAAAAGAATTACGTTGTAGCCTCCGTGTTTTATATTAACACGTTAGAAAGCATACTCGGTCGAGTATGGAACATACTCGGCCGAGTACCAACGTTACTCGGCCGAGTGACCCTTACTTGGTCGAGTAACCAGTAAAGAATGCGATACAGCTCTCTCTTCCACTTCTACTAAAGGTCTCTTATGGTCAAAAGGTCGGTCAAAGGGTCCCTAACAGGGCGGGTATTACATTCTTCCCTCCTTAAAAGGAACTTCGTCCCCGAAGTTCGTCTCACACACCAATCGTAACTAAACCGATTAGGACATAAGGTTGATAACATATATACTACACAGTCATCAAACCATCACTAAGGTAACTAAACACTGGAACATGTATACTACCCTAGAGTCATCATGACATTATCATAACAGCAATGAAGTCAATGTTTGCCAACACAACTACATCACTTGCATAACTAAACCGATTAGGACACAAGGTTGATAAGATACCATAAATTAAATAGCAACAACTTAAAAGATTAAAAGTAACAGTTGTCTTGATGTTATCTATCCCTCATAAAATGATTTTCGCCCCCAAAGTTCACTCCCAATTATAGCAAAGAAATCATAACTTTTGAACACACTAATAACTAAAGCAATCATCATATCTCATTGTCAAACATAACCAGCACGAAATTGATCCAATGCAACTGTGCTCAACGATTAAATGGTATGAACATAACTTCGAATCACAGATGCATGTAATGAAATATAACAATTTGAACACACAAATTAGTATCATAAAAGATGACTCTTTCAATTTAAAGACCAAAGATTTCAGATTTGAGCAACGTTACACATTCAATTAATTGGAAATAAGAAGCTTAAAGATGCATTATCTTAAATTGAAAAGTTGATTGAATGAAAGAAAGACAAGAGGATGAAATCCAAGAGCAAATAGCAAATCACAAAGAGTTTTTGTTCGGAGAGAAAACTTCAGGAAATTTTGAGTGAATTAGAAATAGAAGTAGTCGAAATAATGAGGGATATGTGTTAATAATGGTCCGGAAATTCTATCGCTGAACCGGTAAAAATCAGCGTACAAGGTCGAGTACTAGACCTTCTCGGTCGGGTAGCCTCTACTCGATCAAGTATACATGGCTACTCGGTCGAGTACTCAGGATTTGCAGAATACAGTAGCTACTGTTTTCTGAGTACTCGGCCGAGTGCAAACATGCTCGGTCGAGTAAGGCGTACTCGGTCGAGTACCCTATGTACTCGGTCGAGTACCCTGGATTATTAACTGAATTCGTTTATCATTAACGTCGTCGTCCCCGCAACACGAAAAACATTGCTCGGAGTCCAACATTATTCCGAACTCGTCACATTTAGGTCCTATTTCTATCACACATTATGTAACTTAACAACTTGACCCGCCTACTTCAACTTATTCGCACAAAATACATCGTATCCCCATATAACCTTTTCACAAAAGACCACCCAACGCATGAAAGTTCTACCATCTCGGTTACCCGATGCAATGAATATCAAATAGACTATAAAAGAACATACTTTAATAGATAAGTATAAGTGATTACATAACAAGATCCAAAACTGTCAAAAGAGATACAACTGTTCCAAATTCCAAAGCCAACTAAAACAAATATAAAGTTTGATAATACAGCGGAAGACTCTAAAAGACTCGTGGTGACTCAATCCCAGTTATCCCTCGCGCATCCAACTCATACCTGCTCAATAACTGCTCACCATCCCCGAATGAACCACCACAGTTTTTAAAACAATTAAACGGGGTCAGTTACTGATTGCACAATATAATATAAAGCAATATCAACAATACAACCAATCCTCCAACACCGTCACATCACCAAACACCTGACTGGTCTGAAGGTCTAGTCCTGCCATATTACGGCCGCAACCAGTAATCCACACCGCCAGTTGGGGACCGCAGCCAGTCCCACCTAAGCCCCGCTCATCAATACCAAGCGCAAACCTATGTTCTTTAATGTGCACATCCCCTATTGTGGCGGGTTCCACAAGGGGCGAATCAAGGGCGTGAAGTCACTCCCGCAAGTAACTCCACTCAGCCGAGGCCGCACCTCACGAACCACAGACAAACACAACCAACCAACTACTACATCAACAATTACCAATTCAATACGATAAAGATCAACAACATTAAACAACAATCAACAATCAACCAACCATCTAATACAATGTAACCAATAACTGAGTAGGGAAACACTACCTGGAAATGCAATCACCAATATCGTCACAACAGCGAATCAGAAACGTTCTTCTACGAAATCACCTCATATCTATCATACTATCATACAATCACCATCTAATATAAAAGTACTCCCAAAACCCCCAAATTACCCAATTAGGATTTCAACCAAAATCAATAAAACAATATAAAAATTATACTAGGATCTTACCCACAACGCGACGGTCTCAACGGCGTAAAGAACTTTGTATTCCGACGACACAAGCCTTAGGATTCGATAGCGATGCGAAAGAGAGAAGCAACGCAACTTTGTTTTATATTTTTGAAGTTTAGAATAGGGTAAAAGTGAAAAGAAACTGACGAAGAGTGTTTTTATATCGTTCTCGTGTTGCTATCAAAACCCGGCAAACAACACGTAAAACTAGACCTGGCAAACGGGTCAACCGGGTCGGGTTTGGGTCGGGCCGGTTTGGGTCGGGTCATTTCGGGTTTCTCAAATTTTTGGGTTAGTTCGGATCGGGTCAGTTCATTTCGGGTTACGGGTCTATTTCGGGTTTGTTGGTCGGGTGTGTTTCGGGTCAAGCGGGTCGGGTTAATTCGGGTCAGGCCATTTTCGGGTCAAAGATTAAGAGAAGAGAGACATTTCAAGTCTATTTGGGTCAATTAAAGTTATATTTTGTCGGGTCATTTTCGAGTTGAGTGGTTTCGGATTGGTCATTTCGGGTCGGGTCTGTTACGGGTCCATGAAAGCTCGGGTCATTTCCGGGTCGGGTCGGGTCACTTCGGGCTTCGGGTGTCATTCGGGTTCAGCAATTCGGGTCGATTTCGGGTCTCGGGTCATCCTTTTCGGGTCGGGTCAATCGGGTCGGGTTGATTTTGCCAGGTCTACGTAAAACCCGAATTACTCGATCGAGTAAGTGACTTACTCGACCGAGTTGCCCTTATTCGATCGAGTACTCATCAGACAGAACATTGTTTCTTACGCAAAACTCACTTACTCGACTGAGTAAACCTTACTCGGTAGAGTACCCAACATCACATAAAACCGTAGTATTACACTTGACACCAAATGAATACAAAGTGCAGGATGGATACAATTGACTGAGAATCACATATCATGGGGTTGCCTGAATGGCTGGAGACATGTATTCGGCAAATGCTCCACAATCGGCATTTATTTTTTGGGCTTCCACGTTAGAGAGACTACTCATTAGAGATAGAATGATTAGAATGGGATTTGGCCATGAAGGTTGCTCTCCCCTCCCTTCTTACTGCCCAGGTTATACAATATGTTGCTCGAAAGTTTCTTGCTCGAAATGTGGGTGTAACAACCAGCAAAGACACTTTTTGGCAGCGTCTTATTAGTGGACCTTGATTTGGGTTTTATCAGTTTGTAATGTTTTTCTTCATTGTTTTTGTATCAGTGTAGCCTGTAGGAGGTCATCGAGTTGTATGGCTAGTAAAGCCAGAACCATTTATGATGTAATTGGCCTCATTATTAATCTACTTGCCATTTACCAAAAAAAAAAAAAAATTGATTGATATGTCGATTTATTCAGATTTATAGTTATGAATTAAATCAGCTATTTAAGTTATTTATATGATAATGTTATGAATATATGTTACCAAATCATTTTCAATATTTTATAAATTATTGAAAAGTTGATAAAAGATAAACCAGATAAATATTTGAGTATTTATTAATGTTGTTAGCATCAATTTCAACGTTGCAATAGTGTTAAGAAGACAGTTTTTTCCCCGAAAAAATGAGTAATAGGTAAGACAAGGACCTATATTTTGAATAATTTTTCAGTTAAGGACCCGAACATTCACATTGTCCAGTTAAGGACTTGAAAGCATTTGCCGTTAAACTTCCGTTAATATGCATGTTTGAATTTATTTCTTGACTCATCTTGTTTGCTAATCGAAGCAGTTCTCCTTGTTTTACAGTCAATTTGACTTCAACACCTACGTTGTCAGTTGTCACCATCTTTAATCATAAATATTTATCTTCATTAAAGTTAATTTAGAGCCTTTAGCCCTTTACACAATTTTTGTTATTAATTAAGGATTTTTCTTATTATCACCTAGGGCTGTAGACGATCCGATTTTAGCTCTATTATCACCTCTTCTTTAATTGTGTCAAAAAAACAAAACTTTAACTCTCCAAAATACACGACAACAAATTCCGAATGCGGTGATTTTTCAAAAAAAATACCCTTGTTGGAGAATTTTAACTGACGATAAAAGTCATCTATCGAGCGATATCCTATGGTTACACGAGTGTCTGAACAGTGAACACCCTATTTTTTTTTCAAATTAACCGTGCTTATGAGATTGAAAAAAAAAAACAACCTAGTAAATTTTGTGCAAAGGGAAGTAAAACTTAGAAACTTCATAGTGATACAAGGGATAAAACATTTAAACAAAACCAAAAAAGCGGAAAATATTTCCTTCGTTCTCACTTCCTCCGTAGCATAAATACAATATCATTCGTTCGATGGCGATAAGATTGTTATTAGTGATGGTTGACAATGATAGTGCTGTAGTCGAATGGACCCAAAACAAAGAGGAAAGTAATTTTGATTTTTTGAATGCTATGAATGCTAACGGAAGTTTAACGGCAAACGATGTCAGGTCCTTATCTGGATAATTTGAAAGTTTGGGTCCTTAACTGTAAAATTATCCAAAGTATAGGTCCTTGTCTTACCTGTTACTCCCGAAAAAATGTTCTTTGAAAAAGTTCCTGTTTGACGGGGTGATTGCCACATTAGTAATTTGGTTGTTGCTTTATAAAGAAAAATCATCCGCAAAACATGCACAAACCTCAAATATTAATCTTCTCATGTGTGCGCATTACAAATTGAAAACAAACAAACTTTGTATCTAAGATCCTTCAAATTGCATCAGGTGAGTTCCCCGTACTTGCACAGTAAGATGTTATAGCAAAAAAAAAAGAAATTAGGAAATATCAAGCAATTTTAATTTTAGTTTTAATATTTCGTAACTAATAACTTCATTTAATTTTTTTTTCAATGTTCTTGATCGCTAATCATTAATAATTTCATAATATAGAATTGTATAGGTCAATATTAACGCTTTGGGGAAATTATAATTTTAAAATTTAACTAATGGATAATTTTGTTGTCAAGATAGCGGCCGCTCTTTACAAACTCTTTTATTCAATTAGTAAATCTTGTTTAGACGGATAACAATAACAACGTAGTCATAAAATGTTTGCTACAGTGTCTCATATAAAATTTGGTGACCACATGTTAGTGTAGATAAATTTGTATTTGTTGAACATTTGGATGTGTTGGAGACATAATGTTTAGAATTTTAGATCGAGGCTCAAACTCTTACTTTTGTTCAAGATCCGTTACTATATGCATTGATTTTTACGACTTATGCATTATAAATTACAATCATACATAAATGGTCCTGACGTTAATATTATTATAAAGTATTTCAGAAAATTTATATTGAAGTAAGCTAAATAAACGTGGGAAAAGATGGATTCGTTCAAGGGACAAGAAGGCATTCAAATGTTGTTAGCTGCAGAACAAGAGGCGCAACAGATTGTTACCAATGCTAGAAATTGTAACTTCTTAAAAACAACTTTATTGTTAATGTACTGTGTAATTATTGAATATTTAATTAGTAGTTAGTCTAATTTGTGGATTTGTAGTGAAGATGCAAAGGTTAAAGCAAGCTAAAGATGAAGCCGATCGGGAAATTATGCATTTTCGCTCCCAATTAGAGAAGGAATATCAGAACAAAATTTCTGAGGTATACTTTCTTCACAAAATGCTGGTTTTTCTTCTTTAATATTCGTTTTCCTATTTGTCTGTGTAAAACGACTCCACAAAAAACTATTATATTATCTTTTTTTCGACTCTTGGATTGATACTATTAGATTAAAGTCAAATGATGTACTTCTCCTAATGACCAATTTGCAGGGTAATGATTTGGTTTTGAACTTTTGTATTTGATCATATTATCTGAAATCGGCCCCATTCTTATCGAATCACTGCTACAAACTCAACATTGATCTAAAACCTCAACTAAAACATCACTTAGCATGTTATTTTCCTTAAGTCTATTTTTTATCACCTGACAACGTCTACAAAATCAAGAAGAGTTAATGTGTTGGACTTGATTGTTTTCAGGGATGAACGTAATATGTATCATTAATAGGTTTAGTTCAGAAATTTTATGTTCGGATGTGGGTTCTGAAATGGACTTTTCTGTATAGAAGACTCGATTTTATTCGTAATGACTAACTTGCCCAAGGGCATATGTGACAAACTTATATAGTCAAGTGGGCAATCGGGATCAACGGTGAAACGGCTTGAAAATGAAACGCAAGAGAAGATTCAGAAGCTTAAGGACTCAGCTTCGAGGGTTACTCCAGACGTTGTCGGTTTGCTTCTCAAGTATGTCACAACTATTAAGAGCTGAACCTAAAATTTAGGTCGCTTTTCTGAAACAATGTTACTTTTATTCCAATAACCACATTTGCTTACCTTGAAATTAGTGCTAATCCCTCTTAACGAAATTGTTGCTTCTTTAGTAGACACAAATAGTTAAGGTGAGGAAGTTGTGACATTTTGTTGCACAATTCTGGTCATGTTCTTTTGTTTTGTTGATTTAATCACATATTAATGTAAATTTGATGTGGGATTAACTACTTTTTGCAAAACTAGATTTTTGTAAGTAGAGTTTTGATTCTTTGTTGAACTTTTCAGCATTAGACAATGTCATTTTATTAATTGTAATTGGTTTCTATTTTGCAAATCCTTTAGGTTATCCAATAAGGCAGTGAGAAAAATAATAGAGATTAATACTCTATTTACTTTTGAACGTTATTCACGAGGTTATAAAATCTTTAGAGTTTTTTGTAATATATTAGTGAAAATACAATTATGTGGAATATTGATTAATTTATCTTTGTGAGTACAATGAGAATATCAAATTCTTATAATTATGTTAATGTGTATTAAATAAATTTTGCAGCATGTGACATACGTATAAAAAGCAAATGCAGTATTTAGTGTTGAATAGAGGACGTATCACTGAGACACTGTATACAAATGGTAAATAGAAACAATCTCAAAGATTTTGGGAGTCTTGGTCTTCACGTGTAGGCCGACCAAATGGAATTATGAGACCATATTCCAAATATTAGCCCTTACCATAACCGTCTTGATCATAGTTTGCAAGTCGTATAAATGCCAACATAATATTTGAGGCGTTAGTATTTGGCGGCAATGTTGTTTCAAACTCTAAAATACGGAGTATTTTCCTTATATATTACTAGGCAGTATCATGTACTTCGCACGACACAATAAAAGCAAACCAATAAAAGCATGTCTAGGAATAATGGTCCTGCTCCAGATAATTGGATACCACTGCACAGGTTGCTGCTGCCCCAAAAGCCATTTGTAACCACTGGAAACCATGTACCTTCCCTGAGTTGCAGTCCAGTTCCCATTAGTAACCCCAACTTTCATTCTTTCCTTAACTTGACAAATTTTATGCCAGGTCCAACTAGTGTTAGTAGTTGGTTTGTACTCACTCCAATCCTTCCCTTTCATATATACATGACACACCCATCTGAGCCAGAGATGGTCACTCTTCATTGTCAGCCAGCTAGTATACTTACCAATCATAGCAGTGTTCCAGATTCTGGAATCAGTAATGCCCAATCCACCATGTCTCTTCTCCTTGCAAATATTTTCCCATTTTACAGAAGGAGTTTTCAAATACTGATCAGACCCAGACCATAAATAATTCCTACATATCCCTTCTATTCTATCAATCAGAGTAAGAGGAATAACAAAAATTCTTGTCCAACAAGTATGTAATTGAGTCAGAACAGCTTTAATGAGGACAAGCCTCCCAGCATAGCTCAGCTTCTTAGCCCCACAACTCCTTATTCTAGCCACCACTTTCTTAACTAATCTGATGGTGAAGTCACTAATACCCATCCTTTTATGAGAGATCGGTATCTCCAAATATCTAAATGGGAATACTCCAGCTTTAAAACAAGAAATCTTGAGTATGTAATCCACCTCTCCTTGCTCCATGCCATTAAAATATATGTCAGATTTCTCAATGTTCATTTCTAAACCAGAGGATCTAGAGAAGGTAGAAAAACCCTCAACAACACCTTAATAGAAGTTCTGTCACCTCTACTAAACATCAAAAGGTCATCAGTAAAACAAAGGTAGGTCAACTTTAAGGGGCTGCATAGAGGGTGAAAATTGAATTCAACCCTACCAGTGACCTCATCAATCACTCTACTTAGATACTCCATACAAATAGTAAAAAAAAGTGGGGATAAGGGGTCCCCCTACCTAATCCCTCTCTTGCCAGGGAAGTACCCAAAACAGGAACCATTAAGGGAGATGGTGTACCATGGAGTGGTCACACAAGCCATAATCCAATTGACCATTTTCACAGGGAACTTAAGAGCTCTCAACATTTGATCAATGAAGCTTCATTCCACTGAATCATACGCTTTTTTTAGATCAATCTTTATTATACTTCTAGGAGAACAGGCTTTCCACTTATATAGCCTAACCGGGTCATGGCAGATTAGAATGTTATCTACTATGTCCCTACCCTTAATGAAGGCACTCTATGTCTCACTCACAATATTAGGTAACACTTTAGCAAGCCTATTACAAATTACCATAGAAATTATTTTATACAACACATTGTAGCATGCAATTGGCCTAAAATCAGCAACTGTAACAAGTCTAGCTTTTTTAGGAATCAAAGTAAGGGTAGTGGAGTTCACCTGTCTAAGCAATTGCCCAGAATGGAAAAACTCTTGAACAGCCTCCACAATATTTCCCCCAGTGATATCTGATGCATCCCTATAAAACTGTGAATTGTACCCATCTGGGCCAGGAGATTTGGTGGCAGGAATAGAGTTCAAAGCCATCTGAATTTCCTCATCTGTAACCTCCGTAACCATCTCCAAACCTTACTCATTACTCACCACATTCCCTTCCCTCACAGTAGGCACATGAATCCTCCTAACAGGTTTGTTGGACCCCAATAAGGCCTTATAATATTCAGTGAAGGCCACTTCAATATCAGGAATAGTAGTACACTGTTGACCAGCCATATCTTGGATAGCCATGACCTTGTTACTCATTCTTCTTGCCTTAATGATACTATGGAAGTAGCTTGTATTGTCATCCCCATCCTGCATCCATTGAGCCTTAGCTTTTTGAGTCATAAAACTTCTTCTAGCATTCTCCAAGTGTGACACCCTCATTCATTGCGGAAAAGTAAACACGTAATTCTAGAATAAAACTACATGGATATATTTGTAATAGGTTCATTTGGGTAAAAATCTGTAATTTTTAAAACCTGAAGCTGTTATAAAGATATCCAAATTAAAAGGTGTCAAAACATACAAGGTCTAAATAAAAGTTTCAAAACATAACCATCGCTAAAGTCGCGAATAGCAAAGTTATACAACCAAATGTAAAGAGGGAGACATATGTCCCTAAAATGTATGTGACATAAAAACTCGTATAAGAGTCTCTATAAAATAAACCAAATCTAAGTAAGTCCCAAGGTTACTTTGCTCGCTAGCTCGTCCATGAACCCCATATAAGCATCACCATACCTGTCGATCGCATTTTATACAAATACGAAAGCCACAGTCAGTGGGGAGTAACTCCGAGTTCTCCCAGCCACGAAATGTCATAATTAATATAACATGTAAACATAAAAAAATATGAATATGAATAACACATAGCCTTAGCATATAGAGGCTAGACAATCGTGCTTATCATGTGAACAACAATATAACAACACATAGTCCTAGCATGTGAATACTAGACCGACTCATACTACACTATCATGTGAATCACATAACATCCGGGAATCCAAACTCTATCAACCATAGCTGGCTTGCATCTCATCTTCTATGATTCATAGAATCATCAAACAAGAAAGGACAATATATCTAGAGACAGGCATAAGTTCTTAGTACAGTCAATAGTCACTCTGTAACTCGAGTCTATACCACGAGGTAAGGTAAACACCCTAGTCCTAAACCTGCGCAGACCTAGCGACATGCGGAAAACTACCGCATCCAAGACCCATGATAACAACACATGAGTACCCCTAAGGAGTCCTCCAAAGGGCTGGCTAGTACTTAAGCTGACTACATACTTCTAAGAGTACGTCAAGAAGTCATACCCTAACTTGGATATAAACCCACCAAGCTAAGACACAAAGGCTATTAAGCGATGAACATATACTCGTCAAAGACTATAATGGCCTATCTATGACGAGGCCGAAATACTCACCTAGGACCTAGTCCCAGCTTGAATACTTTAGCCCACGCCACACAAGACAAGTGGGACACCCAATTAACCATAAGAGGGGCAAATAGTCCAAACTTGCACACACAAATGATCATACACACCCTAGCATATGAAAGGCTACGCAAGAGCATATTCAGCTGACAATCCAACAATATCTCCAATATCAATAATAATCCAAATTCCAGCTAACCAACAGTACCATAATCCATGAGAACAAGCTAAAATGGCAACAAGACAAGAAGACTCAAGTAATAGGCAACCAATTCATCCAACAACCAACATATGAAAAGACAATCATACTCAAAGACAAATCCTCGACCCTAGTCCCGCGACGGGTCATCGGTCAAATCGAGGCTGACCGGTTCAAACCTAGCTTGACCAAACTCATTTGGTCAAATTGGCCCAGCTCAGAGTCTTGGCTTACTTTGGCCCAAATCACAAAATTCATCACAATATCATTCTCATGCCATTTCCAATTTCTATCATGTGAAAACTATTGACATAGAGAAAATATGCCAACTTATAAAATAACCAATTCAACGGAAATATTAGCTTAAACAATTTCCTACATGCCAAAATACCAACATACTTCAAAACATGAACCATATGCCTAAAACATCAAACAATAGACCCAAGACCCGACCCAAAGTGACGGGTCAAAATCCAGGCCGGACCCACCAGGCCTACCGGGTCAGCCGCGCCCTTTTCCGGGCTGTTTTGGGCGGTTTTTCCCCCTTTTTCCCTTTTCCCACCAAAATCCGTTTCAAGCTCAATTTAATACCGTCTCAAGCAACAATCAACAATATTCATTCCGTTTTAACACTTAAACATGTGAAAAAGAACATATTTAACAAACTTTAACAACAACAATTCATGTGAAAATTAAAGTTAACATGTTATTAATCACATAAGCATCCAACACATCATAAATAACACTAATGTGACATTAAATCGTCGAGTAACTCGGAATAGTTACCTTAAGCTAGCAAAGAGACAAGTAATAACTTGAGAAAGCTTCTAAAACCCAAAATTATTCTTCATCTTCAACGACATATGAGTCACCTAACTCATCTTCAAATTCTTCACCTATAAGAACAACAAAAACACAATTATTAAGCTTAAATTCGAAACCCTAAAAAGATAAGACCCGAAACGAAATTGGGGGAAATGAAAATAAAGCTTACTAGTAGATGAGGATTGAAGAGAGGATTCCAAATATATAAGTTTTATGCAAATTGGTGGAGAAATGAAGGATTTATGAAGGATTTAGGGTTTGTAAGGAGGATCTTTGGTAGATTTTTGGTGTTTGAGAGAAGGAGGAGATAGATTGAGAATGGAGGAAATGAAAGTTGAAAGAGGAGGCAAAAGGAGGAGGGGTGGCCGGTCCAAATGGAGGGGAGGTGGGTCAATTGTTTACGTTTTGGGTTTGTTTCGACGGTAATTAGAAATATTCGTCGAACGCGATTTCCGAGAATATTAAAGTTCTTAAACACGATTTTACTAAAAGATTAAGTACTCATATGCCCAATATCCAAACTCGTTTAGCCAACGACCGTAAGAAATGGGAAAATCCCAATATTACGACTTTTATCATAAATCTATTTTATCAAAGTAAAAGGTTTAAATATAGTTTAAATTACTTTTAAACATTTCTAAACTATCAAAAGTGATTACATTACTTCAAACTAAAAAAAATTATATTTTATCAAATTATTATTATTTCAAATAAATTAATATTAAATTAAAATGGATTAAAATATTACTTTTAAAATATAATAAAGGTCTTCAAATTTACGGGGTGTTACACCAAGTCCCTGTAGCACTGAGCTGCTGCTTTCTCCTCCTCCTGAATCACCAGATTAAGAGGTTCAGAATGTAATATCTCCTGAACACTATACAGATGAAGCCTGGTAATCCTAGTAGAGGTTTCAATGTTAGCAAAAGCTGACCCATTGAAAGCCTTCAAAGGGTGTTTTAACATTTATAACGTCTTCACCAGTTGAAACATCTTAATTCCATACATAGATTTATCCCAGATTTCCTGAACTAAAGGTAAAAACTGTGGGTCCTTGCCCCACATTTTAAAGTACTTAAACGACTCTTTTCTCCTTACTACTCCGACACTCAAAGTGATAGTACAGGGACAATGATCAAACTCCACTTGAGGATGGAACATAGTAGTAGTATCAGAAAAATGCAGGAGCCAATCATCATTACTCATAGTTCTGTCTATTCTACTTAATACCATGTCACCTGGCTCATGCTTGTTGTTCCATGTGAAGAAGGCATCTTGAGCAGGGAGATCAATAAGACCACTATCATCTACACAGTCTTGGAAACCTCTCAATTCATTAGAAGAGACCACAGACCCCACTCTTTCACACATAGCTAGGACATTGTTAAAATCTCCCATTATCAACCAAGGACCATTAACAACTTGTCTCATACTCCTCAAAGATGTCCATAAAGGAAGTCTTTCATTTACTCTGTTGAACCCATAAATCACAGACATCCACCACATCTGGCCAGTGATACAAGTGACTTTAACATAGATAACTTGAGCCTCAATACTAATAGTATCAATTGTATAATTCCCAGAATCCCAAATGACCCATATCCTACCTCCATCATGCACAGAGTTATTATGCACCAAACTCCAATTATTTTCTATTCCTTGATGAACTTTATTGATAGAATTAGAATGAACTCTAGTTTCTAATAAGCTAAAAATCCCTACATTATTATTATGCAGAAAATATCTAACATCATTCTGCTTATTCGTACTATTAATACCTCTCACATTCCAAAATCCAATGCTACCCATTTTCAATATGAGAGGAACTACACTCCATTTCCCTTTTCAGGACTCTTCTATATTGAACAAAATGCTCCAATACTTCCATGAATGTTCTAGTACCACTGCCAAAAGAGATCCCACCTTGTCTAGTCATTTTTGTAATTATTCTAGCAGGAGTGAATGATCTAAATGCAGCTGACATAGGTGTAATCATACCCCCTAGGCTCTTCAATCCCTGAGGGCCTTTAGATTGGGCAACAATAGACTATTCTAGTACCACCTCAGCAGTAGATTTCTCATTCACAGGAGGAATAGTCACAAGTTGTTGAACTTTTTTAGGCCTCCAGATCTTCTGTCCTGGTCTAAGTACTTTTGGCTGCTTAGATTTCCTGCAATCTCCAGCAATATGACCTATACCCTGACATTCAGAACAAAGAACTGGCTTCCATTCATAATGAACTATTTGCCTATGTGTATTATCTAGTTCATCAGCAAACTGAATTACATCAGGTAGTTTAGCCCCAATTTTCACCTCCACCATTACCCTAGCATGGCCAAGAAAGGTTTTCATCAAAGTGTTACTATCACACCTAATAGGTTTACCAACAAGCCCTGCAATCTTCAACAGTGCATTACCCCATAATTTCAATGGCAACCCATAGAACCTAATCCATATAGGTACCATAGCTACAGCTTCCTTAACCATTTTAGACTCCGGGGTCCATTCCTTAACAACAAGAGGCTTATTGTCAAAGAAAATTGCTCCTGTTTGCAAAACCCTAAGTTTCATTCACCTCAGTTTTAAAACGAACCAGAAAAGTACCATTAGAGTTAAATGATATTTTATCATTATCTGTGTATCCCCAGACTCGCTTTATAAAGCCATCGATAACCTTGAAAGGAGGATTAGCCCCAAGCACATAACAATAAACTGCAGTGGACCAATACTTCAACTCAGAATCAACATCTTCATTAGTAAGCTGCAGAGGACTTACCACCGAAGCCTTTTCCGAGTCAGAAGATTTCTCCCTTCCTGGAACCTCCGTCCACTCAGACTCAGAGCCACTTCCTTCTTCCGAGATTGAATCCATGACATTATTCATGTTATATGGACGGATTATCGAATCCTGCTCAGATGCGTGATCATCCAGGTGATTAAGCCCCAAATGATCATCATCATCATGAGCAATGATCTGAAATCTCGATCCACTAGCTGTATTATTTGGATTATTATTACTAATTTGTGATTTTTTTTTGGTGATTTTGTGCTATTAATCTGATTGTTCTATTAGATTTAGGTGAATTTTTTCGAGTACGAGCCATTGTAGGAAACGAAACAAAATCCTAAATCGCCTCTCTTAATATCCTTTATCTCTCATCTTTTTAAATTAGAAGTATATATGTTTGTTATAATCATTATTATAAAATATTATAACTATAGTATATTTATTCAATTTATTCTAAAATAAAATAATAATGATTGATAATGATAAGATAACTATATTAATTTAATAATTGACTATTGTTGACATAAAATAATACGAAATTTTTTTGGAGAATTTTGATACAATATGGAGTAACATAACAATTCCATAGTACTCCATAATTTCTATGGTAAGTAAAAAATAAACAATTAACTTGAAACTAAAAAAAAAATGATCATAAAATAATAAAATAAAAAAGTCCATGGAATTCCTTTATATGAATAAACTCCCACTCCAATTTGATCTTCATTTGATAAACTTATTTCATTTCATGAGATAAAATATTTGGTACGAATCTTGTTTCTAATCTCTTCCTCCATGTAAATCTTCTTCATATATCATTAGAACTACATAAGCAAAACATACTATTAGGATAACTTGTACATGAGGCAAGTAAAAATATAATATATTGAAAATTGGTAGTAACACAAATACGATTTCCATTCTTTAAAAAGTAATAACATACACGCATAGTAACATAGTTGAATAACGACCAGAGTTTTCCGCTACCTTTTTTGCTACTTCGTATTGCATGTCATTTAAAGGATGTGAAAAAAGTTAAAGTTCTCCATTATGGATAAAATTTTATACTAGAATATTTTGTTGAATTAACTCTTATATTGTGTCTTCTCTTGATAATACTTTGTTTCAACTTAACACTATCTATCTATATTTATGTTGGTGCATGTACTGTAATAAATGTATCGGAGCCTTGGAGGCATACATTGCATGGAAATTACACACTTTAATCAACATATTTTACCCAATTTCTGACTAATCGACAATCGTGTAAAGGAGAATATCGTTACACTGTGCATACTTACCATGACTCATCGTTTCGTGTTTCCTTGATTCAACAACACTTATGATAAATGCATAAACTTACCAAATTCCATTCATGGCATTACTTTTAAATAATTATTAGTAATATTTTTGTTCTTATAGTCATGCGTTACGTATCACATATTCTCTTGGGGAACAGTCTCACGTTCGATCAATAATTGGCCAAGAAGGGGTCACATTATGCAAAAAATGCAGGATACGACCATTGCACAAGATCGTTGTTGGTTACATATAGACCGTTTCATGCGTTAATGCCTATTTTCTAATAACACTCCCTCTTTTGTTAAATTATTTTACGATATGACTTTTTTCATATAATTATTTTATCGTTTTCCTTCTAAATTTTATCTCAAAATAACATATTCCAGTTTATTTTATCGTTGTCCTTCTAAGTTTTATCTCAAAATTATTACTCGTATCTCGTTTATAAATTTAGTTGAAAAAGACTTTTTTTCATATAATATATGAGTAGTATGACTCTTAAAAATTAACCCCCCCCCCCTTTTTTTTTACAACAATAAACTTTAATAGAAATAAAAACCACTCCGTAGGATACAATTAAAGTACAAACGAAGGGGAATTAGGAACCCCAAAACCACTTGAAACCCAACTAACAGAAGAAACGGAACATGTAGTCACAATTGAAGAAAAAAGACGACTTTTCTTGAACGGCGGATGGTAGTGGGTGTCAAACTTGATTAAGTGGACATCCTTCCACTTCATCCTCGTAGTAATAGCAGTATTGCGGATGTACCTGCAAAAAGATGTTGAAATCTTGGCAGAAGTCAGTGAGGAATTCCTCAAAATGACATAAACACGACCCTTTCGGCCTTTAGCACGACAATACACATTGCGTCTCTCTATGATAAGTGAGTAATCCCTGACAGCAGCAAACATAAAGTGGACCAACGAGATCTTAGTAGGATAGGGTAAAAACGAATTAAGGCGAGTCTTCTTATCAACTTGTAAAATGGCCTCTTCCTTTACCAACTCAACACATTCAGTTTGTTCAACATCAATAGGTTTAAAAAGAATCCCCAAAAAAAATACCCTAGAAATTTCCCGCCGCTAATCCGCCGGCAACCTTACCCTCCTCCTCTCGCCGACGGCCACTGCTAAATCTCTTCTGGTCGCCGGCGAGAGGCTTTGTCTTCTTTTGTTCGGTTCTTTGTCCATCGTTTCTTTGGCGGCATATTGGTTTGCAACGAGAAGTTCCTCCGTTTTCAATCGCCAACAGTAACTCTCTTGGTTATGTGTTCTTACCCTCTTTTATGAGATCTATTACTGTTTTCTGATTTCTTTTACTCTGCTTTGTGTTAATTCCCCTTACTCTGTGTTGCTTTAATTTTCTGTTTGGTGGTTGTGTGTGCATAGTTGGTTAGCTATGACACCGTCTCAAGCTTTTCCTTCCATTTATGCCAGAGACTTTCTCGAATACTTTGTTTTATTTCACGATAGCGATAAATTGTTGGACGAGGAAACTGTGTTTATGAAAATTTCTACCCAAGTTGATTCCCCTTTTTCTCAAATTCAAGTGCTTTAAGAATTAGGCAATAACCTTTTCCGACAACAACAGTTCAGTTAGGTGGGTGGCTGTTATGACACCGCGTGCCGTTTGCTTTTTTCGTCTCTCACAGATAAATTTGACTTTGATTTAAGCATAATCATTTCTCTTGCCGTTTCTTTGTGTTTAAATTTAGCAGCTTATGCTAATAAGCTCCAAGGTTTTGAGGAAGCTTTGATCTACTGTTCTTTGGTTTTAAATTATTTTCCTCGCAATGCTAAAGCTCTCTTTCGGAAAGTTGTGGCCCTGAAAAATCTAAACAGGTTTCCTGAGGCTCGTATTGCTTTGGAAGAGGCTCGCTTGGCTGAACCTCATAATAAGGATATTATTCAAGAACTGGAAGTTGTTCGTCAGTCACAAGCAATAAACAAAAATGGTAAGCGTATTATTGATGCTTCTTTAGATGCAAATGATGTTCGAGCTGGGAAAATATTTGTGTCCCCTCTTCAAAGTCAAGAAGTTGTTCCTCTGCTCCAACGTAACGAAGCTGATAGGGTGGAGATGATGGTCGATGCTGCAAGTAGTGCATCGTCACAGTTGGGCTCTGATAGTGCAATGAAAGGACAGAAGGATCAACTGTGTCATGAGTCGTTTGCTGATTGTGTTCCCATTGCCTTACCAAAGATACATGTGGACTCCGCGAGTAGTAGTCTTCCTGATAAATCCATGACTGATTCAGAGGTCCGTCAGTTTCCCTTCCCATCTGACTCAAAATCAACTCAGCTACGCTTCTCGAACAAGAAGCGACCTCATACCGCACTACATCTATCAACTCAAGATTATGATAATTTGCTACACGCAAAAATTTGGGTTTCTACCACCCAAGGTCCATGTCTTTCATGAGGGTCCGTACCCTCATCTCTAAACTATACAGACGGAAACTCCCCATGAGGATATTCATGGGACAACAGAACTTACCCCCCTCCCCCCCCCCCCTCTCCAACAGAGTAAATTATTTCAACTCTTTAATTCAAGGCATAAATTAAAAGGATCGTCATTTTTCTATAAACGCTTGTAAATTAAATTATGGGCTATGAAAATAGGATGTGCGATGAAGGGAATAAGAAAACACTTGTCTACACTTTCTAGTTTCTTCCCATGTGTCATGTGTACAGCATAAATTAAGTAACTTTGTTGAGAAATCCAAAGCTTTATGCTCCGTATAAGCTTACACCCACACTTCAACTTACACTTTCCCCTGAATCAAAAACCATAGTTAGACCATCTCCAGGTAAGGTCACCGACTGGGTAGTGACCTTGTTAGGCCACATTAAATTAGGATGAAGGGGATGATTTTGGTGACCTTGAACTACTCATGGTCAATTGGTGACCTTCATTTAAGTTGGTGACCTTGTTGGTGACTCGGTAGGTGGCACTCTCTCATTGGCTGGAAACAAAAAAAAAAGGACAACCGTCAAAACAAAGGGAAGGTGATCTTTGGTTGAGTATGGTGACTCGGTAGGTGACACTCTCTCATTGGCTGGAAAGTGGAAAATGATTGGGTTGGTGACCTAGGTCGTGACCTTCTGCTTGGGAGGGTGAAAGTGGGTCAAGATAATTAAACTGTGGTTAAGAGGAAAAATATTGGTGACCCGATTAACTCGACCTTCTACTTAAGGATGGTTACAAACTCACCCTATACCATAATGATTGTAATTTTGGTATGAAAGAGAAAGAGATGTGCGTTTAATACTTTAGTAGTGTATTTATTTGATAATTTAGAAAGTTTCTTGAGGCTTTACAAACAATTATCTGTTAAGCATATACAAATGATTATCAAAGAGAGTTGTTTCTTTCTGTAAAATATTTTGCAATAATTACACAAAAAAGATATTCTCTCATGTTACCTCATCTTTTGCGTATTCGATATCATGTAGTTATTGGGCTGTCGTACAAATGATTTTTTGAGCCTCATCATCAAAGATTATGAATACCTCCAGTTTCATCTTCCACTCCGCCTTCTAAACGATATCTATAGAAAATTGACAATGTGTAAAAAAATATGTTCAAAATGTGTTGAAATTGTAATTGTAGCATATTTAGAATAATTTATGTTTTATACCTCATGACAGCATCATCAATTTGAGTTTTTATATCTTGTTTTCAAATTTGAAAAGTTGTATATTGAATTTGGGACTAAAAGAAATAATTAAATAATTGTTGGGGGTAGTCTGTGTGATGAAGGGAATAAGAATACTCATCTATTTGTATGGATGTTTTTCTAAGGACAATGTATCATATGTGTATCACATTTACAATGTGACACATAATTTAGTCCTTTTTTCTTGTATTCAAGGTACCTAGTAAAAGAAGGCACCTAGTAAAAGAATGATTGACTACGCATTTATAAAAAGGAATCCTAGACTTAAGTTTGAGTTTAATGATATTTATGCAATCAATCCATATCCTTAGTTTTTCGTTGTTTGTGTTGTTGCTTTGTAATGGACGTATGGACACACTTAAAATATAGAAGTAACTTTTTTTTTTTTTTTTTTTTTACATTTTTCTAAATGTCACGTGTCAGATCCACACTTTCTCAACCAAGTTTTATATATATATATATATATATATATATATATATATATATATATATATATATATATATATATATATATATATATAGAGAGAGAGAGAGAGAGAGAGAGAGAGAGAGAGCAGTTCTTATAAGGCCTTCATACCTTATAAGGCCCTAAGTCTTTATAAGAGCCCTTGGATGAAGGGATTGAAGGGATGAGATGAGGAGAGAGGGCGTGTTTTTTAGAGGTAAAAAAAAAGAAAATGCTGATTGTTTGAGAGAGGGACCACTTGCACTGTTTATGTACTGCCTCCATATCAAATCCCGCGGACAATAGCAATAAACAAAGCCTCCTATATCATTTTGCATGCTTCCCTCCTCTTTTCACCATTCAAAACCTCTCAACAAGCAAAACCCATAAAAATCATCCAAAAAACCTGAATAATTCTGCAAATTCATTATAAATAATCAAAAAGAGAAAAGAAATTTCATGCCAACTGTTTAACTACATCATCTTTCCGTATAAAATTCATTCGCTTTGTTGAAAATAAATAATTTGTCATTGTTCATCACAAAAAGACGATCAAAATGACAGTCAGTGTTCGTGAAAACGATTATATGCAGATTGAAGTTGCCGTCGATGGTGAGTTCCGAATGTTCATTATTGTAGGTTGTAGTTATATAATTTGTGTTCATTATTCTTAATACTGTTGTACTTTCATGGTGTTCATCAGATTTGTGCTTTCATGTTGGTAGCTTGTTGTTGATCGCAAAAAATGATGGAAATTTAAAAGCTTGATCAAGTAGGAATTATAACTTCAGTGGGTTTTAGTATAACTCTGACCCAAATATGTATAACTTCAATAATACAGGGTACACATGCAGTTCTTATATTCATCGTGTTATAACTCCAGAGGTTTTTTGTAAAACTCTTTGACATTTTCCTGCAACTTCAGGTAACACAGTAATTCAAACCCTAAATTGTGCGTACAAATCTTACTAAAGAACCAATTTTGATATAGTTATACAGGCTGTGTCTAGAGTTATACATTGTATCATTAAAGTTATTCATACTGTGTATAGAGTTATACATTGTATGATTACAGTTATACACGTTTTGTACAGGAGTTATACAACACATCACTGCAGTTCTCCATATATAGGTAAGAGTTATACAAGTTATACATTGTATGACTAGAGTTATACAGAGTGTAACTATAGTTATACATGATATGGTAAGAGTTATACATTATATACCCAAAGTTATACGATCTGTGCCCCAGTTATACGATCTGTGCTAAGAGTTATACATTGTGTAGCTAGAGTTATACATCGCATGACTAGAGTTATACAGACTGTTCATAGAGTTATACATTAAATGCATAGAGTTATACGAGCTGTGTCTAGAGTTATACATTCTATGATTAGAGTTATACACATTTTGTCTGAAGTTATACATTGTATGATTAGAGTTATACATTAAATGCCTGCAGTTATACATTACATGCCCCGAGTTATACATGTTATTTGCATGTGTTTTTCTCCGTCATTGTTTTTTCTGTAATTATTATTCGCTTAGTTTTTCTGTGTTTGTTAGTAAAACAAATTAAATAAAATAAAACAAAGAAGATGATGGAGAGGATAGTAAAACAAACCCACATTTAACATACATGAACTTAATTAATAGATATAGATACATAAACTTAATGCATTGCTAAAAATACAGTTCTTAGATGTTCATATAGGGATGAATTCTCTTCTATGATATTCATCTTCTCCTCCTTTGCTATTTGGAGGTTTCGTTCCGCAGATGCAATATCTTCTAATAGCTGCATTATCTGCTGCTCTGACAAGCCATTTTCTTTGGCGTCCTTGAGTGCGATCTGAGCGTCCTCAAGGTAGGTCCTGTACCTCCTCTCGATGTCCAGCAACCGGCGTATGAAACTCTTGTTGTACTCGGTCATAATGCATGTATTACGAATGGCATCATTCATTGTTGTTGAAGGAAGTTTGGAATTTATTTTAGGTTTTAACGATTTAGGGTTTGGAGTTTAGGGTGGAGATAGGGATATAATGAACTGGTTTTTTAGATAGTGGAATGAATTTATAATTAGTAATGTGTCCTTTGAGTTGTTTTTTAATTAATACAAATTTTGTTTAGGAAGTTGTGTCATATCCCTGCTTGGAATCTTATAACCCTTCGCATTCCATATATTGTGCCGTTTCATTAAATGTATAACTCTTAGAATATAAAGTATGCCTAGAGTTATGCATTATATACCTAGAGTTTTACATTATTTGCTAAGAGTTATACATTGTGTAGAATGAGTTATACATCTTACAGTCTCTGCCTAGAGTTATACATTGTGTAGCTAGAGTTATACATCGTATGACTAGAGTTATACATTGTGACTAGAGTTATACATTGAATGACTAGAATTATAAATACTGCGACTAGAGTTATACATTATTTGACTAAAGTTATACAAATTATGTGCCCAGAGTTATACAGTGTGACTAGGGTTATACATAAAATCACTAGAGTTATACATTGTATGACTAGAGTTATACAAACTGTGACTAGAGTTATACATTGTATGACTAGAATTATAAATACTGCGACTAGAGTTATACATTATTTGACTAAAGTTATACAAATTATGTGCCCAGAGTTATACAGTGTGACTAGAGTTATACAAGTTGTGACTAGAGTTTTACACTGTATGACTAGAGTTATACAAACTGTGACTAGAGTTATACATTGTATGACTAGAGTTATACAAACTGTGACCAGAGTTATACATTGTATGACTAAAGTTATACAAACTGTGACTAGAGTTATACAGTGTGACTAGGGTTAGACATTAAATCACTAGAGTTATACATTGTATGACTAGAGTTATACAAACTGTGACTAGAGTTATACATTGTATGACTAGAGTTATACAAACTGTGACTAGAGTTATACATTGTATGACTAGAGTTATACGTTATCGACTACGATTATACATTACGTGCCCGAGTTATAAATTGTATGACTAAAGTTATACATTATACACCCAAAGTTATACGATGTCGTGTGCCCGAGTTATACCGTATGTGCATAGAGTTATACAATATATGCGTAGAGTTATGTATTTCTTAATCATTTCATGGATGATTGATTAACTGCTCGGATGGTCGCAAGGCGTGAAACCGAGTATTGTAAGCATTTGGCAGCGGAGTTTACACCTTGTGTAGGGCAACAATTTTTTGAAATCGACGAGGCAGTGACATTCTATAAAGTTTATGCATTGGCCACCGGGTTTGATGTTCGGAAGTACTCGACGAAAAAAATGGCGCGACGGTGAAATCGGGTCAAAGTTCTTTGGTTTGCAACAGAGAGGGATTCACATATGTCCCAAAAGGAGAGGCAGTAATTAAAAAAAATCAGATCGGGATTAGGGAAGAAGGAATGCAATGGGGAAAAAGAACTGCGAACCAGAGGAAGTATACAGTCAAGAGGTCAGGTACGTTAGTGGAGTTTTGGATGCGTTTTGAAAGCACTATGGACCATCAACGGCATACGCAGAAGAGACTTGACCATGAAAACCGACACTCAACACCGGCAATGGGGACGCATTTACCCATAGAGGAATATGCGTCGGATGTTTATACCCGTGAGGTTTTCATGGAATTCCAACTAGAGGTCATTTGCTCAATCGATACATGTAAGAGTGTCGGCTATCTTTGAAGTCGATGGAGTTGAAGTGACTGTCGTAAAGGATTCAATCGACGAGAAAAGTTTCAACGTAGAGTACAACCCAGGTAACAACAGTTTTAATAACTTAAGTTTTCTGAATGTATAACTTTTTTATTATATGCATAACTCTACTTGCGAAATGTATAACTCTTGTTGTCATATGTATAACTCTAATTTCAGAATAACATTAGAAATTCAATTTTTCAATGAACTGTTGTCATTTGTAGTATAACTCTGATTACATTTTGAATAACTTTAGCTTTCAGAATGTATAACTCTTGTTGCCATATGTAGTATAACTCTGATTACATTTTGAATAACTTTAGCTTTCAGAATGTATAACTCTTGTTGCCATATGTAGTATAACTCTGATTAGAGTTTGAATAACTGTAGCTTTCATAATGTATAACTCTTGTTGCCATATGTATAACTCTGCGTGATAATGTTTAACTCTTATTATTATATGTATAAGACAACTAACGGCATAATTTAATTGGATTACGGGGACACACGCTACACAAAGCGGTGGCTGTATGATGTTTGAAAGGATGGGATTTCTGTGCCGACATATAGTCTGGATTTTGTCGGCTAACGGCATGAAGACAATTCCAGTTGATTACGTTTCTACAAGATGGAAAAAGGATGCATTGCAATTCAGATTATCAGAATGTGATGGTGAACAAATGGAAACAAATAGTAGCGCTGATGCAAAAGAAGTTGCGATGGTGAAGTTGTGGTCAGAAGTTCATTCTACCATTGGTTTACTTCGTGGCGCGAGTGAGACTGAAGTTGTGAACTTAAGCTCGTTAATTAGAGAGTTCAAGGAGAAACTTTTACCGTACAAGAAGGATTTAACAAAGCAACAGGAATTTGAGCAAATCCTTGGTTGCCCCGCCAGTGACGAGGTAACAATACTTCCACCAAAACAATCGAAAAACAAAGGCAGCGGTAAAAGAATGGTGTCAGCTAAGGCTAAAGCCATTGCCTTGGCTTCTAAGCCAAAGCGCATGTGTAATAATCAAACAAATGGCACACCACGATAAACGGAACTGCCCTAACCCATTCTCTGAGCATCCACCGTCTTCACCAGCATCTGAAGGAGTAGAAGAAGAAGAAGAAGAAGAGGAAGAGGAAGAAGAAGAAGAAGAAGAAGAAGAAGAAGAAGAAGACGAAGACGAAGAAGAAAAAGAATAGAGAAACTTAACATGTTGTAGTAGTAGGCAGTAGAAAAATACCCCCGTCTCAACAAATTATTTACAATCTTTTTTCCTTTAAAAGGTAAAAAATCTGGTGAGACGGAACGGGTATTTAATAGCTAGCTTTTGTCTATTTTGAAGGGGGATTGCACCTTCCAGATTGTATAACTTCAGTAATATGGTGTGTGAAATTTGAAGCTAATGTTGTACAACTCTTTTACATTATTTTGATGACTTCTGTTCATGGCAACATATCCAATATTTAAAAGTGGCTTTAAGAAGGAATTATAATTTCAGTGGCTTTAAGTACAACTCTTACCCATATATGGATAAATGTACTTCACAGAGTGTATAACTCTTGTTCAAAATTTGCCTTTAAATAACTGCAGTCATATGTTGTATAACTCTTGTACACAGTTTGTATAACTCTTGATGTTTTTTGTATAACTCTTAGCTGTCTAATAAATTTTGCCTTTTATCATAACTGCAGTCATGTGTTGTATAACTCCTGCACATAATTTGTATAACTTTACTTCACGAGTGTATAACTCTAACACTTATCTCAGAAACTTGGATTTTAATTATGACTGACCAAGATCATATAGTAACAATCTATTCCAACAAGTTGTCTAAGTTGTTAAGGAGTTTCTTGACAACATTCTAGAGTTGCAAAAAAAGAGAATACAGAATCAAAGGGATACATTCTATTTTTTCGCAGGTTTTTTATCTCCTCTCCGCGCCGCTTCCGTCCTGCTTTTCTCTGTCTTCGGGATCTGTAATTTCTCGCCAATGAAACCATTGACCTTGGTCGAACTCCTTCCCGATGATGTTCATGTCGGCTAGGAGAAGCGTCGCCGCCAACCGGATCAACAAATATCGACGGTTCACCTTCCTCTCGAGATCAACGTGACCAAACCTATCACCCTCGTACATTAACATGTGCATCATGCGAAACAAGCCGGACTCGGTGTCGTTTATCGTTTTTGATGCCAGGCAAACTGATCGACGGAATGGAACGACGGTATGTCTTTCGCTCTGTCCTTCTCGTCGTCCCTAGCCTCCACGTAGTCGCTCATGAGGCTCTTTGCGAGAGACAAGAACGTCAAAAAGTGAGATTTGTAAAAGCGGTGAGAACACTTTTTAGTTGAACATAATTACAATTTAATTCCACTTACAATAACGTGACATGCTTTGCATATCTCCGATTGCCGCGGACTTGAATAGTACTTACTGTCCAGGAGATCAATCGTCCTAGAATTAAAGTTGATACACACACATGCATAATGCGCTTCAATCTTAATGGGTACGAAGATTAAATCGCCTTCAAGCTGAAATCTTTGCCACGATCGGTTCGGAAGACGTCCCACGTATTGTACAACCCGTCGGTGTCCGGTGTTTGTTGGACGGGGTTTCGTACAAGGCTCAAGATTATTTCTGTTCAAGTAGCGATATATGTGTGAGGATACCAGTGGAGTTATAGGGGTTGTGCATTGGAGTTTCACGGTAACTCTTACGACATAATGAAGAATGCCTAAGTATATCTTTGGTTGTTAATAACTTCTAAAAACAAAATGTTTAACTCCGGGAGGGTATGTATAATCGTAGACTTACTTTCCACTGTGAAGGTTTTAAAGAGGGTATGTGCAACTCTTATAACATATTAAAGGATTGATTAGGACCATACCATATGACGGATACCGAAGAAAGACGAACGAAAAATCGCGCAATCCTCTGCCTCCAATCGATTAAGCAACAAGGACCAACACTCAATCACTTTTTCATCCATTGGCGTCTCAGGGAGCATAGACAACATTTGCAACCTATTAATTGTTCCGTGTCGGCCGTAACTCACAAGTGGTTCACCGTAGTTCGAGACAGTGTTAATCGAGGCTATGACGTATACTAAATGGGAAGGTAAATCGCTATTAAAATGACGGCATAACTTCACCGATGAAACGTATAATCTGCAGCTTTAGGAATGTGTAACTCCATTAACGATATATATAACTTCAGTGATGAAACATATAACTCCATGTATTACTCTAGGTATAACTCCAGTCCTCTAATGTATAACTCCAAAGTATAAATTGTACAACTACGAGCATATCTTTGTAACTCTATATTGATATAGCTTAATATGATAAAACATTAGGATTTTAGACAAATTTACTCATTTGGATATTTGTAGTCATCAAGGAAAACGTAATCGCCACTTGTTTGCGATACAGGATATCCCTAGTTAATGCCTTGTTCATCTTCGACATCTTGGCGACCACGGTAAGGTCGGCGTCTGGTTCCCCGCAATATGTGGTGCAACCAAGGCCATCGCCCTTACCCCGGAGCGGCTATTAACAGCGGAGAGGGCCCGACGGACGGCGTCCGGCCCGGGGCTACTTTGGAAGGTGGAGTCGGAAGGTTGAACCGACCTTAGAGCAAGGTCGTTTAGCGAATCGTTCTCTCCGGCGTTTCCAACACCTCTCTTCCTTCCACTTGTGTTGCTTGGTGACCTCTTTTATCACGCACCTCCTCCAATTCACGGTCTTTAAGCTCCTTAAAAGGCGATACCCTGGATAACACATCTTCCCCGTCCAAGTTAATGTCACGAGGACAAGGGTTGCGGCAATTTCCGCTCGCATGAGGTCATTGCTTTCCTCGATCCCTAGGGTACAGTCGAATGGCTCTACACGGTACAAAGAACATATGAACCATGACGTACGGACCACGGTCATTGGCGTATGTCTGCTCCCCCCGATTGAATTTAATGTTGACAAAAGGGAACCCTTCAACTCTCTTGCCTTTGTCGAGCCCTTTGTAGGCCATATACTTTCCCATTGCATCACCGGCGGAAGTTAGGCAAGGCGTTTAAAAGGGGAAGACGTATTAACAAAACAAATGGAGCCGATAATTAATCTAGTCACCGTTTTATAAGTCTTACGATGAATACGCGCAATCCCTTCGTATGGTAATTTCAGAAGATCGTCCTCGTAAGAACGATTATCAAGATACTCGATCTGCTCGGAGAGGAAATTTATGCAAATGCAAGAGTAATGATCTTCATCGCCGTGCTTACACGGAATGAAAACCTACAAACATGCACCAAAAATCTAAGAGTTTTAAAACATAATTAGCAGATTAGAGGCATACATTTTCTGCGTAGTTGGAGTTATACATTCTATGGTTAGAGTTATACATTATATGTGTAGAGTTGTACATTTAATTTCCGAGTTATACAAGTATATTCTTGCGATTGTACATTATGTGCACTAAGCGGATGCCCTGGAGTTATACATTATACTTGTATATGCTTACGGTTGTACTCTATGTGCGATGAGTTATACATTCTATGGTTAAAGTTATACATTATATGCCTAGAGTTATGGAGTGAAGTTAGCCACTCATCAAAACTCTAAGCATATATTGTATAACTCTAGACAAATAATGTATAACTTCAGCCCTAGAACGTATAACTCTAGTAATTCTGAAAGTTAAAGTTATATCTTTGTATAACTCTTGCAATAGGATGTATAACTCTAGCCATAAAATCTATAACTGTAAGCATATACAATGTAGTGTATAACTCCAGGTATTACTCTAGGTAAAACTCCATGCCTAACTCTAAAGCATATATTGTACAACTCTAAGCATATCTTTGTTAAACTCTACGAAAATAATGTATAATTCCAGTATGTAAATGTCTCTATATTGATATCTGAGCTCACCATATCGGAGTCCGGTTGGAATGGACTAGAACACGACTCTTGCCACATGTCCCACGAGTAACAAAAGCCTTCAGAATGATCAACAACCAAGTTTTTCTTCATGCCTTGCCAAATGTCAATTGCTAGGGCCTATAAAAATGATAGACGGGGTTGGCGGCTTGTATCACAAGGTACGTACAGGTTGTCACAAAATAACTTGCGGAGTTCGAGCACACTTACAGCGTGACCTAGGCCAAAGAAACAGTGCGAACTTGAAAGCAGTGCGGTGTTCGCGTGCGTAAGGCGATTGAGTAGCACGGACCAAAGATCGATGACATTTCCCGAATCTCTTTCCGGGCATCAACGATCGGAGATCAATACGCGTTATGCGTTTGGACGGGGATATGTGACCAATTGTTCCCTACAAAGGATTAGCAAAATTGAGACACGCAAAGAGGGAATGCATTCATGGCCTTTTTGTCCGCAATCGTTTTGAAATATAGGTAAAACTTATCTTTTACTTACGATTTATTATGGTCGTGGAATTCATCAAAGACATAATCCATTACATCCTTCCTCACCACGAACACCGTCCCAAACGTTCCTTGTTAAAACGCAACCACTTTGTGAGCATACGTCTTTGTCGGGTTCGGGTGCCCGCAATCCCGAGAACAACCTAGGTTCTCGGTACAATGTCCATACACGGAAGGGGGCGTTGAATGCGGCAAGAAGGGATGGTGGATCATGTCACATCGCGGCACATAAATAGGGGGTGGATGTGGTGCAACCGGCTCAACCCTAGCACCGGCGATTTCAACTACCAAACCTTCTTTGGCAGACCGATCGTTCGCTCCTCAACCCCGGCAAAGCCTCATTCACCTCTGCCGTGCTCATGAAAGTCGGAGGGATTTCATTTCCGACATTCGGTTGAAGGATTCCCCGGGTGATCTCCGCACCCTCGACAACATCTACGTTTACTCCCCCATTGTTAGAATGTTGTTCAACATTCTCAATTACATCCTTTTTAACAAAGTGGCACGAATGAAAAATAACAAAATTAAACGCCAAACGTATAACTCGGCCATAAAATGTATAATCGTAAGCATAGAATGTATAACTCGGCCATATAATGTATAACGTAAGCATATACACTATAATGTATAACTCTCTTTGTATAACTCTAGATATACCTCCAGCTATCTAATGTATAACTCCAAAGCATATATTGTATAACTCTAGTCATATATCTTTGTATAATCGTAGTCGTATCTTGGTTAAGAGTTGTACCAACCGCCGTTACGGTTTATACTACGATTCAAGGCCTCAACATAAGTTTCAACAAGGTTATACTATATCAACTTACAGTTATACACTACCAATAAACAAAAAAAAAACCATTGTATAAAAAGTATTTATCGCAAATTAACAAACTTACCTCGCCACCAGGACCACTCCCGTCGCTGAAGTCCACATGCGCTTCCTTCATTTCAAAGAAGAGAAAAACAGACACTCCATCAATTCTTGTGTGTGCAAACCCAATTTTGGGACCGTAGATTTTTCCATCGCCTTTTCGACGGTTGATTGTCCGACAATCTTTCAACATTTTCTTGCAATCCCTCCCCATGAACTTGCTCATGCACCTCATCACCTACCACGGGCCGAGATTCAGCATTCTCTGACCGTCCGTCAGCTTGGCCTACAATGTCTGCTGCTCTTTCATGGTCAGTGTCTGACAATCTTCCAACATTTTCAGCATTTTCATTCAATCCGTCCCCATGAACGTGCTCATGCCCCTCATCACCTGTCCCGGGCGAGCCTCATCGTCCTTTGACGGTCCGAGAGTTTCGTCAATTTCCTCCTCGGTGTAACGCGCCTCCAACAACGAGTTCTCGACGGTTGGGACGGGGTGCACACAACTTGATCCTCTAACCACAGGGCTAGCAGGTGACAACGGCTTAGAAACGATCGTATCACCTCCCACTTCCTCCATAATCTTTGACCATGAAACTGCAACTGATTTCGTTGGCGTCTCGGCTTTGACGGACTCTAGACGCGGCTCAACACGGGGGTTACCACCCCTGCCACCCTCATCATTGGCGAGACTAGACAGAACTTCACTTATTTGACGCGTAGATGCATCGATTCCGTCAGATTTTTTGAGAGGCTCAGTAACTACCTCTCCAAATGCGGGAGCGTTACCCACGAAACCTTCACCTTTCTCGCAACTGCTCTGCCTTCAGACGTACTTTTGAATCTTTTCACCCTCAAAGAATTCTTGAGAGGCCTGACTAGGATTTAGGCCCGTCGGATCACTAGTTCTGACTTTGATCCGTGCGGTTGCATCTGCGTACCATGAATAGAACACAATAGCGTTCCTTTGCATTTGTAGATAAAGCTCGTGAGTACCACTGCATCCAAGAAGTACGATAAGTTAGTTATATTATAATATATGGGTACGTTAAGTCTGAAACAGAATTCATCTCGAAAATATATAATAGTTTGCACTTACATCGATGACCCTAGCTTTCAATTCCTGGTCATCCTCGACACTGGGTAGTTCTATCTGAATGAACTTCTTCTCGAAAGTTGGGCGGGAGAGAGGGGGGGGGGGAACGATAGCAACAGTAGTTTGGGTTCACGCGGGCCGCCGAGGTGCATCTCGTCCACACTCCTTCCATAAGAGGGGTCTTGAAGGCACCTCGGATACACAGTCTTAGACAAGGTTAAAGTACCCAATCCCCCTTGACCCACCTCAAATTTTACCCTCTCTACAAGCGCAGTTTCATCCCAATTTTTAATCAAAGGTAGATCATGTTTACAAGGCTTACCCTTGTAATCATATCGCTGAAAGTAGCTTATCATGAGGAAGGGGATACACCCGTTCAACAATGTTACCCCCTTTTTACAGTCTGACCCCGCTTTCACCGTCATGTCCAAAATATAAGAGCACCAGTCATAATGCGGGATGGCTTCAGGATCTTCTACAGCCCTTAACAGCTTCCAATCTATCCCGTTGTTTGGGGTGGGTGCGAGGAATAAAGACATACAGAACAAAACAAATAGCCGGCAAAATTGATCGTCCGCCTCCTCGTACTCCATAAGTTGCTTGTGAACTTTCCCTAAGGGTATTGCACTATTCCCTTTGGCCACCCCGTACGCTTGCCGCCATTTGTCCTTCAGCTCCTTATTCTCGGGATCGTTGGACCCCTTCAGCGAGCTCACGGGCACCAAAGGGAGAGAATTGGGTCCGAAAGGTAACAAGAAACAGTCATGCACATCATACTTACTGATCATAAACTCCTTCTTCCGCGAAGCCCTGAACACATATGACCCGTCAGAGAAGGACTCCAAGAACAGTGAACGTGTGCAAGTGGGAAGTTGCTAATCTTGAGTTCCAAAAGGCCACCAAACCCAATTTTCTTAACAAATGGACACCGATCCTCATTAAGCTCTTCAATGAGAGAGACAAGTCTTTGAGGTCGACACGAAACCGTGATTTCATGCACCCTCTTTACCCTTGGCTTGGCCTCAACCATCTGGGGAAAAGCAAGGACAACACACAAAATTAGACGTACTATAGTTGCAATTAGAGATATTTGGAACAAAGAAATAGACATACTGTGAATTAAAGTAATACAATAGATAGTCAGAGTTATACAAAATATAAGAAAAGTTATACATTCTGATAATAGAGTTAATCAGAAAATATCAAGAGTTGGGTTTTTTGTCAAAAACTACCTTACATTTAGGGGTCTTTGTAAAATAACTACCTTACTTTATTTTTTTTGTCAATTGCTACCTTTTGTATTTTTTATTTGTATTTTTGGTACCTATTCTAACTTTCCGGCCAAAAAAAGTCAATACACAAGCATTGACTTAAGTTCACACGTGAGAGCTTATGTTTATGTTCTTGTTTTCTTTATATCCCTCCTTCCCCTCCTCTTTTACCTCCTATTTCCCCTCTTTTTTTACTTTCCTTTTTCTCCCTCCTATTTCATTTCCCTTCTTCTCTTCAAGATAGAAAAGCTTTTGAAAAGAATTTGTGAATACTTGAATCCAAGTACAATGACACTTATAAAGACTTGGATATTGACAAAGGAGATGAAGAACTACAAATTACTTATTGTTAAAAGTAAGGTTTTTCTTAAAAATTAGTACATGTCAAATGCTAAAAGTAAACTCGAGTAGCTGAGAACATGGATGATGATGATGATCAGGACAAATGCAAGGAATTCATGAATGATTAACAAAGGTTTATACTTGTTTTGTTGAGAGAGATGTAAGATGAGTGAAGTGTAAAAGTTATAGGAGGCGGTAAAAGAGTGAAAGTGAAAAGGACTTGTTTAGGGTTAAAAGGTAAAAACGTAAAACAAACACATAAGCTCTCGCGTGTGGAGTAAGTCAATGTGATCGGAGCCATTTAGTTCACAAATTAAGCAATTGTGGTCGTTGGTCAATGGTCGATACAAAACACAATTTATACTTCACAAACAACTCTACAAATTAGTAAAGAGGCAAGTAAAGGTCGGATCCCAAGGGACGGGTATTGAAAACGAAGATTTCTATTGCTACTAGCGGTGTCTAGGGGTGTCACAAGTTGGGTTGATGTAGAAGGTTACTAACTAAAATAGCAATGAAAATAAACTAACAAGGTAAATGGAATAAGGGTGTAAACAATTGATTAAAAGCACTAGGGTGTCATGGGTTCATAGGGGATTCATGGGATATGATCATACAAACATGTTCTCAATTTATAAGCAAGCAATTATTGTTGTGATGGATCGAGTTGGGTTATATCTTACAATCCTAGGAAAGTTTGGGTCCCGGAGCCGAATCTCTTGGATTGTACAACACCTACAAGTCGACTTAATCTTCCCTACTTAACACATGCATGGTCTAACAAGACTCGAGTTGGGTTATGTCTTACAAGTCAAGTTGAAAGGATAGTAGATGATAATAAATGCAAGGATTCATAGGCTTAGCATTTCATCAAACATAACATGTGCATGTATTAAGATCAAAACAAGCAAGCAAATAAGATATGAAAGCATATTGATTTAAGCATGAATCATCCCCATGTTGGTTTCCCCTAATCACCCATTAAACCCTAGCTAAGAGACTACTCACTCATTATCATATTAATCATGCTAGAAAGGTTGTCAATCATACTAACATAATGAAACATGATGAATAAATGAAAGTAATTAGCAATAATTAAAAAGGGATTAAGAGATTATACCTACTAATGATTCCAATAATAAAGCAAGAATAATAGAAGTACTTGAATCCTAGATTGAGAGGTTGTCAATCTCCCAATAATAACCCAAATGATCTTCAATTACCCAAAATAAAGTAAGAACAAGAGAGAGATTTAGGAACTAAAACTTGGATTAAAACTTGATTAATATTTGATTACAATATTGAAGAGAGATTTGATTGATATTAACTACTCTAATTATTGATTAGAAGAACATGCTCCTCTAATTAGACTAATGGGGTATTTATAGTGAAAATTAGGGAGGATGCATTAGGGTTAACTAAGGGCTAAACTAGTAATTACACTTTTTAAGTTGAGCAAGGAGCCTCCGGGATTGTCCGAGAGAAGGGCTTCTCCATTTCGTGACTTGAAGAACAAAACGGTGCTGTGCTATGATCCGAGCGGATCGGAGTCGGGACGGACGGATGAGGCATGGACGATCCGAGCGGATCAAGGCGTAAGACGCTCGGATTGGGCCTGGGGATCCGAGCGGATCACGGGTAAGGGCACGCTCGGATTGAGCGGGGCGGACGGACGGATCATGGATGATCCGTTCGGATTCTTTTACAGCGTCATTCCTTCTTCTTTTCTTCCCTTTTCTTCATAGAATCCTTGGGGATTTCCTTGGGGACTCAAGGATCCTTTCTCAACAATGATCTTCTACTTAGCTATGTACAAAGGCCTTCTAGTCTTGTCTCTCCTTGATGCTTGGTCATTGAATACGATCCATTTAGCCTTGTTTTGCCATGAAAATGCAAGATTCTTACTCCTTTCCTACCAAGGGGTCAAAATCTCAAAGAATATGCAAAACAAAGAACTAAAGATAAGAAATGACCCAAATAAGCACTAAAAAGCATAGAAACAATGGTAATTCGGGGGCTAAATATGCGCCAATTATGGTCGCATCAAATATCCCCAAACCGAACCTTTGCTCGTCCCGAGTAAAGAGGTGACAAAGACTAGGACCAATACTAACCTAACCTAATAATAATAGCCGATATGAGACAATTAGCGGGTCTCACTCCGCCCCTTCAACTCACAACAAGACAACCATGAGGTAGGATGCCTTCTTGCAAGGCAAGGTGGGTCTTGCCAAAATGGCGACACATCCAAACATTAAGCACATAAAAACACATAATGGATGCATCTACAAAAAGGAATAGCCACTCCCTCATCAAGTGGCGGAGGCACTAAAGAGGAACAAATTTAAGAGCATGTAATCCTTCACAAATACTAGTTCAACAAATTACTAAGTCTAAGAGGATGGCACTAAATCACCTCCAAATGGTGTTAAACTAGACTACTTTCGTCCTCAATTTCCAAATGCTTTCGTCAAGAGCGATCGGATGGTGGTGGAATGATGATCCCTATGATGCTAGTGGCATATGACATGACAAGTCTCGAATTCTCTACAAAGTAAAGGTCATGGATCGTCCCAAGCTCGACCAAGTGGCTTGACAAAAGGCTTTTTGGGAATGAAATGCTCAAATCTTTATTCACAATGGTTGGATATGACTTGTATTTCAAAATTGTCCTCATTTCACTTTCACATTTCAAAAATTTAAGATGGGGTTTGTTCCTTCCGGGCTAGTGTCCTTTGCTTTCGCCAATCGCTTATTAGGCAACCGGTTAACCTCTAGACAATAGCTTTTTGGGGTGAAGTCACTCTGTCTCTGGGCGGCCGAATTCACAACCGTATGGGGGCCCAATTCAATGGATCCCACACCAAAGCACATCGAAGTGGTAAACCTCCATCAAAACAACTTAAAAATTCTCAACATTCAACAATTCATAACACTTGAGGTTTCCTTGGCATTACATTACTTCCACATGACAAAATTTGTTTGAGATGAGCACTTCAAGCTTATTGATAGAAAATATTTTTGGGTTGCCTTACCACAAGGTCAAACAAGGTCACCTAGACAAGTTAACCAAGTCCATATCGCATCACGGGGTTGGATAGGTGACTCACATGCAAACTCTTGACTAGGCCTTGGGTCATGGGTCAAAAGACACTAGTATGACACTATCTAGGGTGTTTTACAACCATTCTAGTAGGCAAAGTCTTGAGTTGAACAAGTATTTATAATGGCTTAGTTGCTCTTGTCAAAGTTCCAAAATAGGCATTTTTTCAAAACATTTCTAACATGCAACTACATGCCATGATGCAACTAATATGAACATCCTAATGCAAGTGACTCTACCAACTAATATGACATATAAACTAAATGCAAGTCCTAAGTTCACATTGTTTTTACCGCATCAATCAAAATAAAGCCACATAGTCATTAACATAAAGAGGAAAAAGGAGATTGGAAAGATCATACCATGCGGTCTTCGATATCCTCAAGTCTCGGATGTGGCGTAGTCGATCAAAGTGAACAAGGATGGACAAACACAATATATACAAGACTATATATACAAAGGAAATGAACTTGTTTTTGGTTTTTCAATTTTTCAAATTTTTATGATTTTTGAAATTTTTCAATTTTTATGGTTTTTTGAATAAAAGTTAAGTGTTAGAATTCCCATCCCCACACTAATATGGGCATTGTCCTCAATGGCCAAAATGATGGAAATTATGCAAGAATGATGCATGATTTCTATACTAAATGCAATTCTACACTAAACTACACTACATGATGCATGGTTTTTGTTATGACGGAGAGGATAATTTAGATTACCTCCCGTTGCGTATGCATTAACTTCCCCAAACCAAGCAAGACACTATTGCTAATGTCAAAGCATGGGGGAGTTCATGCACATGCTATGCTATGCATGAGATTAAATTGTCATTTTGGATTTTCAAAAATGGGAACAATGAAGAACACCTCAATGGAACCGAGGTGTGAGTCCTTTGATGTTGCTAGGACTAAACTAACCAATGATCAAAATGAGAATAAAATACAAAGAGATATAGACAAACCGTGGGAGAGTAGGAATCTCCAAGGCTAGTCTTCCATCATACTACTATCATCATCACCGCTTCCCTCATGAGAAGTGGTCTCATTGCCACTTTCCTTGGCACTTTCTTCATTGCTTTCCTCATCATCATCTTCACCATCTTCACCATCCCCATCATCTTCTTCTTCATCATTATCATCAATCTCCTCATCATTTCCAACAACCTCATTATCTTCCACCACATCCCTTGATGCACCCGGGAACAAAGCTTCTCTATCCGCCCAACTAGGCAAAGGACAAGATGGATCAAGGAGTCCTTGCCTAGCTAAATGTAGGAGGGGAGGATATTGAGCTAGATATGCATTCTTCCGGTCTTCATAAGCTTGCTTGTGCATGGCTCTCATAAGAAGAGTTACATAGTCTTTCCCAATTTCAATTCCTTCCGGCGTAAACTCTTCATAGTCATAGGGGTAAGGTGGTATGATAATGGAAGAGGAGGGGGCCTCATGGTCACCCTTTTGTTGTTGAATGATGTACTCGGCTTCTTTGGTTAGGGGAAGTAAATAGTTGGTCCGGTGGACACTAAGACGGCAAATCTTTGCGGGTAGAGTGAATGAACGAGCCTCACTAGTAAGCCACCCATACTTGGTATCAAGGGGATTGTGAGCAACCCACTTAAACTTGTTGATCAAGGTGGACATATCAATAAGATGGCCACCATCCTTAGCCTTGTACTTGCTATCCTTATTGAAATTAGGATCAAAGTGCTTAGCTAGGACCGTGACAAGGCCGCCATTAACAATTACGGTTTGACCCTTCTTCCCACTATCTACATGAAGCCATCTATCAACCAATAGCCTCAAACAATTGTAAGGCTTGGTGTGAATTCTTCCAATATTCAAAGTTGATTCAAGGAGAATAAAATCGAGTCCCGTAAAATGATTGGTGTCTTTCCTAGCAATTATGGTATTTCCCACAACTTTGTGCCAAATTCTTATGCCCGGATGATGGACCAAAAGAGCACGACAAGCTTTAAAATCTACAAACTTCTTCCCGGAGATTGCCTCCCAAAGAGGCTCGGGATCGTACTTCCCATATTGCTTATAGAATTTATGTTCATCACTAAGACCCAATATTCTACCCAATTCCGGAAAGGAAATGCGTCTACTAGTGTTAGCTAGACGAAACTCAATATTTTCCCTATTCTCAACTTTTGTTACTTTCAAGGAACTTAAGAATTCCAAGACAAGGGAGGGGTATGTTACTTCCTCCATTTCAAACAATTTCTTTAAACCCATGGCATTGAAAAAGACTCTTGTTTGTTCAAGAACACCCAACTTCTCTAAGGCATCTTGGCATATGAATTTGGTGGATTGAATTTGTCTCATAGCAAACTTAACAAATGCATTTCTATGGGAGTCGGAAATGAATGTTACCTCCGGGTAATGCAAGAGTTGATTAATTACCGGAGTAGAAGGTGATGCTTCCATAGAAATTTGTTGAGGTGGTTGCACTTCCAAGCTTGGTGTTGACACCACCATTGCCAAAGCCTTCTTCGTTTGTAGAGCTTTTTGCCTTTGAGAGAGAGCCTTTGCTTTTGGTGCCTTTGTTGCCTTTGTTGCTCCCTTTGTTCTTGCCATTTGATGAACAAACCAAGTAGAGAATCAAAAATCTTCAATTTGTAGAATGCCCAAATCGATTTTGAAAGTGAAAGGCTTTGCCTTTATGAGAGCAAAAATCGACTCAAAGGGTGAAGATTTTGTGCTTGGTTTTGATTTTTCTTGAAGATGGAGTGATTAATTTGATGTTTGAAGGATGGTTTGATTTTGTTTTGGTGATTTTGTTGAGGGTTTTTGTGTTTGAGATGGAGAGGATGAGGGTTTTGGTGTTATGGGTAGTGTTTATGAATGAATGAATGAATGAATGAAGGTGGGGGGGGTATTTAAAGAAACGAAAATCTCGAAGATGCAGGCACGATCCGTGCGGATTAGGCGCAATCCGCTCGGATTTTCAAGCTTCAAATTTTAAAAATCCCGCCTAAAGACGGGCGTCTCCTGGGGAAATCCGCTCGGATTTTTATTGAGGGACGGGCGTCTCTTGGGAAATCCGCTCGGATTCTCATCCGAGAGATTTTTCTTGTTTTTCTTCACTTCAAGACGGGCGGATTTTACCGAGAGACGGACGGATCCTGGGAGACGGGCGTCTTTCCGAAATCCGCTCGGATTCCTTAACAGACAGAATTCTTCAATTTTTGCACAGCCCAAGACGGCGTCTTCTCGGTGGACGCTCGGATCCTCTGCAGACGGGCGGATTTTCCAGAATCCGCTCGGATTCTTCCTTGAATACACGGATCCTTGCGCAAACCCATTCCTTAACATTCTTTCTTTCTTTCTTCCAAAACTTGTGCTCTTCATTGTGGGGGCACTACTAAGGCGTGAATAGCCTAGGCAATTGCCATCCCCACACTAAGGTAAATCACTACACATCAATTAAAATCATTAGTCCCTCCCTCACTTCTCTCTTTTCATGACAATTATTTTGATCAAGGTAAATAAAATCCAAAAATGACAAAAATGCAATGCAAAAATTAAATGTAAGTTAGGGAGTTAGAAATATTTACAAGTGGTGGTTTAGGGAGGACTCCACCAAACTCTCATTCTAGATGAGATGTCAAGGAGGCATGTTCAAGGTGTTGTTGATGTTGCTCAACACCTCGAAGAAGTAATTAAAAGCTTGTTCATTGTTGTGGTAGAGGTCCTCAATAGACCTTGGTCCTTGTTGTTGATCATGATCGATGGCATGCCCAATGTAGGGATTAAAGATCCCTTCAAATTCGTCGTCCCAAAGACCACAAACTTCATTGAGTTGATCATTGAAAATCTCTTGCTTGGATGGAGACAACTCTCCCAAATTCTTCTTTTGGCTAATGAGGCCATCTTCTTCTTCCTTGGTTGATTTTGATGAGCTATGCAAGCTCTTCTTGTCACAATTCACTTGCTCTTTGAATGGAGCATCTTCAACTTTCTTCCTCCATTGGAGTTCCGATCTCTTCTTTTCATCTTTCCGGCTATAGTGATCAATCATGAAACATGGCTCATGCAAACGAGGAGCTCTCATGGTCTTATCAAGATTAAAAGTTATGCTTTCATCTCCCACTTCTAGAGTGAGCTCTCCATGCTTCACATCAATCACCGCACCCGCGGTGTGTAGGAAAGGTCTTCCTAAGATGATTGGAATGTTGGAATCTTCCTCCATATCAACAATGACAAAGTCCACCGGGATGAAAAACTTCCCAATTCGCACGGGGACATCTTCCCATATCCCTAGCGGTGTCTTCGTCGATCTATCGGCCATTTGAAGTGTGATATTGGTGCACTTAAGCTCTCCCATTCCCAACCTTTTACTCACCGAGTACGGCATGACACTCACACTAGCCCCTAGATCACATAAGGCTTTGTTGATTGTTGTGTCGCCAATGGTACACGGTATTGAGAAGCTTCCCGGATCCTTTAACTTTGGAGGTGAACTCCCTTGAAGTATTGCACTACTCACCTTAGTGAAGGCGATAGTCTCAAGTTTCCGGATCGACTTCTTCTTTGTGAGAATATCCTTCATGTATTTCGCATAGGCCGGAACGTGATTGATTAATTCCGTAAAAGGAATTGAGACTTCTAAGTTCTTCACAATTTCCATGAACTTTCCAAGTTGATCATCAAATTTAGGCTTGGCTTGACGACTTGGAAAAGGAAGTCTAATCACAATGGGTTCCTTTTCTTTGGCTTTGTCTTCATTTTTCTTTGAGTTTTCTTCTTTTGATGATTCCCCTTCTTTGGGACTTTGCACCACAACTTCATTCTCACTAGCTCTCACAACTTCATCCTCAACTTGCTTCTTTGGTGCTTCATATCTTGTACCACTTCTCAAGTGAATGGCACTAACCGTTTCATGTCTAGGGGGATTACCTTGAGGTGGTAATTGCCCTTTTTGTCTTTGTGAGCTCGAAGATGCTAGTTGGGTCAATTGTGTTTCCAACATCTTGGTGTGAGCTAGAATGTTGTTGATGGTGGTATCCTTTGCTTGGCTATCTTTTTGCATTTGAGTGAAAAATTCTTGTTGATTTTTTTGCATTTGAAGGACCGCTTTTTGGACATCAAAACTTTGGTCATTTTGGTGATTGTATGGATTTTGATTTTGATAACCTTGGTTTTGATTGAAAAAGGGTCTTTGATTTTGATTTCTCATGGGTGGTGGAGTGTATGTTGGTTGAGGGTTTTGGACATTTTGGCTTTTGTATGAGAGATTTGGATGGAATTTGGTGTTTTCATTGTAAAAATTTGAATAAGGGGTGCCACTTTTGTAAGCTTGGAAAGCATTGACTTGCTCGGTTGTTCCCCTACATTCACTTGAGTCATGACCTAAGGTTCCACAATTCTCACATATCCCGCTTGGGATTGATGAGGATGCCGTCAAGGCATTGACATGATGCTTTGTTGATTTTGAGTTTTCCTCAAGTCTAGCCATAGCTTGTTCAAACTTCAAGTTGATAGTGTCAATGTGAGCACTAAGTTGAGCACCCAATTGAGTAACGGTGTCCACTTCATACTTTCCTCTAGTAGCCTTGCGAGGCCTACTATATTGCGAATTATGGACCGCCATTTCCTCAATCTTGTTCCATGTTTGATTGTCATCAACTTCGGTGAACATTCCATTTGATCCCATATTGAGAATGTTCCTCGAATCTTCATATAAACCATTCCAAAATTGTTGCACTAAAAACCATTCGCTAAGTCCATGGTGAGGACATGAGCGACAAATACCTTTGAACCGCTCCCAAGCTTCATACAAAGATTCTTCATCCCTTTGCTTAAAACCCGTAATTTGAGCTCTTAGCATATTAGTCTTTTCCTGGGTAGAATTTTTGTAGAAAGCGAGAGCTAACTTCTTCCAAGAATCTATTCCAAGAGTGGCCTTATCAAGGCCCTTCAACCATTGCTTTGCGGTGCCGATTAACGAAAAAGGAAATAAGACCCATCTTATTTGGTCTTGAGTCACGACCGTTTGAGAGATAGCTTCACAATAATCACAAAATGTTTCCATATGAGAATGAGGGTCCTCACTTGGCATGCCCCCGAATTGGCTCCTCTCAACTAGTTGGATGAAGGCGGACTTGGCAATAAAGTTTCCGGTAAGATGTTGTGGGGTAGGAGTACCGTTTGGTAAATCCTCCTCGGTGGGTATAGAGTGTGACGAGAATTTAGGCATTGTAGGTGGATTTTGTGTGGTATTGTTTAATGGGTTCTCTTCTCCTTCTATTGCGAAAGGATTGACAAACTCACTTGTGGGTTGGACAACTTCACCAACACCTCCCAAATTCCTCCTAACAAGTCTCCTATTATTCGTCAAGGTTCTTTCGATTTCACGGTCAAAAGGTAACAAATCTCTTTGTAACCTTCTAGACATGCAAAATATCAAACAACTAGAAAACAATTAGAACAAACCTTGAGGAGTTTTACTTCCCCAAGGTGAAAAAGACACAACTAAAAATGACAAAAGAAATCTTAAATCAATTAAACACCGTCCCCTACAGAACGGCGCCATTTTTGATCGGAGCCATTTAGTTCACAAATTAAGCAATTGTGGTCGTTGGTCAATGGTCGATACAAAACACAATTTATACTTCACAAACAACTCTACAAATTAGTAAAGAGGCAAGTAAAGGTCGGATCCCAAGGGACGGGTATTGAAAACGAAGATTTCTATTGCTACTAGCGGTGTCTAGGGGTGTCACAAGTTGGGTTGATGTAGAAGGTTACTAACTAAAATAGCAATGAAAATAAACTAACAAGGTAAATGGAATAAGGGTGTAAACAATTGATTAAAAGCACTAGGGTGTCATGGGTTCATAGGGGATTCATGGGATATGATCATACAAACATGTTCTCAATTTATAAGCAAGCAATTATTGTTGTGATGGATCGAGTTGGGTTATATCTTACAATCCTAGGAAAGTTTGGGTCCCGGAGCCGAATCTCTTGGATTGTACAACACCTACAAGTCGACTTAATCTTCCCTACTTAACACATGCATGGTCTAACAAGACTCGAGTTGGGTTATGTCTTACAAGTCAAGTTGAAAGGATAGTAGATGATAATAAATGCAAGGATTCATAGGCTTAGCATTTCATCAAACATAACATGTGCATGTATTAAGATCAAAACAAGCAAGCAAATAAGATATGAAAGCATATTGATTTAAGCATGAATCATCCCCATGTTGGTTTCCCCTAATCACCCATTAAACCCTAGCTAAGAGACTACTCACTCATTATCATATTAATCATGCTAGAAAGGTTGTCAATCATACTAACATAATGAAACATGATGAATAAATGAAAGTAATTAGCAATAATTAAAAAGGGATTAAGAGATTATACCTACTAATGATTCCAATAATAAAGCAAGAATAATAGAAGTACTTGAATCCTAGATTGAGAGGTTGTCAATCTCCCAATAATAACCCAAATGATCTTCAATTACCCAAAATAAAGTAAGAACAAGAGAGAGATTTAGGAACTAAAACTTGGATTAAAACTTGATTAATATTTGATTACAATATTGAAGAGAGATTTGATTGATATTAACTACTCTAATTATTGATTAGAAGAACATGCTCCTCTAATTAGACTAATGGGGTATTTATAGTGAAAATTAGGGAGGATGCATTAGGGTTAACTAAGGGCTAAACTAGTAATTACACTTTTTAAGTTGAGCAAGGAGCCTCCGGGATTGTCCGAGAGAAGGGCTTCTCCATTTCGTGACTTGAAGAACAAAACGGTGCTGTGCTATGATCCGAGCGGATCGGAGTCGGGACGGACGGATGAGGCATGGACGATCCGAGCGGATCAAGGCAGAAGACGCTCGGATTGGGCCTGGGGGATCCGAGCGGATCCTGGGTAAGGACGCTCGGATTGAGCTGGGCGGACGGACGGATCATGGATGATCCGTTCGGATTCTTTTACAGCGTCATTCCTTCTTCTTTTCTTCCCTTTTCTTCATAGAATCCTTGGGGATTTCCTTGGGGACTCAAGGATCCTTTCTCAACAATGATCTTCTACTTAGCTATGTACAAAGGCCTTCTAGTCTTGTCTCTCCTTGATGCTTGGTCATTGAATACGATCCATTTAGCCTTGTTTTGCCATGAAAATGCAAGATTCTTACTCCTTTCCTACCAAGGGGTCAAAATCTCAAAGAATATGCAAAACAAAGAACTAAAGATAAGAAATGACCCAAATAAGCACTAAAAAGCATAGAAACAATGGTAATTCGGGGGCTAAATATGCGCCAATTATGGTCGCATCACAATGCCTGAAATTTTACTTTTTTGGCCGGAAAGTTAGAATAGGTACTAAAAATACAAATCAAAAATATAAAAGGTAGCATTTGACAAAAAAAATAAAGTAAGGTAGTTATTTTACAAAGACCCCTAAATGTAAGGTAGTTTTTGACAAAAAACTCTCAAGAGCTATGCATTCTGACAGCAAAAGTTATTCAAAATGTAATCAGAGTTATACAACAAATGACAACAGTTATAAAAGGGTCAAACTTTGAACCTGGGAATCAGCTCCCTTCTCAGTACTTGGTGCATCATCCATCTCATGGTGACAAACAAAAAAAGGGATTCGATTAACGATACAGTTATACATATAATAACAAAAGTGGACAATCTGAAACTAAAATTATCTAATGTGTAACTCTAGGCATATCTTTGTATAACTCCAGGAATAAAATGTACAACTCTAAGCAAATATTGTATAACTCCGAGTTATACATTATGACAGAAGTTATTCAACATGTAATCGAGTTATACAACAAATGACTGCAATAGAAAGTATAACTGTGGCCATGTAATGTATAACTCTAGCCATAGAATGTCTGACTCTGGCCATACATTGTATAACTCCAGAGTTATTCAACATGTAATCAGAGTTATACAACAAATGACTGCGATAAAATGTATAACTCTAGCAATAGAAAGTATAACTCTGGTCATGTAATGTATAACTCTAGTCATAGAATGTATAACTCTGGCCATACAATGTATAACTGTAAGCATATACAGTATAATGAATAACTCCAGGTATAAGTCCAGGCATCTAATGTATAACTCCAAAGTATAAATTGTATAACTCTAGCTATATATTGTATATATCCAGGTATAAATTGTATAACTGTAGGCATATATTGTATAACTCTATGAATGGAAACTAATTAAAAGTATAGTCATACATATAACAATTAGAGTTTGACATTATGAAGAAGGAGTTGGTCACGAGAATCGGAAGAGCTATACATCTAGAACCCAGAGTTATACATCTAGGAACCAGAGTTATACATATTGCGTACTAAAGTTATACATCTATTAACCAGAGTTTTACATTAATTAACCAGAGTTATACATATTGAGTACTAAAGTTATACATCTAGTAAGCAGAGTTAGACATCTAGTAACGTATAAATCAAAATCAAAACTTTTAACCTGGATATCAACTCCCGTGTCAATACTTTCTACAACATCCATCTGTAGATGACAAACAATTGGGATTAGAGTTATACAGATATTTAATTGAAGTTACAAATCATTCTATAAGAGTTATACCAACAAGACGAGATTTTTTACATTCGATTCAGATTTCTTGGAAGATTTCTTGGCATTTTTCTTGGCAAAAACCATTGTTAATTATCAAATGACCTCGAATTTGATCTGCACAACCATAATTAACAATTGAACAAATAAACATCAGCAAACCCATAATTGAAGATTGAAAAATTAAATGAACTCTTTTTATGATAGTTTAACAAAGGCAATAATTAACAAAAAACAAACTACAAATCACTAAATAAGGAATGGAGAAAATACCTTATAAAAAAATGGAGACAAAGTAGTTTGCACGCGAGTTGGTATTAATTTGTAGTGATGAAAATGGCGTTTGTTAGGATGGAGTTAATTGGTAGTGATGAAAATGGAGTTATCAGAATTGTGAAGAAAGAAAAGGAAGACGAAATGACAGAAAATAGAGGGAAAAATACCCGCAAGTTGTTTTGAATTGTCTAGAAAATGAGGAGGGAAATGATCATGGACTGATGGACAAACAGTGTAGCATGCATGGGTTAGTGGGTAAGAGGAGAGAGGTAAATCAAAAATATTAGTTTAATGGGGTTTAGTGGGGTTTGACTGCGAAATCTTGGCCATTGGTTTGATTGATCCAACCGTCCACATTAGGACTTATGGACTTATTATATCTAAGGACCTTAGTTGATCCCTTCTCTCTCTCTCTCTCTCTCTCTCTCTCTATATATATATATATATATATATATATATATATATATATATATATATATATATATATATATATATATATATATATATATATATATATATATATATATATATATATATATATATATAGGTAAGATCTAATGAGTCACTTACCTCACTTAAGTCCTTAAGTCCTTATAAGGACCCTTAGATGGACAACATCTATGGTGGAGATTTTTTACAAAATGTAGGCCAAAAAAAAAAGGGAAAAGCATGGCTATGAGAGAGGACAACAATTCCTGCGAATTGTTCTTACCAATGATTATTTCTCATGACAATAACATATATCCTTTGTACTATCTTTCCACTTCCCACATTCTTCCTTCCTGAACACACTTAATTTCAACCTTTTTCTTTCTTTCTTCTCTCTAAAACTGAGTTCTTTCATCTCCAAACGAAGATAAAGTTCTCTCTAAATCCTCCAAATCAGCGTAAACATGCAAATAATAGATGGCATCAATGGTATTTCTTCATTTTATTAATTGTTTTCAGTCACATTTTCATATTTTTCAGTTGAATAGGAAGGATGAAGGTAAACATTACAGTGTTGCATATTTGCATGTCATCGAATTTGTTCATTCTTAGAATTAAATCTTCCTGCTGAGTTTTCATTAATTTGAGTTTAAATTTGCATGAACGCATTCTGACAACATTTACATGAACATTTTAGTTGTAGTTTTACATTTACACTTTTTATTGTTATATTTTTTATGTGAATTAGCATTCTCACAACATTTACACTTTTATTGACATTTACACTTTTAAAGCCTCACATTTACATCAGATATCTTTGCTCACGTTTACACTTTTCCTGTACTTTAAAATTTACACTTTTTTATTGTTATAGTCACCTTTGCATTTTAATTGTTATATTTTTTATGTGAGTTAGCATTCTGACAACATTTACACTTTTATTGACATTTACACTTTTAAAGCCTCACATTTACACTCGCATTCATCGCTCACGTTTACACTTTTCTCCCGTCAATTACACTTTACACTTTTCCCCGTGATCTGCATACACGGTACACTTTTCATAACATTTGCATTTTTATTGTTATATTTTTGTTGACATTTCCACTTTTGTTGACATTTACACTTTTAAAGCATAACATTTACACTGCATTGCTGCTCACGTTTACACTTTTGGTGTACTTTTACACTTTTGTTGACATTTACACTTTTGGTGTACTTTTACACTTTTCTTGACATTTACAATTCATAACATTTGCATTTTTATTGTTATATTTTTGTTGACATTTCCACTTTTGTTGACATTTACACTTTTAAAGCATAACATTTACACTGCATTGCTGCTCACGTTTACACTTTTGGTGTACTTTTACACTTTTGTTGACATTTACACTTTCAGACAATCACATTTATACTTCGTTTCTGCTACACATTTCGATGTTTACTCTTTTTGCTATAGTTTTACATTTACACTTTCTGTTAATATTATAGTTTTAATTTGTGTTAGCATTCTGAAAACATTTACACTTTTGGTGTACTTTACACTTATAAAGAATCACATTTACACTGCATTTCTGCTGACATTTACACTTTTGCTGACATTTACACATGACATTACAGAACATTTACACTTTGTTTCTACTGACATTTACACTTACACTTTTGGATGTTTACTTTTACTATAGTTTTGACATTTACACTTTTGATGACATTTACACTTTCAGAACAGTACATTTCACTTTGTTTCTACTGACATTTACACTTACACTTTTGGATGTTTATTTTTACTATAGTTCTGACATTTACACTTTTGATGACATTTACACTTTTATAACAGAAAATTTACACTTCATATCTGAGGACATTTACATTTACACTTACACTCTGTGCACATTTACAGACTTGGTGAAACAGAATGGGGTTCAACCTGATAGGCAAGAGCTGTGTAAGGAGGTGGAGAAGAGGTTTACACCGTACATCGGCCAGGAGTTTGGGGGTGTTGATGATGCAGTGACTTTTTATAAGATATACGCCATTGTTTGTGGGTTTGATGTACGTAGGTACACAACAAAAAAATGGCGTGGCGGTGAGATCAAGTCAAAGCTCGTCGTCTGCAATCGAGAAGGTTTCGCTCACAAGAAGCCCAGAAAAGATCAGGATGGCGGAGTGGATGGGGAGAATTCACAGAGGATATTCAGGGTCACTAGAGTGGGGTGTAAAGCGAGGATACGACTATATATGAAGAATGGTCTTTTAGTAATTGACCGGTTCCACGAGGGTCACAATCACGAGCTTATCTCACTTCGGAGACGACAGTTCCGAGAAAATTGTCGCGTAACATAACAGATTATCACAAGATGATAATCGTGTCAAACTCAAGGGTTTGTAATACATAATCAGTCTCTATACTAAATAAATAATTCCATTCATGTTATATTTATATGACGTATCTGTGAATGATTAATTGGCAGCTGAAGATAGGAGCAACAAAAACATACAGAATCTACAAAGAACAAGTGAATGGATACGAAAACATTGGAGCAAGCTTAAATGATTTTAAGAACTTCCATAGGGATGTTAAATGTTTCATTCACGAACGGGATGGTCAGTTGTTTGTTGACCATTTCAAGGAAATGACTGAAACAAGAAAAGGTTTCTACTTTGACTATGACCTTGACGATGATGGCAGCCTACGTAGGGCCATTTGGGCGGACGGTACCGCCCGAGATAATTACAAAATTATTGGTGATGCGGTGTCATTCGACCCAACTTACTCCACCAATAAGTATTCTATGGTATTCACACCATTCACAGGTGTTGACCACCATAAACGATCCGTGACGTTACGTGGGGCTCTAATTGCAAGGGAAGATTATGAGTCGTTTAATTGGGTTTTCAGCCGGTTTTTAATAGCAATGGGGGTAAGGAACCCGAGTACATAATTACGATCGGGACCTGTATTATCAAATCTGTCCCTCTTGTTTTCAAGACAGCGCGCCATTGGTTCTGTATGTGGCATATAATGAACAAAATGCCAAATAAGTTTGGCGTATCGAGAAGCGACTATAATGACTTCATCTGTAAAATTGATAACATTATATGGGACGATGAGCTTGAGGCAAACAGAATTTGATGGTCTCTGGGAGCAAATAGTTCAAGATCATGGTGTTGGCGTAAATGATTGGTTTGCAGATACATATGCTATAAGGGGACAGTGGGTGATGGCGCATTGCAGAGACTTGAGGATGGCGTCGATTATGAGGACAACTCAAAGATCAGAGAGCGAAAATAGCTTTTTCAAGAGGTTTGAGCACAAGTCAGGAACATTGGTTGAGTTTTGGATGCGTTTTGAGAGCGCTATGGACCAACAAAGACATACACAAAAGCAGCTTGACAACATGGATAAGCACTCGTCCGCAACGGCGTCAACACATCTGGCATTAGAGATTCATGCTGCAAAGGTGTACACCTATTCAGCTTTCAACCAATTCAAACAAGAAGCCTTCTTCTCAATTGATACATGTAGAACAGGAGGTTTCACTGAGAGAGGCGAAATAGAGATAACTATTGTCAAAGATTCAACCAGAAAGAAGAATTTTGAAGTTGTGTACAAAGATGTAGTTTACACTTCCTATGACATTTACACTTTCTGTTTTTACCTCTTTTAAATTCCTATAACTTAACATTTACACTTCTAATAACTTAACATTTACACTTCCCATTAGTTTACATTTACACTTCCTATTAGTTTGCATATACACTTCTATTAACTTAACATTTACACTTTACAATTGATGACATTTACACTTTACATCATATGACATTTACACATGTAAATCCCCTATAACTTAACATTTACACTTCTAATACCTTAACATTTACACTTCCTATTAGATTACATTTACACTTCTAATGACTTAACATTTACACTTTACAATTCAATACACTTTACATCATATGACATTTACCTCTTTCTGTTTTTACCTCTTTTAAATTAATATAACTTAACATTTACACTTCTAATAACTTAACATTTACACTTCCCATTAGTTTACATTTACACTTCCTATTAGTTTGCATATACACTTCTATTAACTTAACATTTACACTTTACAATTGATGACATTTACACTTTACATCATATGACATTTACACATGTAAATCCCCTATAACTTAACATTTACACTTCTAATACCTTAACATTTACACTTCCTATTAGATTACATTTACACTTCTAATTACTTAGCATTTACACTTTACAATTCATGACATTTACACTTTAGTTCATTACATTTACACTTCTAATACCTTAACATTTACACTTCCTATTAGATTACATTTACACTTCTAATTACTTAGCATTTACACTTTACAATTCATGACATTTACACTTTAGATCATTACATTTACACTTCTAATGACTTCACATTTACCCTTTACAATTCAATACATTTACACTTTACATAAGTCACACTATTTTTAACGTTCACACTTACATGATAGCTTTATCTGATGACACAGTACACGTAAAGCAAGCTGCAGCTTGTACGATGTTTGAAAGAACCTAATCCTATGCCGCCATATAATATGGATTTTTTCAAAGAAGTGGGATAAAGACTATACCAGAAGATTATGTTTTGAATAGATGGATGAAAGAGTATCTCCGATTAAGGATTTTCACATCTAATGGTGAAGGAACAGAAAACATGCAAGTCATCGATGAAAAACAAATTGCAATGTCAATAATGTGGTCGAAGTTCATGAAGTCAGTAGGGCTCCTTCGAGACAAAGGAATAGCTGATGTTGACAGCTTTTCCACTGTAATTAGATCATTTAGACAGTCCCTCTCACCATTAGAGGAAGTGTTGAATAAAAATCAACAAATGGAGAAATTTCTGAATTGTACGGCATGTGAGGTAGTCACGATATTGCCACCAAAGAATTCGAAAAACAAGGGGACCGGAAAAAGATTGTTTGTCGACAAAACAAAAGCAATGGTGTTGGCTAGGAAACCCAAACGTAAGTGTAAGAATTGCAAGAGAATGGCAAATCACGACAAGAGAAATCGCCCTAACCCCTTCTCAAAGACACACGCCATTGTGCGAAGGGTCGTCTCGAACTTAAGAGGATGAAGGAGAGGAGGAGGAAGAGCTGGAGTCGGGAGAAGAATAGACGTCGATCGTGACAAGTGTTGCTTTATATATTTTGAGTGTGTAACTTAAAACTTTGATGTGCTATAACTGGAGCGGGCGATAAGGAATTGGTCTCATGGCAACAGAACTTTGAAATGCGATTGGTGTAACTTTTAGTAACACCAACGTTAGAGTTACACCGCATAAGACCAAAATCTCTCTGTTTTATTAGATAGCCAAACATTGTGTTACTTGAACTTATTTTGGATTACTTATGTTATTTCAAGTAACAAATTACACTTATTTTCAAATAACTCGGTGTTAACATTTACACTTCCCATGTCAAGACATTTACACTTCCAAGAACTTCACATTTACACATACTATATCCTCACATTTACACTTTGAATATCTTCACATTTACACTTCCAATTTACTCAGTTTTACACTTGATTTGTTCACATTTACACTTCTCCTATATTCAAATTTACACTTCCTATTTGTTCTTAGTTACACTTTTTTTGTTCACATTTACACTTGGGTCATCACCACATTTACACTTCCCATGTCACCACATTTACACTGCATTCAATTTTATTTCAAGTGTGTTTATATTGAAACTTTCAAGATGTTAAAGTTGACACTAACAGTGTTAACATTTACACTTTAAGTTTGTTAACATTTACACTTACAAGCAAATGTGACTAAATTACAAGTGTGATAACAGTTACACTTGCAATTTAGTCACATTTACACTTTGAATAAACTATGATTATAAATGCCAACAAATAGTCAACCATTACACTTCATTAGTGTAATTTACAATTACACTTCATTACCAAAGCTTACACTTGCAAAACATTATTTACTAAGTTCAAGATTGCCAACCAAAATACCTTTTAAAAAAAAATATGTCCACAAATTGTTCACTTTTTCGACAACACAAATTAATTTTGCGCTTCTTTTGTAACTTGGCCCATAAATCTTCTTTTTCCAAATGATAAACCCATTCAATTTTGCTTCAAAAATGTCTCTGTTGACATTTATGTCAGCTAGAACAAGCGTCGCCACCAACTCGACTACCAAGTACCGTCGATTCCTCTTCCTCTCCAAGTCCGGATGCTCAAAAGGTAGACCCTCGTACATCAAAGATATACATCATACGTAAAATCCCCGATTCTCGTTATGTTAGGAAGGGGTGTTTGGCGCCTGAACGGGATTTGCCGATGCTCAAAGCTAGTAATCTCATATCCCCCGTCCGTTCGACGTCCAAATAATCGCTAACACCGATGCCACTTGGCGAGTAACATTGCACATTTCGATCGATCCCAGTTGGCATGATGTTGGTAGTCAAGGAGATCCACGGTTTGTTGTCCAAAATTTATACACACGCATGCAAAGTGACCACCAATGTTGACATGTACGAAGATAAACTCGGATTCAAAGTTGAAAGTTTTATCACATCCTGGATGAAGGTATCCCAAATGTGATACAAACGATCGCTGATGTCATTAGACCGTGAGCCTCGCTTCACGTATATCCATAAGCTGCATGATACATTCCCTGTTCGGGGAGTGAGTGAGACTTCATAATAAAAGAAAGAACTAATGTATAACTTTGAGGCTTTGTGCGCCGGGAGGACGGGGGGGGTGTACCATATGACGTATCCCAAAGAAGGCCATCCTAGGAAGTAAGTGTTCAGCAGACTTCAAATGGTTCAAAGAAAAAGCCCACGACTCAATGACAACAAAGACATTACAACCTCGGGAAGCATGGTCATGATGTCGGACCGGCGCAAATGTCGCATGCCTACTGTACCAAGAGATTGATTCACTGCAATAAAACACACGTATAATAGTAAGAAATTGAGAAGTAGTTACAAATTAAATATCGTAACGAATTGGCCCTGTTATAAGAGACTGGCAGGAACTAACGAATTTTCAAAGTTGTAGTCGTCTAACAGGCAATAGTCCACCGCATGCTTTCGACGTGATCGAATACCCCTGACCAAACTTTGATTGTTCCGTAAGAAGGTCGAGACAACAAGAGTTTGCGTACCAAATAGCCCCACGACAATTGAGCAACCCAAGCCATCCCCCCCGCCCCGGGGACGGCTCCGTACGGCTGACAACGGTTGGCTACCCGACGACTGCGCTGACGCTTGAACAACAGCGGGGCTGCTTTCCGCCTGTATGGCTACAGGATTGACCACAGGGCTTCCTTCTACGCGTTTAGGGGGTGGGACTGCAACACGAGGTCGTTTACTGTACGTAATCTCTTCCTCATCGTCCAGACTCCGCTTCTGTGCAACATTGGAGACCAGGTTTTCCAGCGGGTTCAGACCTTGACCATACTTTTCTCTGAATTGGGTTATCCTTGAGCGAACGCTCTCCCTCACTTTGTTATGGTCACTCAGGATAAGAATCGACACCACTTCAGCCCGGACGAGGTTCAGAACGTCCATCTCACCTAAGGCGCAGTCAAATAGCTTCCCATTGAAAAGCAGCATGTGTATCATCATGTACACCTCACAATCAAACGCAGAATAACCCGTGCCTTGCCATTTAAATTCGACATTCAAAAATTTGAACCCAGCAACCTTTGATCCTCTGACAAACCCTTTAGACTCCAGATACGCACCCATTAAATCACACTGTAAAAGGAATTAAAAAAAGTCAATTGAAGAACAGTGTTTACAATTCCAGAATACATCAACACTGAAGAACAAATTACGGAATGCTATTTATAATTATTACCGCAATACGGGAAATTCCAAAATATGGAAGCTTCTCAAAATCATCGTCGTATCGACGGTTGTCCAAATACTCTATCTGCTCGAAAACGAAGTTTATGCATGCACAGCTGTAATGATCATTATTGCCAGATAAGATCGGGATGAAGACCTGTCGGGTGTGACAACAAATACATAAAAGATACACTCAGTAAAAAATTCAAATTTACTTTTTCAATAATTCGTCACATTTACAGTCCCTCTGTCATGACATTTACACTTTCCATATATTCACATTTACACTATATATGTCATGACATTTACACTTCGTATTTAGTCACCTTTACACTACCCGTCTCATAGCTTTTACACTTCACTATATGTCACATTTACACTTCCAAAGTGCTGACATTTACACTTTCCATATTTTCACATTTACACTTTAAATGTGATTACATTTACACTTCCAAAGTGCTGACATTTACACTTTCCATATTTTCACATTTACACTTTAAATGTGATGACATTTACACTTCCTGTTTAGTCACCTTTACACTCCCTATGTCATCACATTTACACTTTCTATATGATCACATTTCCACAATACATACATCATGGCATTTACAGTTCACTATGTATCACATTTACACTTCATATTTCATTACATTCACAATTCACAATATCTCACGACATTTACAGTTCACTGTGTCTCACGTTTACACTTCATATGTCATGACATTTACACTTTACATATTTTCACATTTACACTTATGTGTGCTGACATTTACACTTTCTATTTAGTCACCTTTACACTTTCTATATAATCACATTTACACTATACATCATAACATTTACACTTCACTACGTATCACATTTACACTTCATGTTTCATGACATTTACACTTTCTTCTTAATCACATCCAGGCATTTACACTTTCTGTGAAAATCACATATACACTTTCGGTGTGATGACATTTACACTTCACAATAGGTCACATTTACACTTACCATATCAGATCCAAGTTGAAATGGAGACAAACAGGATTGAATCCAAGCATCCCACCCAGCCCAGATTTCGTCCTTTTTGTCAAGAACAATGCCTTTCTTCTTGGCTTTCCAAATTTCCAGTGCAGGGCTCTGTTCAAACAAACGGCAGCGCTATTAAATTTAGACACTTAAGTTACAATTAAATTGGAACTATAAAAATTGCATTGAGTGAGGATAGGGCAAGTACAGTGTGACTAAGCCCGAAGAAACAACGAGAGGATGCAACTGGTGCAGTTTGGTCGTACATCATCTTATTGATTAGTAGGCACCAACAATCAATTACAGAATTCATAACTTCCTGTCCAGGTTCAAGGGTTAACATGTCTTCCCGTGACACGAAGAAAAAATCTGAAAAAACTGCCAATTCTTCCCTACAAAAAAAGTTTACTTTATATAAGGCAAACATGGTTACGACAACATATAAGTATTAATATGTTTAACATAGAAATTAATCGACTCACCCTTTCAACCAAGCTTCTGATTTGTTAAATACGTAGTCCAGGACGTATTTCCTTTCCTTAAAAACACCCCTAAATAATTGCTTATTCAAATTTGCAGGTCTACAAGAACAAAGCCCCCGCTCGGCATGGGTTCCCCACAATCCATGGTGCAAGTCAGATTCTCAGGGACCACTTCCATGCACTGTAAGGGCTCAGGTGAATGAAATAGGAAAGGATGGTGATCCATATTACTACGCGGGACATAAATTTCCCGACCATCCGCGGGAACGACTGGTTGAGAAGGGCCTGCCACATCAGTCGTTCCAAAATCCTCACCGGAACCCCCTTAAACGCCTCGGCTAGCTCTGCAGAGATATAAACGTACACCGAAATTCCGGAACTTAAACTCGGAGGAGGGTGCTTCAACAATAACCTTATCCGAACCCTCTCGCAACATCCATGGGCTTGTCATCATTCTGAAATGAACCAGGGCAACCAGGTTGTTCAGTAGGGCCCTCACCTTCCTCATTGACCATGCCACTACCAATCTCTAAACCTTCTTGCGATGCATCTTCACGCACTGTGGTCGAAACAACGCCAAGCTCATCATCCGGTGCTTTCGTACCACTGACTTGGGGTCGGTCAACGGGCTGTTCCACTCCCGGTGCACCGCTAGCATCCACGGCCTCACCAGGCACTAGTCCAACCACGAGTGGTTCGGGCCCGCGGCAGAGCCCCTGCTCTTGGGACGGCTCCATGTCCATGCCCTGCACAGCCTCATCCTGGACTGTCAGTGCACCACCCTGTGCCACTCCAATGTCACCCCTGTCTGACCACTTTTTCAGCGCGTTATCAATATCAGCTGTCGCTATAAATTTCAACTCAAATGAAGATGATCCATCTTCAATTGACGGGACTACCACATCCGCACCCACCTTGTTTACTACTTTTGAAAAAGACGGCTCCATATCCATACCCTGCACATCGCCAGAAACAGGCCCCTGTTCTTGAGCCAGCTCCATATCCATACCCTGCACAATCTCATCCTCACCTATCTGTACGCAGCCCTCTGCCGCTTCACCGCCACCATCCCCAACATCTGCCAAACCTTGCAGCGCATTATCAATATCAGCAGTCGAAATAAATTTTAGTTGAACTGAAGATGAACCATCTTCAGTTGACTGACCTACCACATCCGCATCACCCTTATTCGTTGCTTCTGACTTACACTTCTGAACAACATCTTCAGCTTTCTCTGGGGCACCACTAGTGTCAGGCACTTCCCCTCCCAAACTTTCCTGCTCCTCGTTCAATGAGGACTTTGTGTACGCTTCTTCAACTTCATCCGGGCTATAAATTTTCTCTAGAATCTGTCGATCAGTGTATTGAGTCAAGTCGTCGGTTAAATCTAGCCCGCATTCCTCTTCCTCTCGTCGACAGGCTTCGTTAAGTTCAGCGGTGTTGTAGAAATTAGCGGTCTCCATTACCTCTGACATCGCCGCATCACCGCTTTATCACCCAAATCAGAATCTTCTCGCAGTGATACAGTGCTCTACGAGGCGTAAACTCGAACTTAGGAGCCTTGGTCTTTTTTTTCTTGCCTGCCTTTGTTTTTTTCTTGGCCACCTTCCCAACATCTGACAATGAGGGAGCGTTATCATTATACTTTTTCATTTGGGAAGCTAAATTTCCAACTTCTTCAACATATTCCTTCACCTTTGCTCCTTCAAAAAAAGCTTGCGTCGCTTGTGACGAACAAGATCGATTGAAGAAGTAGCACCCGTTGTTAAATTCTTAAGCATTTCAAATTGCATCCGTATACCAGGAATAGAAGGCCACAATGTTCCTTTGAATCTTCAAGTACAGCTCGTGTACACCCTACAAATTGGTGACAAAAAAAGATTTAAGACTCTAGATACACAAAATATATCTGCTCAATATATATATATATATTAAATATTTATATGCGATAAATTAAATATTCATAACATAAATCCTACATCTACAGCCCTAGCTTTCAACTCATCGTCATCTTCAACACCGGGAGGGAGTTCAATCTGAATAAACTTCTTATCGGGTGATGTACCCGACGTTGAAATCAGAAGAGGCGTAGGTCTAGCCAATGGCGCCTTGGGCACGCCAGCTATAGCCAACATCGTATTACCAGTGTCGTTCTCATCAGGGGTCTTGTTTTGACATCGCGGGTACATCACCTTCGACAAAGTTAGGCGACCCAAAGGTGGACCCACGTCCACTCATCCTTTAACCTCTTCGATAGAGTTTTCGATCCCAATGCTTTGAATAAGTGGAAGGCCATCTGGGGCAACTCTTGCCACGAATCATACCGAAAAATAAGTAATCATAAGGAAAGGGATACAACCAAGCGATGTGATCGCACGTTGCGAGCCTCTACGCAAAGATTAGCTAGACATTCCAATACATACGAGCACCAGTCATACTCCGGTATGGCACTCACATCTTCAACCACTTTCAAAAGTTTGATTTCAATGCCGTTGTTCAATGTCGGCGCAAGGAATGATGAAATGCTAAGAAGCACAAACAAAGCGCGGAATTCATCGCCTCCATCTTTGAATTGCTCTGACTCAATATAATTGAAGACGTCTCCTAAAGGAATAGAATCAGAATTTGATTTCACTTTGAACTTTTTGCGCCACAGTTGTTTTATGCGCACATATTTTTCATCTTTAGCACCAGGCATGTGTCCAAAGAGGTACTATTTCCATCTCTCTCTCACCAACAGGTAACATGAAACAGTCATAGACATCGTACTTAGTAACCATAAACTCCTTCAACTCCGACGCCCTGAAAACATGAGAACCATCGCTAAAAGCCTCAAGAAATTCAGGAACATGTGAAAGCGGGAAACTTCTGAGTTTAAGATGAAGTAGCCCCCCAAATCCAATCCTCTGTACAGCAGCTCGTTGGGCAATGTTAAGCTTACCAATAAGCTTGTGAAGCCGGTTGGGGCGACACTTGACGGAAACAGTAGGGGTAACTTCTGGTTGTTGTTCACCTCCGTGTACTTCTCCATCGATACCATCTGAATCAGAACAAAAAGTACATAAGAAATGCACAATGATCGTCAACCTATAACAAATACATTTACATTTACACTTACTCTATCCTCACATTTACACTTCCAGAATCTTCACATTTACACTTCCAATTTAGTCAGATTTACACTTTATTTATTCACATTTCCACTTCTCCTACACTCACATTTACACTTTCATTATCTTCACATTTACACTTCCACTTTAGTCAGATTTACCCTTTATTTGTTCACATTTACACTTTATTTATTCACATGTACACTTACTCTATCCTCACATTTACACTTCCACTTTAGTCAGATTTACCCTTTATTTGTTCACATTTACACTTACTCTATCCTCACATTTACACTTCCAGTATCTTCACATTTACACTTCCAATTTAGTCAGATTTACCCTTTATTTATTCACATTTACACTTTATTTATTCACATTTACACTTACTCTATCCTCACATTTACACTTCCACTTTAGTCAGATTTACCCTTTATTTGTTCACATTTACACTTTATTTATTCACATTTACACTTCCAGTATCTTCACATTTACACTTCCAATTTAGTCAGATTTACCATTTATTTATTCACATTTACACTTCTCCTACACTCACATTTACACTTTCATTATCTTCACATTTACACTTCCACTTTACTCAGATTTATCCTTTATTTGTTCACATTTACACTTTATTTATTCACATTTACACTTACTCTATCCTCACATTTACACTTCCACTTTAGTCAGATTTACCCTTTATTTGTTCACATTTACACTTACTCTATCCTCACATTTACACTTCCAAAGATCTTCACATTTACACTTCCAATTTAGTCAGATTTACCCTTTATTTATTCACATTTACACTTCTCCTACACTCACATTTACAATTCCAGTATCTTCACATTTACACTTCCAATTTAGTCAGATTTACCCTTTATTTGTTCACATTTACACTTCTCCTAAACTCACATTTACACTTCCATTATCTTCACATCTACAGTTCCATTTTTGTCGATTTACGCTTTTAGTGTTCACGTTTACACTTACTCTATCCTCACATTTACACTTTGAATATCTTCACATTTACACTTCCAATTGAGTCAGATTTACGCTTTATTTGATAACATTTACACTTCTCCTATCCTCACATTTACACTTTCTGATTGTTCACATTTACACTTTTTTGGGTTCACATTTACACTTGGGCTGTCCTCACATTCACAGTCCCAATTACATCACATTTACAATCCCCAAAAACAGGCTCGATTAAAACCCTCACAAATACATTGTCACTACCCATCAATTCAGATTTACACTGTGAATTTAATTAAATATTCAAACACACAATAAAATCACAGAAATTGAAACACACAAAAAAATTGAAACACGCAATACAACAATTACGACTCAAGCATAAATTGCAAAATAAAAAAATTTAAACAAAGAAAAGAATAAAGGATGATCAATGAATTACCTTCAAGCTGAGGTAAAGAAACAAAGATAGGAACTACAAGGGTTTGAATGCGATAGAATACGTAAAATAAATTGATTTGTTGTATTTGGTAAGCAAGAGAATGGAACAAAGAAGGAATAGAAAAGAAATGAAGAAATGTGAGATGAAAGACAGGAATAAGGAAGGACGGTTTTTTGAAATTATGAGGAGGTTGTATGATCAAGTGGAGGGAAGTTGAATAACGTGCAAGTGACTGATGAGAGACATACATGCAGAATGAACAGTAAGTCTAATAGCCTAAGGAGAGAGGTAATTAGTCTACATATTATTTTAATGTTATAAGTTGCTTTTTGGTGTAATCTTAGCCATTCATCCTCACAATCTAAGGGCTCTAAATGGGACTTATGGACTTAATGACTTAAGGTGGACTCACTTGATCCTCTCTCTCTCTCTCTCTCTCTCTCTCTATATATATATATATATATATATATATATATATATAGTGTCAAGTTCAAATGAGTCCCTTATATTTTTTGAGTCCATAAGTCCCTCCCACAACCCTTAGATCATGCATGGTGGAAGGTTGAGATTGAAAGCAAGAAACACACTTAACACTAATTAATTTACTTCTCTCTCTAGTTTTAGTAATACATTCACTAATTCATTATCATACACAATTAACACCACCTTTTGTCTTATATTTCCAAGTTTGTGAAAATTTTGTTAACACTTTTCCTGTTTCAGTTTTTTTTCGTTTTTTTTAGACAAGTTTTCGACATTTTAGGATTTTACGAGTGTAATTCTAACAACAAAAAGTGTAACTTTAATCTACGAAGCGGTTTTGACGGATATTATTTTGAAATTTGTCATTTTAAGGAATGTTTACGAGAATTTTGCGTCTTACGAGTTTAACTTCAGTCTTTTTTGACTGATTTTGACGAATAATATTTTAAATTTTTGTAATTTTATCACAACTTATTGCAATTTTAGCATTTTACGAGTGTTATTTTAACGACAAAAAGTGTTATTTTAGTCAAGGAAAGTGTAATTTCAGTCCAATGAGAGTGTTATTTTAGTCCATGAAAGTATTATTTTAGTCCAGGAAAGTGTAATTTCAGTCCAATGAGAGTGTTATTTTAGTCCAAGAAAGTGTAATATTAGTCCACTGAGAATGTAATTTTAGTCCATTGAGAGTGTAACATTAGTCCAATGAGAATATGAGAATATGATCAAGTCCATTGAGAGTGTAACATTAGTCCAGTAAAAGTAAGTGTAATTCTAGCAGAAAAAGTGTAACTTTAGCCGAAAAAAGAGTTATTCTAGCAGAAAAAAGTATAATTTTAACAGAAAAGTGTAATTTTAATGGAAAAAAGTGTAATTTTAACAGAAAAAAGTGTAATTTTAACAACAACAAAAAGTGTAATTTTAACAGAAAAAAGTGCAATTTTAATGGAGAAAAGTGTAATTTTAACAGAAAAAACTGTAATTCTAACAAAAGTATAATTTTAACAGAAAAGTGTAATTTTAATGGAAAAAAGTGTAATTTTAACAGAAAAAAGTGTAATTTTAACAACAACAAAAAGTGTAATTTTAACAGAAAAAAGTGCAATTTTAATGGAGAAAAGTGTAATTTTAACAGAAAAAACTGTAATTCTAACAATAAAAAAAGTGTAATTTTAACAGAAAAAAGTGCAATTTTAATGGAGAAAAGTGTAATTTTAACAGAAAAAACTGTAATTCTAACAATAAAAAAAAGTGTAATTTTAACAGAAAAAAGTGTAATTTTAATAGAAAAAAATGTAATTTTAATAGAAAAAAGTGTAATTTTAATAAAGAGTAATTGTAATTCTAGTAAAGAAAAGTGTAATTCTAAGATGAAAAAAGTGTAATTCTAACAGAAAAAAGAGTAATTATAGCAGGAAAAAGAGTAATTCTAGGAGAAAAAAATGCACATCTAAGATGAAAATCAACAAATAACCTTAGATCTATTTATTAGATCTAACTAAAATAAAATGATCTAATATAACAACAATTGAAGAAAAATGAGGAGATGACATTTTAAATATATCTAAGATTAAAATTAACAAATTATATGAGATGTACTTATGTGAAATCTTTTTTTTCGATCTATTTCAAAAACCTAGATCTAAAATTTAAAAGATAATGAGAAGCCAACAATCACAACTAAAGTTTTAAAAAAAAAAAAAAAAAAAAAAAACGTCGAAACACTGAAACAAAAAAACAAACACAAAACAGGTAAAGAAAAACAAAACAAGACACAACAATACTAAAAATCATCGACTTACTGGGAAAAAAATAATATTATCTCGTTTTTTAACAATAGATTCAAAATTTTTAAAAATCTCGTTCTAAAAATCACACATGAAAGAAAAAAAAATGAGAATCTCGTTCTAAAAATCACACACGAAAGAAAAAAAAAATGAGAAGATCTCGTTTTCGTCGGAGATCTCGTTTTTTGAGATCAAGTAAACAAAGGAGATCTCGTTTTTTGAGCCTAAGTAAACAAAATGAGAAGATCTGTGGTGGTGGTGGTGGAATTGTTTATAATAACACCCACGACAAAAGTCGAAAAAAAAGTCGAAAAACAAAAGTTAAAAAACAAACCACCAACCACTACTCCATAAACTCCAGATCTGGAGGAAAAAAAAAAAAAAAAAAAAGTTATGCTGCCGCGGGGGAGAGGAGGGGAGAAACAACAGAGGAAAAGGAGAGTAGGGGCGACGGTGGGTTACGGGAGTGACGGTGGTGGTGTAAGGCGGCGGATCTAGGTTGTTGTCGTTCTTGCGGTTGCTGTCGGAGAGAAGAGGAGTCGGTGTTGGTTGCGAGTGCTGTCGTGAGGTGTTGTGGTGGTGTCGTGTGGGCTGGTGGTGGTGTCGGGGTTGTCGGCTGATGGATGTGGGTGTGGGTGGTGGTGGATCGGTGGTTGGTGAGTGGGTGGAATCGGGTGGAGGTAAGTGTGGGAGGAGTGTGTGGGGTGGCGGTGGAGGTGAGTGGTGGAATGGACGGGGAGGTGGCGAGAAGGGTGGAGTTGGCGGTGGGTTTTGAGGAAGTTGGAGGGTTTGATTTTTTGGGATTATTTTGTTGGGATTTTGGAAATATTTGGGTTTTAGAGGGATAAGCTTATTGAAATTGTGTGAGATGAGAGAGAAAGTAAATGAGTGGAAAGGTATATATATTAAATTAGTGGATAATTAGGGTTAGTTAAAGATCAATTAGTTTATGTAGAGAGATAGTGGAAAATTAGCTAATTAAACTCTTTTTTTGCTTTCAATCTCAGCCCTCCAACTTCCCCATCCAAGGCCTCTAAGGAGGACTTATGGACTCACATGTAAGACATGGACTTTCTTGAACCTAATACTATATATATATATATATATATATATATATATATATATATATATATATATAAGTTTAGTGCAGTAATTAGAAACCATAAACATTAAATCATTATAGTAATATATTTACTATAGCTGAATCAAATTCTTCCTCTATTTTTACGTTTAGTCAGCCATTTACCCTTTTTTGCGAGCCAAAGATTGATAAATAAGATTAAATGAAATTAAAAAGTGGATTAATGCAACTGAATAATCAATTAGTCTCCCTTGTGACATGCACTATCCGTCACGAGTGAGAGACGGGTCGATTGCATATCATATTATGTTAATATGGGTAAAAGTGACTAATTTTGCAAATGTGTCATTTCATCTCTATTTGAACTATCATCATAAACATTTACAAATGTTACCATTTTTGTCTAATATGTGACCACTTCAGTTATTAAAAACATATAATTTTATTCATCTTTAAATTCATATGATCATACGAGAGTACAATGTTACCATTTAACGGACTACATGTTTTGATTTTAAGGTGGTCACATTTTTTTTTTACCATAAGAGGGTTCAAATGTAACCATTTATATCCATATATATTATCATTTTAAGACTAAGGTGGTCATATTAAAAATTATTACATTTTCAGACTATGGCCGTCACATTTTTATGACCATAAGAGTCCATATAATGTTACCATATCAGAGCATATTATTGTCATTTGAGAGTATATATATAGTTTTAATTAGATGTTAACAATTTTAGTTTAAATGGTAACATAATATAATGTTTACAAAGGAGACTAATATGTGACCACTTTACTAGTAAATTATTACAAATTATTTTCCAGCCAACTTGCACACCATCAAGCCTATTTCATTGTCAAATGGTTCTTTTCTACCCATTTTCAGCTTGTGACGGATAGTGCATATCTTCAATGAGAATTTGTGCTGAATAATTGATAGTAAAATATTCAAAACAAGTGTCTTTATATTTGAAAACAACATCTTTTTATGGTAAATGAATCATCTGTATGAAAATGACCATGAATAAATTAGTGAATTGCTACAAATCCCCTATATGCTAAAAGATAGCGAAAAGTTCTAAGTTTTCATGCCTATAACACATCCCCTATTTCAATATAATCTCCTATCTATTTCTGTTTGATGTAATTCCCAATTAACTTGATTCTCTTGATTAATTTTGTTGTTTGATTTTTTTTTTCTCAAATCAAAATGTAATGATGAGAAATGTTAAAATTAATGAATTGTCAAATTAAATTCTATAAGTAAATAATACACTAACAAGTAAAATTCTACATATACCGTGCATGGATTGCATGGAGTATATACTAGTCTTACACTAATTTATATACTCTAAATTATCATGAATTACAAAAAAAAAAAAAAAAAACAAAATAAGGATGAAGATTACAAGTAGCAAAACAAATTAACCTAAAAGCATAAGTATATAAGGTAATTTACCAAAAAAAAATGTCATCACAAGAGGAAGCCAACTATGGAAATATTGAAGGCATTGAGAATCTAGCCTTAGACCCCTCCACAAATTTAATGTGTTTCATATGGTTGCTCTTACACTTTGCAAACGGATCACTCGGGTCAGGTGGGATTCAGGTTAGTTCAGACTTGGTTATTTCAGGTTTGGAAGAACTCGACTCAGATTGGATTCGATTAGATCAATTTTGATTGGGGTTTTCGGTGAAAGAACGGCGAGTCATCACATGTAGCAGCGGAAGACGGAAATGCGCTCCTCCTATTGCATTTAGAAACTTGTAAAACCGGGTAAAAGGACATATACTTTATGTGTAGACAATAAATTGGTGTAATACCCCTCATATTCTATGGTTATAGGACCCTTTGTGTGTGTGTCTAAAGTACAAGGTAGACAATGAAAGGTTAATAGAAAACTTGCGCAAATGTGTGATAAGTTGGAAATGTGATCACTTATTTTAGGGCCATTTTCAAACGGTCATATCTAGAATTGTAGAGCTCCGTTGAGGATGATTCAACTTGGAGGTGAAAGCTTATTGTCTTAGCTTTCCAATGCGTAGTCACAAGCTTGATTCCGATAAGTAACGAAGAAATGACAGCTGTTTGAAAATTAGTGCGTAAGGCTGAACTCGCTGAGTGATGTTACGCGTTAATACTCTTTGGTCTCTTTCCTAATTTCGGACTTTCCTAAAATATTCCTAATATTATCGTATTATATCACTCTTTGGTCTCTTTCCTAATTTCGGACTTTCCTAAAATATTCCTAATATTATCGTATTATATCTTATCTCAATTATTATTATTATTATTATTATTATTATTATTATTATTGTTATTATTACTATTGTTCTTGTTATTGTTCTTGTTATTGTTGTTATTATTATTGTTGTTGTTGTTGTTGTTGTTGTTGTTGTTGTTGTTGTTGTTGTTGTTGTTGTTGTTGTTGTTGTTGTTGTTGTTATTATTATTATTATTATTATCATCTATTTCACCTAACATAAATCTTTTTTTATTATATACTCCGTTCACCTATCACTTTATATTCTTTTGCTTAGAATTAAAAATCACAAAACATAAAGAGAGAGAATTTAAGAGAGAGAAAGAAAGTTAAGGAGGGTTTGTTCATCTTTTCATCATATCTTAAGATCTAAATGTAAGTAACTAGTGAAACCGTCTTATAATTAATTAATCTTATTTATTAACACCGTTTACCAAACCCTTGACCACCGTTGACCCATATCTATGACCGTTTACCGGTGTTAGCCAGTGTTGGCCGGCCGTTGACCGGAATTGACCATTCAGTTTGACCACCGTTTGACCGTCGTGAAGGGGGCGTTTTTAAGGGGCGGTTTTTGTGTGTTTGTCGAGTAGTTTTTACATCTTAATTTAAGTAATATTGTTATATTATAATTATATGTAATTTAAATTGATTAGGAGAAGATTTGGTGGAGAAACACTTATAATTGATTAATTGCTTAAGTTGCTTGATTATGGAAGATTTGTTTAAAATGTAGGATAACTACTCAACTGAGTTATCATTATTGGTTCATCTATTCATGAGAGCATTATGTTTGGATGGATATTAGCCTTTCGCTGGATTATTGATGTGGATTATATGTTCTGGATTATTTATTGTTGATGCATATATATTGGCATAGTCATTTGCATTGGATGACCAGGCTTGTTCTAGATGATTTATTGTCGGTTCCATGGCATACGCATTTGGACTTCCCAGGCTGGTTCTGCAGACTTGTCTATGGGTAATTTTGTGTGATTCCTCAATTGTGGGTTGAGATGATGTGATTACCCCGGGCCAGAGATTAGCGGGATCAATGGGTGTTTCGAGTAATGATCTCAGCTGTATTTGCATATTATATCATGTCATGCATTATCATATTATCTTTGTTGTTGTTAGTTAATCTACTCGACCTTTTGGTTGACGTGTGTTGTTGTCCTGTCAAAATAAATTTGATGCATACTTTAACTGATGGCGTCCTGTAATGACCCATTTAATATTTCTGGTTAAATGGGGAGCAGATTGAAATAGCAGGTAATTGAGATAACTGGCTTGGGAGCTCGGGCGTGCGTGGCTACGGAGCATTCAGAAGAATCTAGCATCACCTAATTCAGACGTTATTTATATATGTTCAGACGTTATCTATTTCTGCTGCGTAAACATGTAATTAATATTATTATTTCATTAAGTTGGCATAATTTAATACAACCATCCTTGGCTATTTAATAAAGTACTTTGGATTTTGTTACCTTTATATTCATTGCCTCAGGAAACTGAGATGGTAACAGTTCCTTTTATTTAGGAATGCCTAGTTAAGGCTCTTGGATAAGTGGGGGTGTTACAAATGTTCTTAACCCCTAAAATACGGAGTCTCTAGTGTATCCACACCGGTAGATAAACTAACGCTCTTAACTCTAGAGACGACCCCGGATATAAAGAAAGCATTTTTCTCACTTTAGTATATGTATGAGACTAGGTCGATATACGAACTCGTATATTGTTATCAAATAACAACGCAAGTATTACTATTTATAGCAAGATGAATCTTAGGCACTAAGAAATACACTTAGCTAAGAAATCCCATGTTGAAAGGCACGTAGCATAGTGATTAGAAAATGAACCTATGCAGATATTAGAAAAATATGTCGCCATGGTCTTTTAATTCAATATCACATAATAAAGTAAATAACCGTAAACGTTAAATATCGACTGTAAGTGTGTGACTACATAGATTCATTGCTAAACTGATAATAATCAATCTCATTAACTATTAATCGAGGTTGGCGTCTAATAACATTCACCGACGGCCGGATAGCGTGAATACGAATATTCACTATACTCCACTGTACTCAAACTTGGTAAAGGACACTGTATTTATTTCCCACCGTCGTTCCAACTCCTAATCGTCCTAAGGTATGGTTTCACTGTCCAGCCTCACTAGACGACCACTATGTTACATGTCAATCATTATTGGTCAAGAATGACTTTAAAAAACTATTTCCTTAAATCATTCGTCTACCCTAGCCAAGGTTTTTATATGACCAATAATATTAATGAAAACATAGAGTTCAACTCCTTACCTTGAGCTGACGGATTCCATCTTGACTCACCACTAATTGCATTGGTACTCAATTATACCCAATGACCATTCAACTAGCATTTTTATACACTAGGTGTCCGATATCAAAGGACAAAAAATAGTCTTATTAACTACAATGATGATCTCAGGTCAAAGAAAAACAAAATATACAACTACTCCGTCAGAGAATTTCCACATTGACAGTGCATAGTGATAGAGTGTGTCACTCAACTACAAAATAATATTTGTACTCAACAAACTACTTTAACAAGCTATAAGTAGAAGTCGAACCCAGAGGACGGTTTAGCTTTTTAAGTTATAGAGTGCTTAAGGTAGTAACAAGGGGTGTCACATTGATTTTGTAGGAAGTAAGGATCAACTAACAACTACTAACAACAAGTGTAAATGAATTAAAACAAGGCAAGTATGTAAATGGGGGTGTAAATAATTGACTAAAGACACTAGGGTGTTATGAGTTCATTGAGGTAATCAAGTAATAGGTCCAAGGTTGTGAGCTTCGTTATTTAGTCAAAGTCATGGTAGAATAGGGCCGGAATTTTTGGTCCTACGTCCCATAGGTCGAGTGTGGTTGACTTATGGCGTACACCTGATCTCTAATACGTGTATTTTATATAGTCTTTTTAAGTCTCTTATGCACGTATTTCTATGCGATTCTCGTGGTTCTATGCTACGAAATGCCCCAAATATTCTACATTGGTTTGTTTTGCTTTATTTGAAGGAATGGACCTGAAAGTAGCAGAATCAAGCCTTTTATCGTCCGTTTTGCTTGCATTTAGAGGATGAGTGGATCTGGAGCGGAGACGATGCTGTCTTGGGACGTGTAAAGTCATTTCGGAAGCTAAATCGACAAATCATAGCTGGAAGTAACGACGCAATGTTACTGGCTGAGTCAAAGTCACTCGATTGATGTCTTTATTGATCGATCGAGTACTTTTGGACAAGAGAAGACCTCGATCGAATGCTTTTAGTGTTCGATCGAATTGCGCATAATTGGAGTCCTCGATCGAGTAGGTTTTCTACTTAATCGAGAGGTTTTGCTATGAATATTTTCGATCGAATAGTTCTAAATTGCTCGATCGAGTAATTCGCTAATGGGCTCGGGCTTCTTTAGTTTAGTTTCGTTCTCTAGGTTTAATAATTGTCTTTCCTATAAATAGGAAAGACGACATTAGGTTTTGGACCACTTCATAAATCACTTCATACATTACTTTTCTTTTTACTGTTGAACACTGTTTCTCTCTCTTTTCCGAATCTAATTCACTGTAACTCTCTTTCTGTTTTATCCTTTTTCTCTCTTATATCTTTATTATGTTGATTATTCCTTTATCTTTCACTCTTGCCTTATTTACTAGTATGCATAGCTAATTCTCCTGCTAGGATTTAGGGGATTCGATGAATTATTGTTAGTTGCTAATTAGGTTTATAGATCCTTTATTGCTATCATGTCTTTGTTGTTAATCACTGCTATTAACTGTTATTAGCTGCTTGAATTGATGCATTTAGCTAATTTATTTGGTAAGCCTTAACCTAGACCGGAAGGTTGGAAGAGGTGAGACCTGCAGTGAACATTAGGATGCTTTAGTGATGGCGGAAGCTAAGCTATTAGTGTTTTAGGGCGAATTGAGACCAGAAGGAGATATTCGTTGCCCTTAGACTGATAGAAGTGACCGATCTGTGACCTTCGCTACAATTATCTGACATTCATTGATGACCCGATAATCCTAGTCCTCTCTCTTTATTTTTAATCCCTCTTATTCCCTTCTCTCGCTTTAATCTCATTTAGTTTAGTTCACACAATTCAAACCCCCATCTGGTGACCGTAGACAGACTAGAATTAACAAGTAGATAGTGACCGCCTCCCTGTGGAGATCGACCCTACTTACCGCTGACTTCTGTTAGTAGTACTTAGGTATTTATTTTTGGTACTGAAACGACAGTATCAAATTTTGGCGCCGTTGCCGGGGAGGCAACTATTTATTTGCTTGTTATTTTTGTCTGTCTTTAGCCTGAAGGGATTTATCCCTTGAGGCCATTCTCATCTTTTTCTTTAGTACTGTTTTGATAGATCCTACAGGTCCTACCTAGACAGTTCTAGGTAAAATATCGTCAAAGGGAAGGCTTGAGTACCTTTGACCTCCACCTATGTTCCATCCTATGGTACATCAGGTTGTTTATTGTAAGAGATATGGTGCTGCTGGGCAAAATGCCACTGTTTGTTTGACAGGGAACGATGAAGTTTGCGCGTTTAAGCAGCGTAGACAAGCCAGTCAACCTTTTGCAATTGTGCCGCCACATCCGCTTTATCAACGGGGCTATCAAAAGCCTTCATTTATTTGGCCACCGCAACAACAAGCTCCTCCTCCTGGTAGACAAAAAGAAGAGATTGCAGAACTGAAATCTTTGATCAAGACACTTACATTTAAAATGCAAGAGTATGATAGATATATGTACGCTCAAATCGATGAGCTTGAGTCTCAAATAGCTCAGTTAGCCACTGAGACGACCTTTTGGCACGCAGAGAGTGGTCTTACCCATGGAGGACCCGAGTTGCCTATCGACGCTGATGATTTGTATGACTCGGAATGCGATTATGTATCTGAAAATGAAGCAAGCTACGAAGATTTCTGCGCTGCACTAGAACAATCACTCGATCGAGCTAGTAATAGTGTTCGATCGAGTGAAATGTCTGAGGAAGTGTTCGATCGAACAGAAAATTTTACTCGATCGAACAACAACTCTAAGGAAGATCTCGATCGAGCATGTTCTTGTGTTCGATCGAGTAAAAATCAAGAGGAAAGCTCTCGATCGAGTTCTGTCTTTACTCGATCGACTTCTTTGGCCATGGAGAGCAGTGATTTGTCACTTGGGTCCGTTTGGATGACGAATTTGCTGAAGATAATGGTTATGGTGAATCTCCCCTTTTCAAAGCCGAGCTGGACGCGCTAGAGGCTATGATATATGGGACAGAACCCACAGAGGAGGGTAACGAGAAGACAGCTGAGTCAGTGATTGCTTCTAGCATGGAAGAGGTAATATATTCTTTTGTCATTGATTCCGACATTGAGAGCGACCAACCTGAGGTAGTTAACGATAATTTCATTATTGTTAGTATTATTAGTACGCTATCTCATTTGACTCATGTTTTTTCTTTTGATGCTCTACCCCCTCCCAGATGGACAAATAATTTAACAAATTTTCACCATACTTGTCATCAGAAATTCGTTAAACTGAAACGGTGCCTTAGATTATTTTTAAATGCTCCCAAGCTCTCAATTTTCCACTAACGGATAATTTGAGCTTTTATATTCCTCCCGTAGCTGGAGGGCAGGATTACTTTGTGGATAAATTTGGGAGTTGTCATAGGAAATTCGTTAGGCTCAAATGGTTGCATGTTTTAATTTCTTATTTTATTTATATATTATGGTGCTACTTACATTTTTGTGTAGTACATGCGCAGTTATTTGATCGATTTCTGCGTGCTTTGAGTTGTTTTGACCAGGCTACATTAGAATGGCTGGATGAAGAAAAGAAGGTCGAGCTGGGACCTGTCTGAAACTAGCGCTACCCGGGAGGCAACCCGGAGTTTTTTTTATTTTTACTTGTCTTTTCAAACATTTTAGCTTTGTGTGTAATAATTGGTTTTTAAACCATAAACTAGAATAGTTAAGCTAGTTAAGCTTGTTTTGTTAGTCTCGCGGACTGTTTATTGCGTCATTGTAGGAATCTATTATGCATGGCTCGATCGAGTACTTTATATACTTGATTGAACCCTTTTGTTGATGATTTCACTCGATCAAGCAAAGCTTCTTCTCGATCAAGTGCCTGCCAACAAAGATCTTTCGATCGAGAGCCCTACTTCCTCGATCGACAGCTTATGCAATCTAATGTACTCGATCGAGTACTAAATCTTCTCGATCGAGTACCATCGCGTGAATTTGGCTGATTTACTTCCTGTGACGATGCTACTAAGCTATACGTGACCTCCCATGTTGCTGGATGGTTTGAGGAGGTCCCTACTTCGCGTAATCTTGTGAGTTCTCCGCATCTCCACTCTCTCCTTTTTAGTTTGAATTTCCTTTCCCTGTTTTTGGGTACAATGAGGGCATTGTTCGGTTTGGTTTGGGGAGGTTATGCATCCATATCTGTGTCTGCATATTGTTTTTATTGCATTTCTGTTGTCACGTTTAATTTCTGTATGCATTGTTGTTTATTTTCATAAAATTCAAAATCTCATAAAAATAGAAAATTTTCAAAAAAAAAATTCACGTTTATTTTAGCATATAGGCCGAGTCGGAACGGTAGTTTTCGATGATGAAATTGCACTATAATTTGTCTTTTTGCTTAAGCCTTGCATTAAACTGTTATCTTATTAGCTTTGTCTTATTGCATATCTACGAGTTAATGTTAAATTTAGCTGAACAAATAGACTTGACCTGAAATTTTGGCAAACTACTTATAATTTCTAAGGATTTAGAGCCTATAAACTGATGTCATTTATGACCGGTTTCAAGTAGGATTGTGAGTAGTTACTCCTTGCATAACATGTATCATTAATTGCACATATATGAAATTCAATTTTTTTTGCCTACATACGTTCGGGTTAGTGGTTGGTGTCACATGCAGGGAGGTACTTACATTTCCCCTTTTCTTTCATTTTTACCCATTTAACTCCACATTAGCCAAATTTGCCTTTTGACCCTTAACTACATCCCAAATTTAGCCTGCCTTGTCAAGCTAGTTTAGTGTATGTTTTTGCGGTATATATTTTATTGGTCCGAATTTGGTTTGTATTATATTGATTTGGAGTTGGTAGAAAAGAAAGAAGGAGGATGAGATGAAAAAAAAAGAAGAATTGAAAAATGAAAAAAAAAACGTGAATCATAAAAAAAAAAAGAAGAAACCGAAAAAAAAGAAGAGAAAGAGAAAAAAAAAGTTGTTTGATTGTCGACGGTTTTACTCCTATGCTTTAATTAAATCTATTGAGGAGTATGTTCGGTTCGGTTTGGTGAGTTTGCATGCCAAATATGGGCGTTGTGCTTAATTTTAATGGATTAGAGATGGATATGTTCCATTTGGTTCTGTTCAAGCACTAGCCTGGTCGCCTATACCTCCACATTCCCAAAAATGTTTTGCCTTTTCTTACCCATTGCCTCACTTTACCATAATTTTGTAAGCCCTCGGCTGTGACAGACCTTGTGTGGTTGGAATGTATGTACGGTAGTTAGAATTGTCTATCATATTAGTTGCATGCATGTTTATGTGGGTCGTAGTTTAGGTGAGCGACTATTATTCTTCTTCTCTTACATTCATATGCTTACCCTTTGCTTCATGAGAGAAGAGTGACCCGTGAGAGTCCAATTTTAAAGGTCTTGCAAGGTCGAAGGTTCAGTTTTATCATAAACATCCTACAAGTCGTTTGCATTTGGCAGTTTTCGCTATAACTGTTAGTGCTTGCATTAAATCGGTTTAAGTGGGCATTTGTAGCTAGCTCTGAGCTTTCTTTTCCATTCCTTTAGTTTGCATATAATTTACTTGAGGACGAGTAAAGGTTCGGTTTGGGGAGATTTGATACGTGCATTTTATATAGTCTTTTTAAATCTCTTATGCACGTATTTCTATGCGATTCTCGTGGTTCTATGCTACGAGATGCCCAGAATATTATACTTTGGTTTGTTTTGCTTTATTTGTAGGAATGGACCTAAAAGTAGCGGAATCAAGCCTTTTATCGTCCATTTTTCTTGCATTTAGAGGATGCGTGGATTTGGAGCGGAGACGCTGCTGTCTTGGGACGTGTAAAGTCATTTCGGAAGCTAAATCGGCAAATTATAGCTGAAACTAACGACGCAATGTTCCTGGCTGAGTCAAAGTCACTCGATCGAAGCCTTTATTGATCGATCGAGCACTTTTGGAGAAGAGAATACCTCGATCGAATGCTTTTAGTGTTCGATCGAATTGCGCATAATTGGAGTTCCTCGATCAAGTAGGTTTTCTACTCGATCGAGAGGTTTTGCTATGAATATGTTCGATCGAGTAGTTCTAAATTGCTCAATCGAGTAATTCGCTAATGGGCTTGGGCTTCTTTAGTTTAATTTCATTCTCTAGGTTTAATAATTGTCTTTCCTATAAATAGGAAATACGACATTAGGTTTTGGACCACTTCATAAATCACTTCATACATTACTTTTCTTTTTACTGTTGAACACTGTTTCTCTCTCTTTTCCGGATCTAATTCACTGTAACTCTCTTTCTCTTTTATCCTTTTTCTCTCTTTTCTCTTTATTATGTTGATTATTCCTTTATCTTTCACTCTTGCCTTATTTACTAGTATGCCTAGCTAATTCTCTTGCTATGATTTAGGGGATTCGATGAATTATTGTTAGTTGCTAATTAGGTTTACAGATCCTTCATTGCTATCATGTCTTTGTTGTTAATCACTGCTATTAACTGTTATTAGCTGCTTGAATCGATGCATTTAGCGAATTTATTTGGTAAGCCTTAACCTAGACCGGAAGGTTGGAAGGGGTGAGACCTACATTGAACATTAGGATGCTTTAGTGAGGGCGGAAGCTAAGCTAATAGTGTTTTAGGGCGAATTGAGACTGGAAGGAGATATTCGTTGCCCCTTAGACTAATACAAGAGACCGATCTGTGACCTTAGCTGCAATTATCAGACATTCATTGATGACCCGACAATCCTAGTCCTCTCTCTTTATTGTTAATCCCTATTATTCACTTCTTTCGCTTTAATCTCATTTAGTTTAGTTCACACAATTCAAACCCCCATCTGGTGACCGTAGACAGACTAGAATTAACAAGTAGATAGTGACCGCCTCCCTGTGGAGATCGACCCTACTTACCGCTGACTTCTGTTAGTAGTACTTAGGTATTTATTTTTGGTACTGAAACGACGGTATCAATCTCCCTACTAGCATAGTGCATGGTCTAACAATCCTCAAGTTGTTTTATATCTTACAAATATTGTTGAATAGTTCGACAATCATACAAGGTATCCAATCAAGCATTTCATCAAACATAACATGTACGCTAAAGCTAGAACTACAATAACACTTAATCAATCAAATAAGCTCATCAAAAGATGGATCTACCCTTTAATCATCCCCTTATCCCCCATTAACACTAACTAAAGGACTACTCACTCATCATCATCGAGATCATGCAATTAATGGTGTCAAACATCAAAACAAAAGGAAACATGATGAACAAAGTAAAGTAATTAACAAGGATTAACTAGTAATTAAGTAAACGAGTAAAGAATTATACCAACTTAAAGAAGATGAACAATAATAGTGAAGGAAATAAAGAAACCCTTTGATTAATGAAGAATTGTCACCTTCTTCAAATACAACCCATAAATTCTTCAATAATAAGACTAGATCAAAGCTTAAGATAAAAAAAATTAAAGAAAGATTAAAGTAATTAAATATAGTTAAGGTAAATAATTCCTAATTAACCCTCTAATTAAGTATCTTTTTCCTAATGGGGAATGAGGAGTATTTATACTAATACAAGAATTAAAGGTTCATTGATATTTTGAAGCTTAGAAGGCAAGGTAGTCGTCTCAGGAGCCGCCCGAATCACCAGTTGCACTATGGATCCCTGCCTTGGAATCCGACAAGGTCCCTTGTTTAGCCCGCCCGGATTCGGCTATTTTTTTTTTTGCCTTCTTCTCTTACTGCCCCAGAATCCGTGGGGATCATTCTAGGTAGTGGGAACTTTGTCTAATTTGCCTTTAAGACTCGACATGGTCTTTGGTTTCCGTCTACTCTTCATGTTTGGTCATTAGTACCGTCAATTAAGCTCTTAAATGCTCCATTTGTAACAACCCGGATTATAAAACAAAGGAAAAACGTATATAAAATGAATTATTAGAGTATAACAATGATAAAAGGGTCAAGGTGGTGGAAACACCTGAACAATTCGGTTCGCTATTAAAACCAAAACCAAACTATTACATTATTTAAAGGTTCTCAAAACATAAAAGCAAACTTCTAATTTATTATTCATCTCGCCGCATAGAACTTCCCCAGCAAGATATCATCCAAACAACAATTCATCTGAACAACCTGAGAATGGGGGTCGACAATCAGTCGGGAGTAACTACATGCACTCCCAGTCGTGTTTAGAATAATTGAATATAACTAACAATCATTAACAATTGAAATGCAAAACCATTAAACATGTGAGATCATCTATACTCATGAAAACCCAATACAGCTTACCATGACTTATCAATCTTAGGCAGACGCAATCATGCAAACCTCGGCCATATGCAACCACTAGACCATGTACACTTACAACCAAAGTAGTACACGACCCATAACAAACTAATGCACAATGCTAGCATTAAAGCATAGCTAACATGGTAACACACGATCCACAACAACAGAAGGCACAAAGCTAGCAACAAAGCATAGCGAATAGAGCGAACGCCCGTTAGAGCGTATAACCACTGCCTCTAACTTGCCAGAGCATATAACTACTGCCTCTAGCTGACGGAGCGTATAACCACTGCCTCCATCGGTGTGGAGCGTATAACCACTGTCTCCACGGTACTATGTATAGCGTATAACCACTGCGTATATGTCTAAGACCTGGCCAGACTCTCGGTGTAAGCCGAACGACACTCGGGGAACAGAGCGTAAAACCACTGCCTCTGGTAAACTCCGAACACAGACCAAACAGATCCCGCATCAACGGGTGGATAACTGATACTATCGTCATCTATTCATACTAGCAAACAACAAACGCACAATATAACTGACCGTACCAACATGCGTGAACAACATCACAATTCAGCTCATAGGATAGTATAACTGACTATCCCACTTATCACATGAACAAGAGTAACCAACGACTCATGCACACATATTGTTATACAATATAACTGAACACCACATAACATGTGAAACAAGTATTAACGATCAATGTTATAGTAACTTTAGTCATAACATAAACTCTGAATGTGAGGTTATAATAACCTCGACTATAACTTCAACATATATAACTTGAAGTTATAATTACCTTAACTATAACTTTGACACGCAACTGAAAGTTATACTAGTCTCAACTATAACCTTGAACCATAATCTCAGGGTTACATTAGTTTCGCTTATAACTTTAACTCGTATCCAAAGTTATAGTAGCGTCAGCTATAACCTTGAATCATATTTCCAAGGTTATACCTCAAACAACCATAACTAGAGTAACGACCCAAAGTTGTACTAACTTCAGCTATAACACTAGAATCATCATCAAGGTTATACTAGCTTTAGCTATAACTTTGGAGATCACTCTTGGCCGCCTATCATGTCGGCAGTAGGGTTTGATTCGTAAACCCTAATTGCGTTCATGACACCCATAATAAGCTTATAAACAACATACGATATATAATTAAATCATTAAATCATATACAAACATGTGAAAACACAATTAATCATGATAATAAACAATCAAACATGTACCAATCATACAAACCAATCATTAAATTATATTAATTACATCAATTGACATAAACACAATTAAAAGAGAAATACCTAGTTACCTTTTTAGCAATTAATGAAAACCATCATAAAGAATACGACCAACAAAGTCTTGTCTCCAACACGTGTCAACATCCCGAAAGCGCCACAAAATAAAAGCACATACCGAAACCCTTGAAAACGCCATGAAAGGCTATTCTTCTTCTTCATCCATTAAAATGAGAGACCTTAAAGGTAGGTCTAAAGGTCCATACAAATAATTCCCATAAAATTATTTGGAGAATAATATGTTGTAGAGGTAAGAGCAGGGATTGTGGAAATATAATTTGCGTATGAGTTTGGAAGAAGAAAAGATATTCAACAATGGCGTCAAAGGGAGAAAAGAGGAATAAAAGAGAGAAATAGGGGAAGCTGCCGTGCGGCACGTTACGTGAGAAAACAAAGGAGGGCAGCTTTCCTACTAGGTTAAGTTTTATATTTATAAGGGGATTAACTAATGGGCACTAAAACCTCATAGAATGTGCAAATTCTATGAGGTTTTAGTGCCCTTTGTAGGGGAGGATGCTAAGCCTTGCGCATATGGAAGTAAAAGCGGAACTAAATTGATCGCACTCAACGACCAAGAAACAAAGAGGATGCTAATACTAAAGGCCTAAGCTAACAAAATGAGTAAAATGGGTTATGACGAAGACCCCCACGACTCCTCAATGATCCCCAAGGATCTTGGGGCAGTCAAGAAGAAGAGAAGCCAAGTTGTGCAACGATCCGGGTGTCCCGACCTCAAGTCGGTTGAACCGAGGCTAAATCCGGGCGTCTTAAGCCTGGGACGAGCGAATCCCCAAGCAGCATAAGCATTTAACATGGGCAGGTCGTGGGCCTCCTCATGAGACTTGCACGTCGTTAATCTTCATCTTAGGGACTTGACGGTCATTTAAGCCCTTAACTAATACTTGTACTTAGTATAAATACTCTATTGTATTAGGAGGTGATTATCAAGTCATTAGAGTAGAGTAGAAATCAATTAATTTAATTACCTTTTAATCCTTCCTTAATTATTATTGAAGAACTCTTGGATCTAGTTGAGAAATTGGAAGATTATTTTGAGGGTTTGTTGAAGAATTGACAACTCTTCATTCATCAATCAAGTTTTCTTCTATTATTCTTTCCTTCTATTTGTTCATCATAAGTTTGGTACAATTTCTTTACCCTTTGTTTAATTATTGTTTGTTTTCATAATCTTTCATCATGTTTGGACTAGTTAGTATGATTGACAACCTTATTAACTTGTTTACCACAATCATGAGTGAGTAGTCTCCTAGCTATGGTTAATGAGAGATTAGAGGAACTAAAACATGGGGGAAGATCTATACTTAATCTAATATTTTTTCATAAGATTGCTTGCTCGTTCTTGTTTCATCCTATGCACATGTTATGTTTGATAAATTTCTTGATTGAAAACCTTGTATGCATACATCTCTTATCCATTCAACAAGAGTTGTAAGATATAAACTAACTCGAGTCTTGTTAGACCATGTATAAAGTTGAATAGGAAGCAACTAAGTCGGCTTGTAGGTGTTGTACAGTCATGACCGACTCGGCTCCGGGACCCAAATCTTCCTAGGTATTGTAAGACATAAACTAACTCGATTCCACTACAACGATAATTGCCAACAACTATGTAAATATGTTTGTATGATCACCACCATGAATCCCCTATGAACCCGTGACACCCTAGTACCTTTTATTAATTGTTTAAATTCTCATTTACTTTGCTTACTTTGTTCTACTTGTTTGGTAGCTTCGATAACCATCTCAACCCAACCTAATTTGTGACACCCTAAGACATAGCTACTTGCAATCGATAATTTAATCTAATACCCGTCCCTTGGGATCCGACCTTTACATACCACTCTACTAAGAGTAGTCTTTTTAGATTATAAATATTGTTTTGGTTGGTTAGCTTAGACGACAAAGTTTCGAAACGTACCAAAAATGATGCCGTTGCCGGGGAAAATGTTCAATTGAATTATTATCATTAATTGCTTTTAGTTGTGTCTTTCTTTGCCTTGAGGAAAATCATTTCCTCAAGGTATTTCTCACTTTTTTTTCTTAGTTTACTTTGCAAGATGGATCTTATAGATTGTTGTATAGAGGACCATGTGAGTTCTACTCTCATCAAAGACCCTTTGGAAGCATTAAAGGCCTTGGAAGAAAGTGAGGCCAAGAACAAACATTGGGAATTGGAAGTAGACCTCCTTAAAGCTGCTCTAGCCAATAAAGAGCTCACTTATGAGCAATCTATGCGGATAAATGACATTCTTTAGGAAGCATCTCCACTAAGGAAGAACAAGCAACTAAGGTAGAGCATGTAATGAGGGTGGAATGGGTAATGGACGTGGAAGATGTTCCTAATAAACCATCAAAGGTAGAATGTGAGGTACAAACCCCAACTCTAAAACATCTCCCCCCTAATTTGAAGTATGCTTACCTTGATGAGTCCAAAACCAAAACCGTTATTGTCAATGAAAAACTTGATGATAGCCAGTTGGAAAGTTTTCTTGATGTGTTGAAAAAACATGAAAAGGCTATAGGTTATAGTCTAGATAAACTTAAGGGAATAAGCCCCGACTTTTGTATGCATAGGATTCATCTAGAAGAAGACCATAGACCTACCATCCAAGGATAAATGAGACTAAATTCCCACATGCAAGAAATTATAAAAGCGAAGGTTATGAAATTACTTGATGCGGGAATCATCTACCCTATATCAGATTCCTTGTGGGTTATCCCCGTTCAAGTGGTACCTAAGAAAGGAGGTACCACGGTGGTGAAAATAAAAAGAACGAGCTAATACCTACAAGGAAGATCACCGGTTGGCGAATGTGTATTGATTATCGTAAGTCGAATTCCGCAACAAGGAAAGACCACTGCCCCCTTCCAATCATTGATCAAATGCTTGGGAGGCTCGCCTCTAAAAAATTCTTTTGTTACTTTGACGGGTACTCGAGATTCTTCCAAATCCCGATACACCCGGATGACCAACATAAGACCACCTTCACTTGCCCATACGGAACATTTGCATATAGGATAATGCCCTTTGGGCTATGCTATGCTCCCAACACCTTTCAACGTTTCATGATCAGTGTCTTTTACGATTACTTAGAAACCATAATGGAAGTTTTATGGATGACTTTAGTGTTTATGGGAAAGACTTTGATTCTTGTTTGCATAATCTATCTCTTGTCTTGCGAAAGTGTGAAGGTGTTAGTCTTGTGCTAAATTAGGAAAAGTGTCATTTCATGGTCAATGAAGGTATTATCTTAGGTCATTTTATTATGGAAAAGGGCATCGAAGTTGACAAAGCCAAAGTTGAAGTGATAGAGAAATTGCCGCCACCCGTGAATGTGAAAGGGATGCGGAGTTTTCTCGGTCATGCGGGGTTTTACCGACGATTCATAAAAGATTTTTCCAAAATTGCGAAACCCCTCACTCAAATTTTCCTTAAGGATGCCCCGTTCCAATTTAATCATGAGCGTGTTGAAACTTTTGATAGGATCAAAGAGGCTCTAATTTCTATACCAATCATCCAACCCCCAAATTGGGAGTTACCTTTTGAGATAATGTGTGATGCAAGCAACTATACCGTTGGGGCGGTTCTTGGCCAACGAGTTGGGAAAGATTTACATGCCATATTATATAAGCATGACCCTTGATGCATCACAAGTCAATTATTATACCACGGAAAAGGAACTTCTTGCTATAGTGTATGCTTTGGACAAGTTCCGCTCCTACCTACTTGGATCGAAGGTTATTGTATTTTCGGACCACTGTGCTCTTAGACATCTCTTGGTAAAGAAAGAGTCGAAGCCACGCTTGTTGAGCTGGATATTATTACTCGAAGAATTTGACTTAGAGTTAAGGGACAAGAAAGGAGCCGAAAATGTAGTAGCGGATCACTTGTCGAGAACTCGATTTGACAACAAAGATGAAGATACACCAATCAATGATTCCTTTCTCAATGATGTTCTAATGGCCATCCACACACAACTTAAGAGACATACCACACCATGGTTTCCCCATTTTGAAAACTACATTGTAGGAGGGGTTGTTCCTCCGAAACTGAACTACAACCAACGAAAGAGGTTCTTGTTCGAAGTAAAGAGATATTTTTGAGGTGATACCAACCTCTACAAAGCATTTAGTGATGACATTTATCGAAAATGTGTCCCACAATGGGAAGTGCAAGGCGTTTTGGAAGGTTTCCACTCATCTCCTTATGGGGGACATCATGGAGCACGAAGAACAATTGCCAAAGTCCTTCAATCGGGATTCTATTGGCCTACCATGTTTGAAGATGCTAGAAAATTTGTCATTCATTGTGACCCTTGCCAAAGGACCGGTAACATATCTTGGAGGGAATGAGATGCCACAACGAGGAATTTTGGAGGTTGAAATCTTTGACGTTTGGGTAATTGATTACCAAGGTCCTTTTGTATCGTCTCAAGGCAGCAAGTACATTCTAGTTTCCATTGATTATGTGTCAAAGTGGGTAGAAGCAATTGCTACCCCAACCGATGAAGCAAAAACGGTGACCAAGCTCTTGAAGAAGTGATATTCCCGAGATTTGGAGTTCCTAGAGCAATTATTAGTGATGGTGGATCACATTTCCATGAGAAGAAACTTACATCTCTCTTGACAAAATATGATGTTCAAGATAGGACCGGCTTGGGGTATATCAAACTTGCATCACCCTCAAACAAGCGGTCAAGTGGAAGTTTGCAATAGAGAGATCAAACAAATCCTTGAGAAGGTTGTTAACAAGACTCGTAAGGATTGAAGCATGAAGCTTGATGACTCTCTTTGGGCTTATAAGACGGCTTATAAAACACCCATAGGAAGTTGACCGTACAAGTTAGTCTATGGAAAGGTTTGTCACTTACCACTTGAATTGGAATACAAAGTCTTTTGGGCTATCAAAACACTCAATCTTAATCTCAAGCTAAGTGGTAAGAAGAGGATCTTTCAAATTGAAAAATTAGAGGAATTCCGGCTTCACTCTTTTGAAAATGCAAGGATCTATAAGGAACGAACCAAATTGCTTTATGATAAGAGAACCAAACAAAACACCTTGCACAAGGGCCACAAAGTCCTTCTATTCAACTCTCGCTATCGGCTCTTCCACGGAAAGTTGAACTCACGATGGACATGTCCGTTTGTTATCACAAACGTTGGAAACTATGGAGACTTTGAGCTGATGTCGGAAGATGGGAATCGGTTCAAAGTTAATGGTTGAAGAGTCTATCGATCCGAAATACTCAAGAGGGGGGTGAATTGAGGATTAAAACTTTAACCTACTTTTTCAATTGAATGTGTATAATTAATTATTTTTAAACATTAATTAATCAATTTATTAGCAAATTAAAACAATGCAAATAAACGAAAGAGAAAAAGAGACACACGGATTTTTGAAGTGGTTCAGTTTCACAAATCGAAACCTATGTCCACTATTCTCGATTAATAAATTTGATTCCTTTCTACGGATTACAAATTTACTAACCCAACTCGTACAACTAACCCTAGTTGTAATTCAAGTGAGTACCGTTAAATACTCGAGTGACTAACTTATGCTAATAAGAAAACACTAATGATTCTTCCAAAAGTTCACAATAATGAACGAGTAAGAAATCGATTAAGCACTATTATCTTATATTGATAACGAAAGAATGAATACACAAGTTTATAAACACATGACCTTTTCAAAATAAAAAACGGTTTTTGTTTGTAAAACACGGTTTTTGCTCTTAAAATAAAATCAAATTATGCTCAAAGTCTTACTTTCAAATGTAGCAAAGAGTAACGTATTTATAGCAGAAGCATGGCACTCGGTTTACACGAAACTCTAGATGCCGAAATAACAAACATGTAAATAAATCATATCTTTGTTATTTCCTTCCTTAAAACCCTAAGAGATAATAGAGAATATTCCAAAAGATAATTTATAAATTATTCTCCTATTATTCTTTCCTTAAATATTAAGTTATGATAGGATTTTCCATAACAAAAATATCCTTATCATAAATAACCATATCAAGCTAAATATAAAAGATATGTTAAGATAAATGTAGAGAATAAAATCTTAACAATAGACAACTTTTATCCTTAACCTCACACGAAACAAACACGGCTCATATGCCTCGTTTTTCGAGAAAACCCTACCTTGATATTAGGTTAGATTTAGGGTTTAAGAGTATGCTTTATTAGAAACCCTAGTTAGTAATATGGCTCAACTCATAAGTTGATCCAACATGATTACTAATTACAAGTTTAAAATAAAACCACACTTAATATGAATATGGGCTTCCTTTTTAAACAAATACCTTCATGCTAAAACATTTAAAAGAAACAAAAATATTTTTCAAAAACAATTTGAAAACTTTTTAAGTCGTGTGTTATATAAGCTCAACATCTCAATGTTATAGTAGAAGAGCTATAACATTGAGCTCTTGCATAAGTAATGTTATTGCTACAAAACTATAACTTTACTGACATAAGGAATCTATTCTTATGTTACCATTACAAGATAATCACCTACACTATTCTAATCTTCTTAGGAGATCTTCGAGTACAGGCTACTTCATCATTCAAGCTTGATTAATCTTTAGATGAGCTTCATCTTCTCATGATGCTTGAATAATTCTTCCACTATCTTGCAATATCTTGATCCTTGATTGAGGGCTTGATCACAATATATCTTTGTATACTTTCATCACAAATATTTAAGATTTACAAATAATAAGTCTAATCTGAAGAGACTTAACAAACAATTATGCGCAACAAGTATATAATATAAAGTACTCTTGACATCATCAAAACATAAACATATATTCTATATGGTTCAACAAATTCCCTCCTTTTGATGATGACAAGTCTCCTAAAATTGTGACTAAGTATATAGTTCCCCCTCAATATAATACCGTCAACTTTATAGATAATGATTAACGCAAGATCAAACGATTAACACAAGACCGAAACATAAAGGACTTTAAGAGACAATTGGTCTTGACAAGGAGCAAGCTTAGGCAAATGCTTACCATGGTCGTTCTTTCCCCCTCTTGACATCATCGAAAAGATAAGAACAAACATAAAATGACTAGAATAATATACGACGAGACAAGAGATAAGAAAGAATAAGAAACTTAGTAAAACATAAATAAACATAAGTACCTACGAATTAAGGTAGCATACAAACCAAAGAAAACATGTTTAAGCCAAAGGGGCCGAATTAAACATGTTTAAGAGCTACTTGGGCCATAACCACAAGTAGTATGCCAAAATGGGCCGAATGATAATAAGTTTAGAAAACAAAAGAAATTAAGGCCATAAAGGGAAAATGCGAAAACAGGGGAGGGGTAAGTCAAAGCTAAATATGACGGGTTTTGTTCGGGTTAACGTAATCGGGACGAGTACGAAATTCCAAGGCATCAAGACGATTAAATGAGCTCCGCAAAAGTGTACCTTGAGCTTAAAGGCTTGTCTCAAAGGGGTAAGTCAAAGTTGTAGCCTCCAAAGTGATAGCTTAATCGGCTTTCATAACTTTCCTGTGCATGACCAATGCACCTCCTTGACTAGTTAGGAAAGAGAGACGATCACCGTGTTGGAACACTTCCTCACGAATAGCCACCAAATCCCTCTCGAAATCTGCAAGCCTCTTATCAACCCCTTCCATCCACGCATAAACCCGAGCACTATCCAAGCCTCCGACCGAGGACCGTGATGGTCCACCCGAGACAAAGCCGTAGCTAATGCCGTGGTTTGCTCCTCAAACTTAGCCATCAAGGACCCCATAAAAGCATCCAATTTGGCTTCCATAGCCACCAACCCAACATTACTAGTACTCTTTTCAACACTCTTAGCAAAGACCAATTCGGGTCCTTCAAACCCGAGACCAATCAACTTAATCACACGGTCACACATACCGTCTTTTGCACTAACACCGTAACCCTCCCGACCCACAACTCATTTTATCTCCAATAATCTTGATATCCACATACCATATGGGAGATCGAGAGTGGTGCTATGTTTCTCCTTGGTGACGGTTATGCTTGTTTGAACAATGCGGTTAAACACAAGACTAGCCAAATTAATTTTCCGACCCTCCAACCTTGAATACACAATTATAACCTCATAACTCGATACCTAATCCCGTACACCCCTTCTGGGAACAATGGTATTCCACAAAAAGTTCAAAAAGAACCTGATTTTGGCCGAGAGAGGACGGACCACAATGTTGTTATTTTCGGAAGCAACTTCAACAAAGTACCGTTTAATGACCAACTGTTTGTCATCATCAACATTAGACCTCCGTATGTTTTCGCGGATCCTCACCAGCTACACCACGATAAAGATTTCTTTCGACCAGATTGATATAGGACGGCCGAATGTCAAATGTATTTCCATCCTCGGTAGCGAGGTTGAAACCTTTAGGGATTGAAGCAACTCTAGGCTCAGAGTGACTCCCGATATTAGGCATCTTTACGGGACTAGCAGCAGAAATATAATTATGTTCTTCGAAAGACTGGTCTTCTGCAAATAATAAATGTTCGAGTTCGGGTTCAAAAGTACTCAAGGCTTCCTTTTGAACTTTTCTCAGCAGTCTTTGTCTATAGCGAAAGGTCCGCTCTGGTTCAGGATCAGCTGGCACTAACTCTGACCTGTTAGACCTAGGCATAAACAACATTAGAGAAAATAAAAAAGAACTGTCTCAAAGAATTAACAAAATTCCCTTAGACGAAGACAAACAAAAGTAAACAGACAAATAGCCTAATTGCTTCCCCGGCAACGGCGCCAAAACTTGATACCGTCGTATCAAAAATAATTACCTAGGACAACTAACAGAAGTTAGCGGAAGTACGGTCGATCTCCACAGGGAGGCTAATGTATCTATCTGCTAATTACGTCTGTCTAGTAACAAATGGGGGTTTTTAGTTGATTTCTAAACTAATAAAGGTTTAAGGCAAGAGAAACAGAGAAAAGAGCAGTAAAGCGACAAAAAGCAAGATATGTGATCAGATAAAGAGAAATATGTCAGGAATTCGGTTCACTATGGCAGTTCACTAACTCAGCCATAAATAGTTCAGACGATCTACTGTGAGAAGGGCAAGGGAAAGGTCCTTTCGGTCCGCTATCCACCCTAGATTACAACTAACTTAACTTCCGTCCTCATTAGGGTAGTCCACTGTTCATAACAGGTCTGTTCATCCAAATCTTCCGATCTAGGAATGAATTTAACCAAATTAAAGGTTTAGAAGCGTGCCCTCAACTAAACTTATTACAGTTAAATTGCTATAAAACAGTTCTCACAATCAATCGTCTAGCCTATTTACAACATTGTCAATTTACTACAATGGCTCCGCTAATCCTAACATAGAGGGAATTAGCTACTCATGCTTTTAATGTAGTCATCAACAATAACAATAATTATGCTAAAAGGAGACATAATAATGAGATTAAAGGGATGAATCATAAACTAATAAACAAGAGAATAATAATTAAGAGCAAACAAGGAATTAAATTGATATTAAAGAGAAGGGAAAGATTACAAAGTTCAAATCCGGAAATAAAGAGGCAGAGGAAAAGTTCCACCAGTAATTCGAGTAGTTAAGAGAGGAGTAAGTATGATAAGATGTGTTTATTAACCTAATGACGTCTTCCCTTATATAGGGAAGTGATTATTACCTAAAATAAACCTAAACACGGAATAAAAATCCCGAGTAAATATGTAAACCACTTGATCGTAGAATTTCCTTCCTCTCAATCGAGTGATTCCTCAGCCAATCTCCTCGATCGAGCAAATAAGGCTGTGACACCCCGCGATAAAGCGGAAAATATAACTAATAAATTAAAGCGGAATTTTATGAGATTTTAAAAAATTTTAGATTACTAGTTAAATACTAACACGCGGGTTCCAAAATGAAATGAAACAAATACAATAATAGACAAAATTAGGTTATTACAACCCAAGTCTAGAAGGCGGGGAAAAGATATCCCACGAATAAACATATAAAGGGTTTCTAAATTAGAAACTAAGACCCAAGGGTTTGGTTCTCGCTAGACCACACGTCTTCCCCACGTAAGCATCTTCACAACCTGTCATTTATGTAAACATGAACGCCACAGTAAGTGAGGAGTAACTCAAGGTTCTCCCAGCCACAATATGTCGAAACGAACATAACAAAGAACATAAATAAACAATCATATTAGATAAGACATGAGTGAATCGAACCATAACTAAACATGGGATCATACGTGTTTAAACCAACAAGGAATAAAGAAATGATGGGATAAACAGGTAAGGCATAAGCAACAATAAATGGAGGAGAAAGACAAGGAAATAGACACGACCACTTAGCTACGAGCACGTATTTCAAGGACATATGACCAAAGTAACCATCCAAATAATACAAGACATTTACTACTCTTAGACTATAATTTCCCCGGGTAGGACTACGATAATGATACGGTCATAGTCTAAATCTGCAGATTCTTGGGTGTACATCCCGATTCGACGTGCGCCAGCACAGCACGCGCCCAAGACTCGACTACTAAGGAGACCGAGTACCCCAATCGCGAAACAAAGCACGAAAGTGGCGAAAGACTAAGATAAGACTCACTTGCCGTATCAAAGACAAGTGGCCAAAAGCCGTACTTGCGAGCAACAAAGATAAGTAGGCCAAAACCGTACTTGCGAACAAAGACAAGTAGGTCAAACCCGTGCTTGCCGAAACAAAGACAAGCGGGCAAAAATGTATGTCAAGCATATACGATGGTAATATGGCATTTCTACAAGAATACGACTCTTACAAGTAATTATTTATAATAACCTTTTCATGCTTGTAACGTATAAATAAACATTTCATTTCATAATTATACATGGCGGTTAAATAGAATAAACAAGTACATGGGACGGGATTATTAATATCACACTCATACTTATGGCTTGCATCTCACCATAAGTACGGATGGGAACATCGGCCCCGACGATCATATCGCAACTAGAGGGCCTATGGCTCACCCCTAGTGTCCGATAGGACCACGACTCACACCACCGAACAATACAAGACATTATCAAGGATATGACCCTTCACAAATAATTATTTAACAATAAATATCTCATACTTGTCTTATGCAGATAAATATCTCATTTTATAAATTAACATGCCGATTAAATAAGACATAATGAATGATAATGAATAATTTACGTTATATGAAAATTTACGTGATAAAATGTAACTAATAACAATTGGGTCACTCGTAAACCTACACCATCCTATGAGGTTGGCCCAATAACAAAGGAATATAAATTAATCCAATTATAAGACAAACAACTATGGCCCAACAATAAAACATGTAAACCAACCCACTTATAAAACATGGCACCATGCTCAAATTACAAACACCATTACCATAAGGGAAAACAAAGGGAATAAGATGACCCATTACAACCGTGACAAACTACCCGAGTCACCAACCGTGGTTAGCGCTACGTCCAACCAACCGGGGCCGGCATCACAGCCCACGACCAGATTCTGCCCGACCTCCTCACGACCACTCCAACTCACCCAAATCAACACACATGTAAACTAAAAGACGGTCATAAGAACAAGCTTTAGACGGATATTATACATATATGTATATATACACACCCATCCCAGCCATTACTTAAGCCAAGCAAGCCGCGGCCAGGCCAGGCAGTCGCTGCCCAGACCACACGACACCACTCAGCCCCCCGCAAACAACTACCAATGCAGCCACGACTAGCTCTTATGACCACCTAAGTGAGACGGCCACCATCCTATCTCAAAACAGTCCCGTCTTGGTTTCTCATAGACCCGACACAGTCGCTCATTTGGAAACGAAATTTAGACGGACATGTTCTCGTCATTACGACCCGAATCAATCGTTGGTGTATACTACAAAAACCACCCATGAAAGTCAACAAAACTTTCCACAAAACAACCACCAAAACACGCCAAGCACGGTCATGTCGGGACCACCTGCTAAACCATTAAAACTTGACCCAACAAAGACCGTAACAGGTCGCGCGCGGCCACTGTCTCTACTGCTAGAGTTGTGCGACACCAGTCCCGCGACCATTGTTATAACGGTCCCAAAAATAGAGGGCGAAAACATCCCAAAACAGTCCAATTTACCCGCTATTTGAGACGGAAAACTCAGCTAAAAACCATTAAAAACGAACCTAACCCAGACCGTGACAGGACGTACGCAACCACTATTCAACAATTCATAATCAGAGGACGATACCATCCATTTCCAGCATTCATTCGAGACGAATTACCACACCAAAGATAAAGAAAGGTAAAGAATTAAACTTTATTAAACAAGAGTAAGAATACTACAAGTAGGACGAAATTCTCGACACGGTTGCCGAGTAACCTATCACCGTTACCTGTCTTTGATCTCTTAAACGTCCAAAAGCATGAGCCTTTCTTCAGCCTTCAGCTTAAAAGAGGGAAAAACGAGTCGATTAAGACAAGAAACCGAGTTGTCATTTGAGACGGTATTTTCGAACTTCTACAAAATCAAGACTTTATTACCTTAAAATAATGAGGGAGGAATGAGAAAGAGAATGGAGTAAGTATTATGTAATTTGGCTGAGAAATGGAGAAGGGATCCGAGCTTGAGTGTCGGCTAAAATGGTGAGTACGGCCTCTGTTGATTGTTGATGTTGTTTTGTTTGGTGCAGGTGAAACCAAAAGAAGAAGGAGAATAAAGGGGGTGGGGGTGGGTCACGGTTCACATAATAATATTAATAATAATAATAATAATAATAATAATAATAATAATAATAATAATAATAATAATAATAATAATAATAATAATAATAATAATAATAATATAATATATAAATATATATATATAAAGAGATATTTTAAAAGTAGAGTGTAGGATGTTCGGTGGGTGTGATGTGTTGTCAAATTCAGGTTGGTCCGGATTAAAGTATGTACAAAGTGAAATGTAACGGTCTATAGCTAGACGGATGTTGAGACGGGAATTATTATCAAAATCATTATTATTATCCGACCAAAAATACGTATACATATGTTATTATATAAATCATGCCTTAAAGATATAATTTATTGGTACGTATTTTTATATAAACGAGCTTTTATATAATATGTTTATAAAAATCGTGTTTGACATAAAATTAAATAAATTGAATAATTCAAAAATATATAATAAAGTGGTTAAACGGTTTTAATAAATTTTAAAGGTCAAAATGGAAAATTCGCGGGTGTTACAATCACCCCACCTTTTAAAAAGTTTCGTCCTCGAAACTTGAAAGTAGAAATGGAAGGTTATATAAAATGAAACTGGAACTTTGGAATCGGTAACCAAAACATTTAAAAGGTTACTTATCGTAAGAAATAAAATTCTTTCAAAAGTTTCAAATGAAATTTTCCGACAGAACCAGGTCGAAAGGTAAATAATTGTATAAATCAAAAATCAAAATACTTTCAAAAACAATAACGAAAAGTTTTCAAAAGTATAAGTCTCATTCATGGAACGAAATTGCTCTTGTCGTGCACACAAGAACGCTAACTTTCCAAGTCAAAGACAGACTTAAAACAAAATCGATTCGCCGAGATGCGTAGAACAAGTTATTAAACGTCTCTAATAACGAGTTCTTGTTGGAGCTTGTGTCCTCCACCGTTAGTGTGATAACATATATAAATCTCTTATACGTTCACAAGGATATACTTAGTATTTTATCAGTTGATTAACGTTACTTAATAACGGTTGGCTCGCTAGAAGTTTGACGTTATTATCATACTGATGGCGGTGATCAACTGGTCCCTAAAGTCACACCTAAAGGATGTGTTTGTGAGATGTGATTGTATGAAAATATAATCACATTGATGCCTTATATGACTAAAAGGTTAGTTCATGTATTTGACTAAAAAGTTAGTCAATGTGATGATGAGATGATTATTTAATACAATTAAATAATATTAGCTGAGACGAATTAACTATTAATTCGTAAATTCAATATAAACGGTTATATTTAATTAATGTATATAATGTTAGCTTAAACGAATTAAGATGTTAATTCGTAATTAAACGTAATCAATTATATTTAATTAGCAAATTATAAATATGCGATATTTATAGTTAAAGTATATATTATACGACATTGTCATAATAAATGATTGACAGACCGGTATTAATAAATCGACTACAAACTGTTGTTTGTGGACTTATTAAATACATGTTGACATAATTGACAATGGATAATAATAATACACATTATATGCATTTTTGATAATAACCTAAAATAAGGAGATTTTTCTCCTTATTTGGTTTTGATCACTCGGTCAAAGGAGAAAAAAGAGGAAGAATAAAATCTTCCCATTTTTGACTCCATTTGGACGGTTTAAAGGAGAGAAAAAGAGGGATTATTTTCTCTCATTCTTTTGACCTAATTCTTTCATCAAAAAACACAAAACCCTAAAATTAATTTACAATTTTGGGGATCTATTTCTAGCAAGAACAAGGGCATTTCACAAAACATTTTGGGTGCAACGAGTAGGAGAATATCGATTTCGATATTGTCCTTAGGCCATTTTGCTAGGACCAAAGGTTAATTCTAAATCTCTATATTCTTTTGTTTATGTAATTTCATTTATGACTAGCAATTTCATATTTATAATTTCGTTATAATCCGAAATTCTTGATGAAGTATACCGATATTTCCAACGAGTGGTATCAGAGCATAGGCCACGAAATTATTTATATGTTTTTCATAAATGAATTCAACAAAATTTTGAGAAAAATAAAAAAAAAAAAGGGGTTCGGCCGTTTTTATAAAAACAAAAAATTTTGCCGATTAAAATTTTTTTTGTGTGCCGAGACTTTTTGTTTCCATTTTGATTTATTCATATTGTTGTTGTAATTAGTTAAGATGATAATATGATAAATTTGTAGATGTTTTGATTTAATGAGAATTAAATTAAAATGTAAATGGAAATTGTTTTAATGATGATTATTTGTTTTTGCTATATAGTTTTTGGCTCACATGATATTAAATTGTTGTTTAAGATCATGATTCATTAATTTAAATGTTGATGATTATGCCAATCTTGTACTAGTAGCAACATTAAACAAATTTGTTCATTTTTAAAAAAAGGGTTGTTTTTCTCGAAAAATATATAAAAAAAAACTGTTTTTTTAGGGCATGAATGCCGAGAGCCAAGAAGGAAAAAAAAACCTGTTTTTTGATTTTTTTGGCTGAAAGCCGTGGGGGAAAAAAATAGGCTGTTTTCAATTATTGGCTAAATGCCGAGATGATATAAAAAAAACTGTTTCCTTTTTCTTTTTTTTTTGATTTGCCGAGAGCAATTAAAAAAAAAAAAAATTTTTTGTTAGTTTTTGGCCAATTATAATTATACATTACTTTTATAATGTATGATTAATTGTTGTGAAAAAGTTCACAAATCTTAGATACCCAATTATTTTAAAGCAGTTTAAAATAATGTTAGATTAATTCATATTATAGGTTAATGTGAATTAATATTGGAATTATTGTGAGTAATTGAGGTATTGTCACATAATTTGATCATTTAAATAGGTGGTTTGGATAAATTACTCTACATAATTAAGGAATTATGTCTTGAATGTTTAATTTATAGTTGATGCATTTTTATTTAGTTGAATGAATCGTTGAATGGTTTAATTTACGTATTTTTGCAATCGGTTGTAATTTGTAATACCTAGCGTGGCCTTAGTTAATTATGTTTTCGTAATGATGGAAACATAATTTTAATGTAATTTTGAGATCTCGAATCTCCTTTTGGTTTTTCTTTAGTATTATGGTTTTGAAATTAGAATGTAAATAGGTTTATTTTGTAATTTTATTAACTGTAATTTTAAGAAGACTAAAGATGGAGATTGGATTGCTCACTCCCGCTACATGGACCAAGATGGAACATCAAGACACGCTTCTCGGGTCCTAGGAAGGATTCCAAAGTTGTATTTATGTTCATTTTGGTGGATAGGCCACACTAGGACTTTGTTTTTGTTTTACGTTTTTCCATTCTTATTGCTTTTCTTCGCATGATAATTAGTGCATCATTTTCCGCCTAAACCAAACCACCTACTAATTATATGCATGAAAATTGACTCATATATATTATATGTTAGTTTTCATGGACATAAAGATGTCACAAAATTTTTAAGCCATCACCTTAGTTTATTCATTCTCGCATACTAGATATTAGTTCACTTAAAATTAATTAAAATAAAGTTGATGGGATCTTCCTCTAAAACTGAAATTGAGACTAGTCTTTATAGGCCAAACAGCTATGAATCCCTTCTTCGTCGGTAGGCATATAGGACCTTACTCTCCATATGACCCCTTCTACGTTGGGCAAGTAGTTTGTGTTGACTTAGTTTACCTCAACATTATAATCTGAAGAGTTTCTCGTGATTATGATGGACTATAGATAGAATTTACAGAAATTTATCGACCAAGAATTCTAATAGTAGAATTAGCCAAGAGGTTGGCTTATCAATTTACAGATAATTGAGTCTTGGTATCATTTATATAAGTCTTGAGGGAGGTCAATTGTATAAAGGCCTGAGTCTTCGCTTATAACAGTTTTGCATTAGACTTAAATCATAACGATGAGTCTGCTTATTATTTTTTCTTCTTCTTTTCGCAGTGTAGAATTCATTTTATATTGATAATATTGTTACAACGAATGGCTGGAAATAACGAAATCCCTATACCAAGTGCCACACTTGGACGCGAGTCCTGGCTAAAAGCTTTCATGGACCACATGAATCAGTTCACACGACTGAAGAATGACGGGTCCAACTTTGCGGACTGGGAGGCATCATAACGGAATGCTGCCATTGCTGACGGTAAGCTCAAGTACTTAACTGAGCCAATACCGCCAAACCCAGGTCCCAATGCAAGAGCTAACGAGTCAATTGCTTATAGTGACTTCGTTATCGAAGCGGGTGCGATAAAGAACGTACTCATTTTTGCAATGAAAACCAATTTGCAAAGACGCTTCATTGCCCAAGGTGCAAATAAGATTTTCACCACGCTCACTAATGAGTTCTCAAAAGCACCGAGAATCGTTACTTATGAGCATACCTGTCGCTTCTTTGATGCGAAACTCCAGAAGGGCCAACCGGTTAGCCCACACATTCTTACATGATTGAGAATGTTGAGAAACTGGAGGCACTTGATTGCAAAATCAGTGAGAGCATAGTCATTGACTGTATGCTTCATTCACTTCATGATGGTTTTAGCCTCTTCAGGGCAAATTACTACATGAATGACATGAAGAAAAGTCCTCATGAGCTACACTCACTTCTCATACAGACCGAGAAGGATATGAAATTGAGTGGGAGCATGAAGCAAGATGTTCTCATGATTTCCAACAAGAATAAGGGTAAGGGCAAAGCTCACGGTGACCTAACTGTAGGAAAGCCAAAGTTTAAAAAGTCAGGAAACGGTAAGAGTAGGCCTGGTGAGACTAGTGGCTCACAAGGCAATGCAAAGAGCAAGGACGGTAACGTTGAATGCCACCATTGTCACAAGACTGGATATTGGAGGAGGAACTGTCCCGTGTACCGTGAGGATATAAAAGCAGGCCGCGTCACTCCTGTTGGTATGTCATCTTATATTCATATGATTGAGATTAATCATGCAAGTTTCGGAACTTGGGTACTTGATACTGGTTGTGGTTCTCATCTGTGTAATCATTTGCAGGGCCTAAAAAACATCAAACCCCTCGCAAAGGGTGATGTGGACCTGCGAGTCGGGAATGGAGCACGAGTTGCTGCAGTCTCAATGGGAACATACGTAATCCAGCTCCCTAGTGGTTTTGTGTTATATTCATATAACTGTTACTATGTACCCAGTTTATCTAAGAACATTATTTCTGTTTCCGTACTTAATAAAGACGGTTTTTCATTTTCAATAATGGACAATAACTGTATTTTCTCTTTTAATGAAATGGTTTATGGCAAAGCAGTTTCCATGAATGGAATTTATATCTTAGATCAAACCACAGATATATTACATGTGAATAATAAGAAATTAAAGGTTGGTGACAAAGATCAAACTTATCTATGGCATTGTCGAATGGGACACATAAATGAAAAACGTGTAAAGAAACTCATTGAGAATGGGACTATTCCCACATTTGATTTTTCTACATTTGGCACGTGTGAATCATGTCTTATCGGCAAAATGACTCGAATTTCCTTCAAAGGTGTTCGAATGCGCGCTAGTGACCTATTAGGACTCATACATACTGATGTATGTGGACCTATGTCAATCACCGCAAGAGATGGCTACAGATATTTTATCACTTCCACGGACGATTTTAGTAGATACGGATATGTCTACTTAATGAAGCATAAAAGTGAGTCCTTTGAAACATTCAAGGAATACCAGAATAAGGTTGAGAACCAACTGGGTAGAAAGGTTAAAGCACTCCGTTCAGATTGGGGTGGCGAATATCTTTCAAATGAGTTTGATCAACACCTTAAAGACTGTAGAATAGTTTTACAGTTAACTCCACCTGGAACACCTCAATTAAATAGTGTGTCCGAACGAAGAAATCGAACACTACTTGATATGGTTCGATCCATGATGAGTCACACGGTAGTACCTGATTCATTTCGGGGTTTTGCTCTTTTGTCAGCTACTCTTATACTTAACCGAAGTCCGTCTAAAGCTGTCGACAAGACTCCATATGAAATGTGGAAGGAAACGGTCCCTAACTTGTCATTTATTCGAGTTTGGGGCTGCGAGGCTTATGTCAAGTGGAGACACGAGGATAAGCTCGGCCCGCGATCAGTCAAGACATACTTTATTGGTTATCCAAAAGGAATGTTTGGTCATTACTTCTATTCGCGTACCGAACATCGAGTTTTTGTTGCGACTAGTGCAAAGTTCCTAGAGAAAGAATTTCTCGAGAACAAGTCAAGTAATAGAACTTTCGAGCTGTCGGAGATTCAAGAACCAATAACCGAGGAACAGATGGAGGAAGTTGTTCCTTCAACTGATGATACGGTTAATATTCCTCCGGAACCTAGGAGGTCGGGTAGAGTCTCTAATCCTCCAGACAGATACATTGGTATGGTCGAGGAAAATGATGATTTGCTCCTAGAGAGTAATGAACCCGCTACCTATAAATGTGCCATGGCATGTTCCGACTCAAAGCTATGGCTTGAAGCCATGCAATCCGAGATGGACTCCATGTATGAGAATGACGTATGGGATCTTGTTGATTTACCTAACAAGGTACGACCTCTTCAGTGCAAATGGCTTTACAAAATAAAGCATTATGTAGAGGGGCAACCAGATACCTATAAGGCACGACTAGTGGCAAAAGGTTTCACTCAAGTGCACGGATTGCATTATGATGAAATTTTTGTACCCGTAGTTATGCTGCGTTCCATTCGGATAATCTTAGCGATTGCCGCTTTTCATGACTATGAAATTTGGCAAATGGATGTGAAAACCGCCTTCTTAAACGGTTATTTGGAGGAGGAGTTGTACATGGTACAACCCGAAGGTTTCATAGATCCTGAAAATCCTAAGAAAGTGTGCAAGCTTAAGCGTTCTATTTATGGACTTAAGCAAGCTTCTCGGAGTTGGAATCATCGTTTCGACCAGGTGATAAAAGAGTATGGTTTCACTCGATCGGTCGAGGAACCATGCTTATATATCAAGTCGAGTGGGAGCAAGATTGTTTTCTTGATATTGTATGTCGATGACATACTCTTGATTGGGGATGACATTCCTCTCTTATCTTCGGTAAAAGGATGGTTGAAGAACCATTTCCAGATGAAATATCTGGGTGAGGCACATAACATATTGGGAATCCGTATCTATCGAGATAGATCACGACGGATGTTATCATTGAGTCAAGAGTCTTATTTAGATAAGATTCTTGAAGGGTTCAACATGACCAACTCCAAGAAGGGGAACCTTCCAATGACGTCTGGAATGCATTTGAGCAAGTCTCAGTCACCGAAGACACCTGAAGGGGTTGAACGCATGAGTCGTGTTCCTTATGCATCAGCAATATGATCAATCATGTATGCCATGATATGCACACGTCCAGACGTGGCATATGCATTGAGTATGACGAGTCGGTACCAAGGCAATCCAGGTGAAACACACTGGATAGCTGTTAAAAACATCCTTAAGTACCTACGGAGGACTAAGGATTGGGTATTGACTTATGGAGGAGATACTAAGCTATGTGCAATCGGTTACGCAGACGCTAGCTTCCAAACAGACCGAGATGATTCGAAATCTTAGTCTAGATTCGTCTTTACTCTTAATGGTGCTGCGGTCAGCTGGAAGAGTTCCAAATAGGATGTTGTAGCAGATTCTACTACTGAATCCGAGTACTATGCCGCTTCAGAAGCAGTAAAGGAAGCTATATGGGCGCGTCAATTCTTACAAGGACTATCCATAGTTCCTAGTTCGAATGACCAAATCACCATTTATTGTGACAATAGAGGTGCCATATTCCAGGCTAAGGAGCCTAAGTCTAGCAACAAGTCTAGACATGTACATCGGAAAGCTCACCTGATCCGTGATTACGTGGATCAAGAGGAGATAGTGATTGACAAGATTGCCACGGATGACAACATCGCGGATCCTCTCACTAAACCATTGAAATATGCTAAGCATGAAGGGCACGTTATTTCCATGGGAATTAAACGTGTTCCTGAGTTGTACTAGTTGCTAATGGATTCGATACATTATCTTTTTCATATGCTATTTATAACTTCATCGTTTTATTTCATATTTTGTTTTTCATGTGGATTGTACGACAACATTGAATGCCACAAAGTGAACTGAATTACATTATATTTGTTTTGGTCCGTAATCGTCTACATGAGCTGATAACTCTGGCTATTGTGGATTGGACGTCCATTGTGTTCCTAGAGTCGATTCTTTTGACTATCGACTATCTCTTGAGATTAAGGCAATTTTTGGGTGACTTTGGTTTCTTTCTCATGGTCGACTGTAATAGGAGGCTAAGCAGATTTTCACTGGGTCATTTCATACTGTGCTTATATCTGCAGGATTTGAGTTGAAGAAAATATCCAACCTTTATCAGGTTTAGTTATTTCTCAGGGCCACTCGAGGAGTTGTAACTTAAATGCATGGCCATGCTCGAATGATGATTCGTTTATCAGTTAAGTTACTCTCTAGTCGCGAAAACCACTCTTGATATTGATCACTTGTAAAATACGACCTTTGTGAATACGGATTTTGCAAATTGTTTTACATTGAGTGGGAGAAATTTTAGGATATGAGAATCGGTTATCGCACATACACTTGTGAGGACAAGTGGGAGTTTGTTGGAGCTTGTGTCCTCCACAGTTAGTGTGATAACATATATAAATCTCTTATAGGTTCACAAGGGTATACTTATTATTTTATCAGTTGATTAACGTTTACTTAATAACGGTTGGCTCGCTAGAAGTTTGACGTTATTATCATACTGATGGCGGTGATCAACTGGTCCCTAAAAGTCCCACCTAAAGGATGTGTTTGTGAGATGTGATTGTATGAAAATATAATCACATTGATGCCTTATATGACTAAAAGGTTAGTTCATGTATTTGACTAAAAAGTTAGTCAATTTAATGATGAGACGATTATTTAATACAATTAAATAATATTAGCTGAGACGAATTAACTGTTAATTCGTAAATTGAATATAAACTGTTATATTTAATTAATGTATATAATGTTAGCTTAAACGAATTAAGATGTTAATTCGTAATTAAACGTAACCAGTTATATTTAATTAGCAAATTATAAATATGCGATATTTATAGTTAAAGTATATATTATACGACATTGTCATAGTAAATGATTGACAGACCGGTATTAATAAATCGACTACAAACTGTTGTTTGTGGACTTATTAAATACATGTTGACATAATTGACAATGGATAATAATAATACACAATATATGCATTTTTGATAATAATCTAAAATAAGGAGATTTTTCTCCTTATTTGGTTTTGATCACTCGGTCAAAGGAGAAAAAAGAGGAAGAATAAAATCTTCCCATTTTTGACTCCATTTGGACGGTTTAAAGGAGAGAAAAAGAGGGATTATTTTCTTTCATTCTTTTGACCTAATTCTTTCATCAAAAAACACAAAACACTAAAATTAATTTACAATTTTGGGGATCTCTTTCTAGCAAGAACAAGGGCATTTCACAAAACATTTTGGGTGCTACGATTAATAGAATATCGATTTCGATATTATTCTTTAGCCATTTTGCTAGGTCCAAAGGTTAATTCTAAATCTCTATATTCTTTTGTTTATGTAATTTCATTTATGACTAGCAATTTCATATTTATAATGTTGTTATAATCCGAAATTCTTGATGAAGTATACCGATATTTCCTACAGTTCTAACATCCGATCAACGTTATAATCAAAAGAAAAGGTAATCTACTCAAATTTTCTTTTGCCAAAAGCCAAAATAGAAATAAAAGTTTCACTTTTAAACTAAAAAAGGAGTCAAGTTGTGAAAAGATAGCATCAAACTTTGACAAAAACATCATAAATAGTTCAAAGTTAACAGAAATTGGATAAAATTCAAAGAAATCACAGGTTTAACAATTAAAATCATGATAAAGAAGTCTATACTCAAGGAACAAATATGGAATTAAACCAAATTTTTATTTTCAAATCTTTAAAATAGGGAAGGTTTTTCAAAAGTAACATCAACTTTTAACAACGAATCAAAACTGGTAGCTTGAAATATTTAGGGATTGTATGAAATGAAAAGCAATTTTAGACAATATAAATACCAGGTACGCTAAGAGAGCCCAAACTTGACCAACAAAAGAGCTATGATGAACTTCATAGGGTAAGAATTGAAGTCGAAACAATAAGAATGTCAAGGGTAGAGTTTTTATAGGTCACTAGCATCAAACTTAAGGGAGGAGCAAGATGAAGCGAGGTATGAACGGTAACGCTTATGGTCAAAGAAGAAGATGAATTAGACAACAAGAAAACGCAAGGTACTCAAACCTCGAACAACAACATCATCCTAAATGGTTTCGAAAACTTCCTAACAACAAAACTCATAATCACAACACTTCCAAGGATTTCCTCAAAACACTCATGTTACTTCATCCTATGCAATTCCATGAAAAAAGGTACTCCACTATAAGTGTGATTTCACCACTCCAAATCCTCAAACATCCACAAACAACTTCCTTAAGATCAAGGTCAAAGTTCCAACAAAGCTATACTCATATCCAACTAGCGTCAACCATGGGTTTCTCAAAAAGTAAAACCCTCAATCAAAAATTCCAATACCAAGCTCTAAATTCCCAGAAAAGGTTCCTCAAATACTCCACAAGGTTCTCATTTCAATACAAGGTAGTAACAAGTCAATCCAAAGTTTTCTTTCATGAAAGTCCCCTCTACTATCCTCATCTACAACATCATCCCATCATCTCGAGTACCCATTACAACCTCGAAGTTTATAAAACCATAGGACAAATACTTCTCAATACCAAGTCTCTCTCAGCTCAAGAACCCTCATGAGTCAACTAATATCAAATCACATCACCAATCCATTATGGTCACCAACATCCCAAAATGTTTTCTTTCAAATCCGATATCCTAGAGCTTTACTCACCATCGAGCTCCCAAAATACAAGGTCTTAGTTGTAACAACGCTTTATCACCTCATACTTTCCTCATTTTAACACCATAGATTGAAACTATGTCCTTTAACTTAACATTTGGCGTCAACCATACCATTATCCTTTCTGGTTACTAAAAGAAGCACTAAGACTTTCCAATAATGTAGCTTAGTCTCACTCTCAGACTATACCTCAAGTAGTAATCAAGATCACTCACTTAGACTAACTAATAATTCCACAATTAGCATTTCTTACATGGTAACATATACATTATCAAACTCTCAAAACCAGGGTTATGGGTCAACCACAAACAAACTCCACAAAACCAAATTTTCCAACCAAGGTCAACATTCCTAAAAAAAAAGAGTACCATCAAAAGGCGTTAAGGGAGGATAAGCAAGGAGCAAAGGACAAGTTAGGAGTCTAAGAGTAACTTTCAAAGTAAAACAGAAGAGATTTTAGAAGGAGGATAAGCACCAAGATATAAAGAATAAGGCAAGATACACAAGAATGAGAAACATCTTCGAGGAAGTATAAGCATTTTTCAAAGGTTGAACAAATCTTCAATCCTCAGCAATAGGCACCAAATCTTAATCACCACATTGGTAAGTTTACAGTCATTGATCCACGGGCATAACAATTATTAAATGGTAATCAACAAACATGTTAGAACCTAGCAAAGAGCAAGCACACTACAAACTACCACCTTAGGTCCTTAAGTCTACCCATCTCTCATTCATTATTCAAGGTCAAGTTCACATTTAAATCTGGGGTACACGTGTGTGCGTCGGGAGCAACATAGGCTCTGATACCAACTGTGACACCCCGCGATAAAGCGGAAAATATAACTAATAAATTAAAGCGTAAATTTATGACATTTTAAAAACTTTTAGATTACTAGTTAAATACCAACACGCGGGTGCCAAAATGAAATGAAACAAATACAATAATAGACAAAATTAGGTTATTACAACCCAAGTCTAGAAGGCGGGGAAAAGATATCCCACGAATAAACATATAAAGGGTTTCTAAATTAGAAACTAAGGCCCAAGGGTTTAGTTCTCGCTAGCCCACACGTCTTCCCCACATAAGCATCTTCACAACGTGTCATTCATGTAAACATGAACGCCACAGTCAGTGGGGAGTAACTCAAGGTTGTTCCAGACACAATATGTCGAAACGAACATAACAAAGAACATAAACAAACAATCATATTAGATAAGACATGAGTGAATCGAACCATAACTAAACATGGGATCATACGTGTTTAAACCAACAAGGAATAAAGAAATGATGGGATAAACAGGTAAGGCATAAGCAACAATAAATGGAGGAGAAAGACAAGGAAACAGACACGAGCACTTAGCCACGAGCACGTATTTCAAGGAGATATAACCAAAGTAACCATCCAAATAATGCAAGACATTTACTACTCTTAGACTATAATTTCCCCGGGTAGGACTACGATAATGATACGATCCTAGTCTAAATCTGAAGATTCTCGGGTGTACATCCCGATTCGACGTGCGCCAGCACAGCACGCACCCAAGACTCGACTACTAAGGAGACCGAGTACCCCAATCGCCAGAACAGCACGAAAGTGGCGGAAAGACTAAGATAAGACTCGATTGCCAGAACAGCACAAGTGGCCAAAAGCCGTACTTGCCAGAACAGCACAAGTAGGTCAAAACGTACTTGCCAGAACAGCACAAGTAGGTCAAACCCGTGCTTGCCAGAACAGCACAAGCAGGGCAAAAATGTATGTCAAGCATATACGGTGGTAATATGGCATTTCTAGAAGAATACGACTCTTACAAGTAATTATTTATAATAACCTTTTCATGCTTGTTTCGTATAAATAAACATTTCATTTCATAATTATACATGGCGGTTAAATAGAATAAACAAGTACATGGGACGGGATTATTAATGTCACACTCATACTTATGGCTTGCATCTCACCATAATTACGGATGGGAACATCGGCCCCGACGATCATATCGAAACTAGAGGGCCTATGGCTCACCCCTAGTGTCCGATAGGACCACGACTCACACCACCGAACAATACAAGACATTATCAAGGATATGACCCTTCACAAATAATTATTTAACAATAAATATCTCATACTTGTCTTATGCAGATAAATATCTCATTTTATAAATTAACATGCCAATTAAATAAGACATAATGAATGATAATGAATAATTTACGTTATATGAAAATTTACGTGATAAAATGTAACTAATAACAATTGGGTCACTCGTAAACCTACACCATCCTATGAGGTTGGCCCAATAACAAGAAATATAAATTAATCCAATTATAAGACAAACAACTATGGCCCAACAATAAAACATGTAAACCAATCTAATTATAAAACATGGCACCATGCTCAAATTACAAACACCATTACCATAAGGGAAAACAAAGGGAGTAAGACGACCCATTACAACCGTGACAAACTTCCCGAGTCACCAACCGTGGTTAGCGCTACGTCCAACCAACCGGGGCCAGCATCAGAACCCACGGCCAGATTCTGCCCGGCCTCCTCACGACCACTCCAACTCACCCAAATCAACACACATGTAAACCAAAAGACAGTCATAAGAACAAGCTTTAGACGGATAATATACATATATGTATATATACACACCCTTTCCCAGCCACTACCTAAGTCAAGCAAGCCGCGGCCAGGCCAGGCAGCCGCTGCCCAGACCACACGACACCACTCACCCCCCCGCAAACAACCACCAATGCAGCCACGACTAGCTCCTAGGACCACCTAAGTGAGACAGCCACCATCCTATCTCAAAACAGTCCCGTCTTGGTTTCTCATAGACCCGACACAGTCGCTCATTTGGAAACGAAATTTAGACGAACATGTGATGGGTGATGTCGTCGGGTCACATCCAATCAAACACATTTATAATACTCAACAAACTACTAGTTAGCGGTAAGTCGAGGTCGATCCATGGGACGGTGTGCTTTGGGCTCTAAGTCTATCTATCTCAATTTATGCTAGTGTCACAATTTGGTTGGGTTTGTAGTTGTGTCTAGACTAATAAAAGCAATAAGGTAAAGCAAACAATAAAGGGAAGGATGTAAACAAATGATTAAAAATGCTAGGATATCATGGGGTCATAGGGGATTCATGGTGTTGATCATACAAACATGTTTACAATCATAAGCAAGCAATTAATATTGTGGAGGAACCGAGTTGGTTTATGTCTTACGGTTCATAGGAAGGGTTGGGTCCCGGAGCCGAATCGATTAGATTGTACAGCACCTACAAGTCGACTTACTTTCCTCCTATTCAACTTCTATGCATGGTCTAACAAGACTCGAGTTGGTTTATATCTTACAAGTCAAGTTGAGTAGATAAGAGATGGTTGTAAATGCAAGGATTCATAGGCTTGGCATTTCATCAAACATAACATGTGCATAAAGTTGACATCACAACAAGCAAGCAATTTAATCATGAAAACATATTAGATTAAGCATGAATCAATCCCATGTTGACTTCCCCTAATTACCCATTAATCCTAGCTAAAGAAACTACTCACTCATTATCATGGGAAACATGTCATTAATGGTGTCAATCATCACAACAAGTATAAACATGATAATAGAATGAAGAAATGAACAATAAAGATTAAAGAGTAAAGGAATTATACCAACTTAAGATGATCCAAATAATAAAGCAAGAATAATAGAAGAAACTTGATTGATTGATGGAAGGTTGTCAATCTCCCAATAATAACCCAATAATCTTCAATTACCCAATAATAAACTTGAATAATAAACTTGAACAATAATTAAGGAGAGATTAATGTGTAATTTGTGGAAAGATTGAAGAGTAATCTATTCTAATCTACTCCTAATCTAATCTAAGAGGAATTTCAAATATGGAAACTTGATTATCTCTAATAAAACTTGATGATTTGATTATTACAAATGGGGTATTTAAAGTGGAAATTAGGTGGATGCATTAGGGTTAACTAAGGGCTAAACTAGTAATTACACTTTTTAGATTGAGCAAGGAGGAGCCGATATTTTTCGAAGGAAGGGCTTCTTTCTTTGTAGCTTGGAGAAGACGAAATTTCGCTGTACTGGAATCCGTGCGTATTGGAGTCGGGACGGGCGATTCTCGGAAAAAACGGGCGGATTCAGATTGAATCGGGCGGATTAAAAATGCAATCCGGGCGGATTTGGGAGAAGACGGCGGATTTCAAGATGCAATCCAGGCGGATTTGGGAGAAGACGCACGGATTGTAGTTCACGTAGAAAGGAAAAGTTTCTGTCCGGAATACGCCCGTCCCGAGCGAAATATGGGCGTCCTGGGCTTCAACCCGAGCGGGTTGAATTTGACCCGAGCGGGTTGAGCTGTATCTTGAGCTCGGATTGTAAAACGGACGTCATTTTCTCATCCGGACTCCTATTGGAGTGATTCAAAAGCCTAGATCACTTGTTTTTTCGACGCCGTTCCATCTAGCATATTTTCAGAGCCAAAGGAGCAACCCTTGGTTTGGTTTTCGAGCGATTTCTTCTTGTAATGCCTTCCCTCTCGTCATTCTTACTTTTAACCCTTTGATCCTTCTATATACACTTTATTCCTACATATTTGGTCATCATTCTTGCTTCCTCTTCATACTAGTCCATCTAATATCATCAATAAGTTTCCAAATATGCACGGAAGACGGGAATTTCCGCCTTATTATCTCCTTTTCTACAAAACGTATGAAATGCGATAGAAAAGCAAATAGGAAGGTTTTGACGGATAAAATGGCCATGAAATGCTATAATAGTATGCAAAATAGGCTCAATTAGGGGACTAAATGTGCGCAAATAATGGTCACATCAACATGTTCTCGTCATTACGACCCGAATCAATCGTTGGTGTATACTACAATAACCACCCACGACAGTCAACAAAACGTTCCATAAAACAACCACCAAAACATGCCAAGCACGGTCATGCCGGGACCACCTGCTAAACCATTAATACCTGACCCAACAAAGACCGTAAGAGGTCGCCCGCGGCCACAGTCTCTACTGCTACAGTCGTGCGACACCAGTCCCGCGACCATTGTTATGACGGTCCCAAGAACAGAGGGCGAAAACATCCCAAAACAGTCCAATTTACCCGCTATTTGTGACGGAAAACGCAGCTAAAAACCAATAAAAACGAACCTAACCCAGACCGTGACAGGACGTACGCAACCACTATTCAACAATTCATAATCAGAGGACGATACAATCCATTTCCAGCATTCATTCGAGACCAATTACCACACCAAAGATAAAGAAAGGTAAAGAATTAACTTTATTAAACAAGAGTAAGAATACTACAAGTAGGACGAAATTCTCGACACGGTTGTCGAGTAACCTATCACCGTTACCTGTCTTTGATTGATCTCTTAAACGTCCAAAAGCATGAGCCTTTCTTCAGCCTTCAGCTTAAAAGAAGGAAAAACGAGTCGATTAAGACAAGAAACCGAGTTGTCATTTGAGACGGTATTTTCGAACTTCTACAAAATCAAGACTTTATTACCTTAAAATAATGAGGCAGGAATGAGGAAGAGAATGGAGTAAGTATTATGAAATTTGGCAGAGAAATGGAGAAGGGATCTGAGCTTGAGTGTCGGCTAAAATGGTGAGTACGACCTTTGTTGATTGTTGCTGTTGTTTTGTTTGGTGCAGGTGAAACCAAAAGAAGAAGGAGAATAAAGGGGGTGGGGGTGGGTCACGGTTCACATAATAATAATAATAATAATAATAATAATAATAATAATAATAATAATAATAATAATAATAATAATAATAATAATAATAATAATAATAATAATAATAATAATAATAATAACAATAATAATAATAATAATAATAATAATAATAATAATAATAATAATAATAAAAATATTAATAATAATAATAATAATAATATAATATATAAATATATATTTAAAGAGATATTTTAAAAGTAGAGTGTTGGATGTTAGGTGGGTGTGATGTGTTATCGAATTCTGGTTGGTCCGGATTAAAGTATGTACAAAGTGAAATGTAACGGTCTATAGCTAGACGGATGTTGAGACGGGAATTATTATCACAATCATTATTATTATCCGACCAACAATATGTATACATATGTTATTATATAAATCATGCCTTAAAGATATAATTTATTCGTACGTATTTTTATATAAACGAGCTTTTATATAATACGTTTACAAAAATCGTGTTTGACATAAAATTAATTAAATTGAATAATTCAAAAATATATAATAAAGTGGTTAAACGGTTTTAATAAATTTTAAAGGTCAAAATGGGAAATTCGCGGGAGTTACAAAGGCTCTCGATCGAGTACCTTCAATATAGCACACTTCGATCGACCACAACAACAACTAGATCGAACTCCTTGCTCTGCTAAAACCACTCGATCGACCACGAAGACCTCGATCGAGTAACTAGCCACCGAAAACTTGACCTTGAACTCGCTTGGTTAGCTTCCAAGGACCTCCTTCACACTTCCCGAGGTACGACATTCTGCTCTAAATCTTCATCTCCTTAAAATGCATGCTAGGAGGAATGAAAAAGGTACGATTGCACTACTTTAAGGTCCATTTCTGCAAATAAGACAAAACGAACCAAAGTAGCCAATTCGGGGCATTTTGCAATATAAAGCAGTGAAAATGATTTAGAAATGCGTTCATTAAAAGGCCAAAAAGTCTATATAAATTGCATGTATCAAATCTCCCCAAACCGAACCTTTAGTCGTCCTTGAGTAAACTAAATGCAAACTAAAGGAACGGATAAGAAAACTCAGAGCTAGCTATAACTTGTCCACTTAAACCGTTTAATGCAATCAAAACTAACAATTATAGCTATAACAGTCAAACGCAAAAGAGTTGTATGATGTCTATAAATAAGCTGAACTGTCGACCTTGCAAGACCTTTATAATCGGACTCTCACGGGTCACTCTTCTCTCATGAAGCAAAGGGTAAGCATAAATGTGTAAGAGAAGAAGAGAAAACAGTCACTCACCTAAACTATGACCCACATAACATGCATGCAACAAAAATGATAGATGATTCTAATCACCATACATACATTCCAACCAAACAGTGTCCGTCACAGCCGAGGGCTTACAATAGTTATGGGAAAGTGAGGCTACAGGTAAGAAATGGCAGGAACAATTATGGATAAAGTGGAGGTAAAGCGTTAAGCTAGCACCTAAACAGAACCATACTAAGCAAGTCCAATTCTCAGCTGATTATGAAATCAAACACAAGTGCCCTTCTTTGGCACAAAAGTCACTAACTAAATACACAATATCCTCAAAAAGATGTAAATAAAATAAAGGAGCAAGACCGTCACAAACTTCCCTTTTTTACACAATCTATTCTTTTTCTTTTTCATGCTTTTTTTCATTTTTCCGCTCCTATCTTTTCTCTTCTTTTTTCATTTTCACAACTTTTTTTTTTCAATTCAAACATATCCTCCTTTCTTTTGTTTTTATACCAACTCCATACAAAATAGAATGAGCCAACTCGCATCAATGGAAAATATACCGCAAAAATTACACTAAACTAGCTTGATAGGCAGGCATAATTTGAGTGTAGTTAATGGGTCAAAAGGCTAAGTTTGGCTAATGTGGAGCTAAATGGGACAAAGTGATGAACATGTGACACCGACCACAGACCCGAATGTATGCAAGCAAAAAGCAATCGAATTTCATAAAAGTGCAAAGTGATGAACATGTTATGCAAGGAGTATATTACTCCCAATTTCTACATGAACTGGTCATGAATGACACCAGTTATACGACTCTAATAACTTAGACATTTTAAAGTAGTTTGCCAATTTTTCAAGTCAAGTCTATATGTTCAGCTGTATTTTTAACATTAACCCGTATACTATGCGCATGACAAATGACACGGCTATCGCAACCCTATCAAAGATAAAACCTAACGGTCTCAACTAAAATGTAGCAGAGGCAGTCGAGTATCGAATCCACAGGGAGGTAATGTAATTATCAGCTGTCTAATTCTAGTCCTAAAGTAACAATTGGGGGATTTTGTTGAATTGGTTTCTAAACTACGAGATTAAAGGAAAGAGAAATAAAGTAAGAGCAATAAGAGCAGGAAAATCGGTTTAAACTATCAAGAAGAGAGGGACATGTCGGGAATTCGGTTCACTACGGTAGTCCAAAGAACTCAAATCACCAGAAAATGATTCACGAACTAATGTGAGACGGATTTTGAAAGGTCCTTTCGGTCCACTTTCTATCCTAAAATACCACTAACTTAACTTTCATCCTCATTAGGGTAGTCTCATCATTTTTATAGCAGGCCTATTTAGTCCAATCTTTCGATCCAGGATTAATTTTAGCCAGATTAAAGGGTGACATAGAAGCGTGCACTCAACTAAGTCGAATAAGTACAATTAAATTGCTATAGTGACAGAGTCTCGTAATTAATTCGTCTAATTCATTCACCACATCGTCACATTTCTACCGCCGATCCTCTAATCCCAACATGAAAGGGGTTTAGCTACTCATATCGCTAATTAATCTAACAGCAATTAAATTCCCAACAGCAAACATTATAAATAAACAATAAATTGCTATAAGGAAAATTAGGGCAGAAACTAATTATAACGAAAGCGAAGAATTAAAGCACTAAAAGATCAATTAGTATTAAAGGAAGAGAAGAAATTACAATCAATGCGATTCCGGCGTAAAGAACACAAATTCCAAGTGAAAGCAATCCCGAAATAAAGTAACAGTAGAGTAGAATGAAGCAAAGTACTAAGGTTTACAGTAGAAAGTTTTTATCGATGAAAAGCTAGATAAACGATGTTCTTAACCTAGTTAACATAGGTTTAAATAGAAAAACAAACAAAGTTTAGCAAAATAATTAACACACGGGCTGATTAAGCCCATTAACCATCGAAACCACTCGATCGAGTGGATTAAATCCACTCGATCGACCAACTCTTCAGCAAAATCCACTCGATCGACCAAATAGTTACTCGATCGAGTGAATGGTCTTTCTGCAACTTAAGGATCGAGTACAAAGTACTCGATCGACCACTTCTGGGATGTAGAAACCACTCGATCGAGTGGAAAACAGCTCGATCGAGTGACTTGACTTCATTTCAGCTCACGTCCTCGCCTAAATGCCTCGTAATGCGTGCCACGTGCTTCCAAATGCAGTCTCTCACTCTGGAACAATCCCGTCTCCTCTAAATGCATGCAAAAAGGACAAAAAAGGGTACGATTCCAATACTTTCGCGATCATTCCTATAAAAAGGACAAAATGCACCAAAGTAGCCAATTCGGGGCAAAATACCATAAAAACAGTATAAATATGCATAGAAATACGTGCTGAAATAGGCTAAAAAGACTATACATTAGGCACGTATCAAATCTCCCCAAACCGAACCTTTACTCGTCCTCGAGTAAACTCAAAACTAAACTAATGGAACGGAAATGATAACTCAGAGCTAGCTTAACTTGTCTACTTGAACCAATTTAATGCAACAAAAACTAACAGTTAAAGCTAAGCAGTCAATACACAAACGAATTATAAGCAGTTCAGAAATATAGCCAACCTATCGACCTTGCAAGACCAACAAAATCGGACTCTCTCGTGGTCACTCTTCTCTCATGAAGCAAAGGGTGAATGTTATATGTAAAAGAGAGAAGAAAAGACAGTCACTCACCTAACTGCGACCTACATAGCATGCATGCAACAAAAATGAAAGACAATTCAAGTACTAATGCACAAATTCCAACCAATAATGTCCGTCACAGCCGAGGGCTTACAAATAGTTTGGGAATAGTGAGGTTCAGGTGAGAAAAGGCAAAACCTGTTATGGAAATGTGGAGGTAAAAGCGTTAAGCTAGTTCCTAACAGGACCATAATGAAACATCTGAATCTCAACTGACTGAAAAACTAAGTACAAGTGCCCTTCAATTGGCACAAAGCTCACTAAACTCAAACACAATCTCCTCAAAAAAAAAATATGGAATAAAACGGAGGAGTCAGACGGTCACAAAGTTCCTTTTTTAATACCGTCTGAATGAACCAAATCGAATAAATCAAACTCTTTCCAATTCTTTCTTTTCCTTTCACTGTACACGTGATACTCTTTTTTTTTTCATTTTCATTTTCATTTTTTTCATTTTTTTTGCTTTTTCTGTTTTTTTTTTCTCTTTCTGTTTCACGTTTTTTTTTTCTTTTTCAATACTTTTTTTTCTTTCCTCCTTCCTCAATTCTTATACCAACTCCAAACAAGTAATACGGACCAAACTGCAATGGAGAATATACCTCAAAAGAACATACTAACTAGCTTGACTGGGTAGGCTTAGTTTGGGATGTAGCTAATGGGTCAAAAAGGCAAATTTGGCTAATGTGGAGTTAAATGGGTGAAGGATATAAGGAAAGGGAAATTTTCCAAGGCCCTCCCTGCATGTGACACCAACCACAAACCCGAATATGTGCATTTGACGAGAAATTGAATGTCATAAATGTGCAAAATAGATGAACATGCTATGCAAGGAGTACTACTCAAAACTCCTAATGAACTGGTCATGAATGTCACCAGTTATGGGCTCTAATATCTCAGAATTTTTAAGTAGTTTGCCAATTTATCAGGTCAAGTCTAAACAGTCAGCTATATTTGAACAGAAACTCGTAGACTATGCATATGACAAAGCAACTAACTATCAACAGAAGTGTAAGGCTCAAGAAAAAAGACAAGTTATAGTGCATTACCATCATGGAAATCTACCGTTCCGACTCAACTTATATGCAAAAATAAACGTGAAATTTTTTGAATTTTTTTTGAAATTTTCTATTATTTTTTTTCTTTGGTGGAAAATAAAAGACAATGCAAGCTGAAAAGTAAACGTGGATGCAAAAACAGATGCAGATGCAGACTCAAAAGGATGTAATACCCTCCCCAAACCAAAACGGACAACGCCCTCGTTGTCCTCCAGCATACACCAGCAGATATATACAGGGGAACGGGATTATACAACCAGCAAAATAAAAACAATACAATAAAGGGGACAAAATAAAAGAGTAAAAGATACATACAAAATACGAACTTCCCCAAACCAGCCAGAAAACTGGGGAAGTGAGTAGACCAGTAGCTACTCGTCGTCGTCGTCGTCACTGCTCTAATGGTCAACCTCCGCCCTGTACTCCAGGTCCTCCTCCTCTGCTCCTCAGCGCGAGCTCTATCCACTGCAACCTCGGGGTCCTCGTCCTCCTCCTCCTCCTCTGACGCCGGGTACCCCTCAGCTGGGTACCTGAAGAAGGAAGGGTGTGGCCAACTCTCCGGGATCGGTCTGTGTCGCCGCAAGTGGTACTCGTACAGAGGGTGTAGGGTCAAAGCTAAGTCCCTCTCCATACGAGCCTGACGCTCTGCAATCTCACGCAACAAACCATAAACGGCGCCCCCTTGGTCCAGGACCGCGGGCGCCACAAAGGGAGGAGGTAGTCTAAAAGTGGCCGGTAAGACAGGCTCAGTCTGGTCAGTGGGAGGTGGAGTAGGAGTAGGAGTGGTAGTAGTAGTGGGAGTAGGGGTCGGATCGGGAGTAGCCGTGGAAGGCTGGGTACTCCCTGAAGGTGTGGACCCCTCTCCAGTCTCAAGTTGCCGCTTCTTGGCGGCGGGTGCAGCAGGAGCAGGAGTAGGTCTGGGTGGAAGGTGAAGGAGAGGTAGTGGTGGCAGACGGTGGCCCTTTGCGACAGTAGGCAAGGGCTCAAGATGGGGGAGAGTCTGACAGGGTAGGTCAACAGACAAGGAGCCGTCTATCTTCCAAGTCCGGTAGTGCAGGGTGAGCCAATGCTGAGAGAGCATGGCGTCTGGACTCGCAGCCTCTCTCCGGCCGAGGTGCGCAAGTCACGAGGCCAAACGGGGAAAAGGCGACGGGCAAGAATGGTGGCTATGCCACCGCAGGCAATGGTCCCCGCCTTCTTCTTCCCCTGGCTCAGAAGGTACTGGGCGGTCAAGTAGGCAATGTTGAGGGTGAAGGGACCCTCGCAGTCGACGTTCAGGTAACCGGCCAGGATGGAGAGCTCGTTGTTGGTAATGTTGTTCGGCTCCTTTCGGCCGAAGATAGTGCTCCCCATCAGTCTAAGGAAAACACGGACAGGGGGTAGGTGGACCTGGTGGAGCTTTCGCTCCTGAAAAGTGGTCTGGGCCAGACACCGCCAAAGGTGACGGTAGACCTTCCTCGGGGCAGCTGTCAAGCCCGTAGAGGAAAGGTCAAGTAACCTACCAAACTCCCCTAGTGTCATCGGAAAGGTCCGGTTAAACAACCGGAAGGACACTGAAAGGCTCTCGGGGTCAGCCTCGTAGGCCCCGGGAGAGAAGGTAAAAGAGCTGAGAAACTCGAGACTCAGCTCTAAAAAGGTACGACCTCTCATAGTGATGAGGCCAGGCATCCCTATGACCCGTAATAACTCACAAACCGACTCGTAAATGCCGAGTCTCTCTAGTGCCGTTTTCTCTAGAAAACGGGAAGGTACATGCACACACTTAAGCAGGTTATAAAACTTCGTACGGTGTAAAGCGTTGACGAATAATACCTGCGGATGATCTGGGTGAGGGTCGAGGGAGGTGTCCCCTCGGACCGTAACGGATGCAGTAGAAGCGACGAAGCGGCAGAGAAGTGCTAGGAGCGGAAGTAGAGGTAACAGGAGCTGGCGTAGCTCGAGACTGTCTACGACCCCTGCCTCTGGAACTCAAAGCGGAAGCTCGTGAAGCAATGGTGTGAGGGACCAGGGCTGCTCTTAAGGCAGCTGCGACTACTGGCGAGTCCGCCACAGGTGTAAAATTAGAGAGTGGTGCAGAGGTAGTGGCTATTGTGGTCACCGCTGAAGAGGAACTAGCAGCAGTGCTAGCTATGGTGGTGACCGTGGAGGAAGTGGTAGCCTGAACTGAGCTTGCAACTGAGCTCACTAGAGTAAAAACCGTCCCTGCAGCTGAAATAAGGAACACAGGGGCTGCAGTGGTGACTAAGGCGGTGGTAGTGGCAACAGCAGGGGCCACTTACTCACTCAAGGACGGGCTGGAGGACGAACTAGTAGATGGTAAAGAACTAGAATCCATCCCCGCAACGAGGGGTAAGGGGTATGATAAGAAAATAGCTGCTAACCGTGGCTAAAACAACACGTAAAACCAGCATGTGACAGCATATGACCCCCTACCAGTCGAAATATTCGACTTTACAGCATGTAAGACCCAACAATCCCTAAACAGGTTTGAATTACAGCATAAAACGGCGATAGGGGACAGGAAAAACAGTTAACAACAGCAGCACATCAGCAATGCTGAGGTTAAATAAGCAATGCAAAATATAACCGTCTAACAGTCGAAAAATTCGACTAAGGCAGCCCTAATCGCAAGAATTTTGCACAAAATTTGAATGGAAACATGTTAGGCATTGACAGGGTGTGATAGCAGTCTAAACAGCAGCAATTAAGCGACAAAGAAGCTAATTTAGACAGAATACAGCAGCATTCACCAATTGACAGTCGAAAAAATCGACAGTCCAGCACCCAAATCGCAAAAATCCATGTAAAAAACGAACTAAGCATGCAAAACAGCGAGGAAGAGGGATCATGATCATCAAGCAAGCTAATTAAGGGCATACAAACACAAATTGGGTCGAAAAAAATTCGACCAGCAAGGATTTCGAACCCTAATAGCCATTTACCTTATAACAATTCGAATTAAGCGAAATTAAAATGCATAGAGGAAGGGAGAGACACTTACTTGATGGCAAGAACCTACAACAAGCAATTAATCTTCAAAGAACAAGAACAATAGGCGATTTTTCAGTCGAAAAACTCGCAAACCCTAACCCTTCTTGAAAACCGTGTAAATCAACACAAATTAAGGGGAAAACAAGGGGCTTTTGAAGATTAATTAGCTAGCAAGAGATTGTAGGTGGCGGATTGGGAGATTGGGCAAGAAAATGTGGGATTTGGGGGTGAATTTGATCGCACAAGGGGAAGGTTAGACGAAAATTAGGGATGAAAAATGAATTAGAAATAATAATAAGAGAGTTTAAGAAAATACTCCCTGCGTCCTATTCATTTCCACTCGATCGAGTGGTTTTAAACCACTCGATCGAGCACTTTGGTGGTCCAGCTGCTTGGTCGAGTAAAATTTTACTCGATCGACCAATCCCATTTATTGCTTTACTCGATCGACTGGAAAAAGGACTCGGTCGACCACATTTTCACTCGATCGAGTACAAAAAGTACTCGATCGAGGACTTTTCTCGCGTAAGCTCCTGAATTTCGTCTTTTTCTTCCTTGGAATGCGTAAAACTTCCCCAAATCTGCATAAAAACACACGCAAAAATTTCCCAATATACCAAATACGCATAAGGACAGTCCATAGTCTTATGTCTATGCTAAAAACTGTCTAAAACTAATTGTCCTAATTAAAACGCAATAAAACAAATTCAAAAGAAATTCAAAATTATCTATTACAAAGTGTTACACGGGGCATTTCCCCGTTTAATTCCCAACAAATTTCAGTAGCCCCTCGGAGGGCTCCTGACTGGAGGACGTCATCTCAGCAATATTGACTGTCCTCTTCATCTTCCATGAGCATGAATTATCACTTGAAACGGTAGGAGGGGAGTAGTTCACATCCACGTAAGCGCGAACTTTCCTCGTCCTTGCTCCTTTATCACCAGCTTTAGCGTCATCATCTTCAATTTGATTGATAATAATTGCACCATGTCCTTTGACAGCTCCTTCATTGCCTTCATCTGTACCTGCAGCAAGGAAAACAGACGAACTTTTCTCCTTTTTGCTATCAGTCTGAGGCGGAGGGTTAACAATAGCAGCACGATTCTCCAAATTTTCATCTAGAGTGTCAATAATATGATCAATAGAAGAGAGAGCATTACAAGGCTGGGCTTGCATGGGAGCTCTCTGGAACTTAGACTGTTGAAAAATCAGCTTCTCGTCCCCTACCTGAAAGGTCAAAGTCTTTCCCCCGACGTCAATAACTGCACGGGCAGTGGACAAAAATGGTCTCCCTAAAATAATAGGGGTGTGTGCAATTTCGGGGATGTCTAAGACAACAAAATCAACGGGAATAAAGAACTTCCTGATCTGATTAGGTATGTCTTCTACTACACCTAGTGGCCGTGATAAACTACGGTCGGCCATCTAGACAGTCATGTTGGTACAACTCAGCTTTGTCAAACCAAATCTCTTAGCCAGAGACAAAGGTAGGACACTCACGCTAGCGCCTAAATCGCATAGCACGTTATCAATCAAATGCATACCGATATGACACGGAATTGAAAAACTACCCGGGTCTGATTGCTTAGGGGGTAACTTATTTTGAAATAGGGCTGACCCCACCTCAGTTAAAGCTACGGTCTCATTATCATTAATAGTCCTCTTACACGCTAAAATTTCTTTCATAAACTTTAAATAAGAGGGTACCTTTGTCAGTAATTCAGTGAACGGCACAGTGACTTCCAAGCTCTTCAAAAGTTCGACAAATTTGCCGAATTGTTGATTGGCCTTTGTATTCTGCAGCCGCCTCGGGAAGGGAACTATGATTGGTATCTCGAGTCCCTTGTTTCTCGCTTCCAATGTATCTTCCGGTGCAAGTTTTGTATCCTTTGAACGCTTCTTACCTCTCGAACGAGGTCTTTCCGATGATATCTCGCTTAAACGAGCACTAGCAGGCTCTCGAATAAGCTTCCCATCATCAATACTACTCGATCGACTCATTTGCTCACTCGATCGAGCAGTTTCTTCATCAATATCAGTCGATCGAGTACAATTTCCACTCGATCGACCAACTCCACTTTCTGCTTCACTCGATCGAGTAGAGAAACTACTCGATCGAGCAGTCTGCTCTTCCTGTTTACTCGATCGAACACCAGGTTTCAGTCGATCGAGTAACTGCTTTGTCGTGAGCCCTTTTTTCTCAACAGAACACTGTTCATCATCAGTTTTAGCCTCCCTCGGGTCTGATTTTTGCATTTCTGGTCCCTCATAGGAAAGACCGCTTCTCAATTCTATCAGATTTACCGTCTCACGTGGATTCTTCTCATTTTGAGTCGGTAAATGACCTTGCTTTCTCGAGGATTGATTTGCAGCAAGTTGGGCAACTTGAGTCTCAAGTGCCTTAATAGACGCGTCCTTCTGTTGATTTTGTTGATCACTCAGCTGCAAATGCTTTGAAATGGACTGCAACATAGACTTTATCTCACCTATTTCACTCACCCCACTGGAAGATGATGCACCTTGATTGGAAGGAGTGAAAGAAGGAGGCTTCTGAAAGCCTTGTTGATTCTTGTGTGGAGGAATATACGGCTGCTGTTGGTTCGGAGGAGGAGTAGGATTGAGCACATTTTGGTTTGTCCACCTCAAATTGGGATGGACATTTGGCTCATAATAGGTATATGTCTGCCTGTAATGTTGAAAGGCAGCACATTGCTCAAAAGGACTAGGACAATTCTCTGAAACATGTCCCTCAGCTCCACATCTTCTACAGACGAAAGGGCCGTCAGAAACAGCATTTACCTGATACATCCCTCCTTTGGAAACTCCTCCCAACTCATATTTGTCAAATCTCGCAGTAAGGGCTTCTAGTGCAGCTACAGAAGAAGATTCAGCAGCTCTTCTTTGATTACCTCTGGAGTTCCCATACTTAGCCTTATGGGTGGCCAAATCATCAATGATCTTCCACCCCTTAGTCTCTCCCATATTCTCAGCAAACCGGCCACTAGCCGCAGCATCCAAAATAGCCCTCTGATCGTCATACAACCCGTTATAGAATTGATTGCATAAACTCCACTTTTCGAAACCATGGTGCGGAATAGTTCGCACCAGCTTCTTGAAACAGACCCATGCTTCATAAAAGTTCTCATCGGACCCCTGCTTAAAGCTCGTGATCTGAGCTCTAATAGCGTTAGTCTTCGAAGCATAGAAGTACTTCTTGTAAAACGCCAAAGCCAACGAATTCCAGCCAGTTATCCCATGAGCTGTCCGGTCCAGATCTCTATACCACTCCCTTGCAGTATCTCGGAGTGAGAAAATGAATATGGTTTCTTTTATCTGGTCTTGGGTCACACCGGATGGTGGGGGTATGGAACAGCAGTAATCAATGAAAGTCTCCATATGCTTGGCTGCATCTTCATTTGCAGCTCTCCCGAATTGGTTCCTCTCAACCATATTAATATATGAAGGCTTCGGTTCGAATTTTCTGACATCTCCTGGTTATTCGAATCCTTTGTAAAGATTCGCAGCTATCGGCTCAGAGTGACTAGCTATACTCGCTTCCTCAGCCATGACTGGAATTTCTGGAGAAGTGACGGTCTCAGCTGAAGAGGTAGAAACAGGAGAAGAAGGTGGGTCTTCCTCGAAAAGAGCGTTCTCGTGGTACCTTGACAGAGTACTCAGCTCTTCCTCTGTCGGTAATACCCTTTGTGATCGTCTCAACTCGCGCAAGGATTTTTCAATCTCAGGATTGAATGGTACTAGTTCACCACCCTGTGACCTGCGCATAAGAAGAAACTACAAAAAGAATATAAGCAAAGTTTAAGGAATGGAAGTCCCTTAAACTAAAGAAAGACTAAAAATAAAACAACTAATAATTGAAACAATTGCCTCCCCGGCAACGGCGCCAAAATTTGACACGGCTATCGCAACCCTATCAAAGATAAAACCTAACGGTCTCCACTAAAATGTAGCAGAGGCAGTCGAGTATCGAATCCACAGGGAGGTAATGTAATTATCAGCTGTCTAATTCTAGTCCTAAAGTAACAATTGGGGGGTTTTGTTGAATTGGTTTCTAAACTACGAGATTAAAGGAAAGAGAAATAAAGTAAGAGAAATAAAGGCAGGAAAATCGGTTTAAACTATCAAGAAGAGAGGGACATGTCGGGAATTAGGTTCACTACGGTAGTCCAGTAACTCAGCTATAAATGATTCAGACGAACTAATGTAAGACGGATGCTGAAAGGTCCTTTCGGTCCACTTTCTATCCTAAAATACCACTAACTTAACTTTCATCCTCATTAGGGTAGTCTACTGTTTATAGCAGGCCTATTTAGTCCAATATTTCTGATCGGTCCGTTTCGTATTCACAAGTAAATAGATGTGGTCGTTGGTTACGGTCGAATCAAAACACAATTTATAGCTTAATAAGCAACTCTACAATTAGTAAAGAGGCAAGTAAAGGTCGGATCCCAAGGGACGGAAGTTGAAATGAGATTTCTATTGCAACTAGTGGTGTCTAAGGGGTGTCACAAATTGGGTTGATGTAGAAGGTTACTAAACTAGAATAACAATGAAAATAAACAAGTAAGATGAATAAAAAGAGGTGCAAACAATTGATTAAAGGCACTAGGGTGTCATGAGATCATAGGGGAATCATGGGATATGATCATACAAACATGTTCTCAAATTATAAGCAAGCAATTATTATTGTGATGGATTGAGTTGGGTTATATCTTACAATCCTAGGAAAGTTTGGGTCCCGGAGCCGAATCGATTAGATTGTACAACACCTACAAGTCGACTTAATCTTCCCTACTCAACAACATGCATGGTCTAATGAGACTCGAGTTGGGTTATGTCTTACAAGTCTCATTGAAAAGATAGGAGATGATAGTAAATGCAAGGATTCATAGGCTTAGCATTTCATCAAATATAACATGTGCATGAGTTGAGATCAAAACAAGCAAGCAAATAAGATATGAAAGCATATTAATTTAAGCATGAATCATTCCCCATGTTGGTTTCCCCTAATCACCTATTAACCCTAGCTAAGAGACTACTCACTCATTATCATGTTGATCATGCTAGCAAGGTTGTCAATCATACCAACAATATGAAACATGATGAATAAATGAAAGTAATTAACAATAATTAAAAAGGGATTAAGAGATTATACCTACTAATGATTCCAATAATAAAGCAAGAATAATAGAAGTACTTGAATGCTAGATTGAGAGGTTGTCAATCTCCCAATAATAACCCAAATAATCTTCAATTACCCAAAATAAAGGATGAACAAAAGAGAGATTAAAGAACTAAAACTTGGATTAAAACTTGATTAATACTTGATTACAATATTGAAGAGAGATTTGATTGATATTAACTACCCTAATTATTGATAAGAAGAACATGCTCCTCTAATTAGACTAATGGGGTATTTATAGTGAAAATTAGGGAGGATGCATTAGGGTTAACTAAGGGCTAAACTAGTAATTACACTTTTTAAGTAGAGCAAGGAGAAGCCGGTATTTTTGGAGAGAAGGGCTTCTCTTTTCGTAGCTTGGAGAAGACAACCCGCGCTGTGAAGGAATCCGGGCGGATTAGGGTCGGGACGGCCGGATTTGGTCGATGGAATCCGAGCGGATTCTGGGAATCCGGGCGGATTGCTTTGAGGGGGAATCCGAGCGGATTCCAGTGGGACGCCTCGGATTGTGCAAGGGCAGGGACCGGGATTGTTGACAATCCGCTCGGATTGTCGATCGTGATACTTCTTCTTTTTCTTCCCTTTTCTTCATAAATTCCTTGGGGATTTCCTTGGGGACTCAAGGATCCTTTCTCAACATTGCTCTTCTACTATGATATGTACAAAGGCCTTCTAATCTTGTCTCTCCTTGATGCTTGGTCATTGAATTTGATCAATTTAGTCTTGATTTGCCATGAAAATGCAAGATTCTTACTCCTTTCCTACCAAGGGATCAAAATCTCAAAGAATATGCAAAACAAAGAACTAAAGATAAGAAATGACCCAAATAAGCACTAAAAAGCATGGAAACAAGGGTAATTCGGGGGCTAAATATGCGCCAATTATGGTCACATCAAATATCCCCAAACCGAACCTTTGCTCGTCTCGAGTAAAGAGGTGAGAAAGACTACGACCAATACTAACCTATCCTAATAATATAGCCGATATGAGACAATTAGCGGGTCTCACTCCGCCCCTTCAACTCACAACAAGACAACCATGAGGTAGGATGCCTTCTTGCAAGGCAAGGTGGGTCTTGCCAAAATGGCGACACATCCAAACATTAAGCACACAAAAACATATAATGGATGCATCTACAAAAAGAATAGCCACTCCCTCATCAAGTGGCGGAAATTATCTACAAGGGAAGCAATTCAAGGGTACACAATCCTTCATAGATGCAATTTGTTCAAACTACTAAGCCTAGAAGGATACCAATAAATCACCTCCAAAATGTGTCAAGCTAGGGTACCTTTGTCCTCAATCGTTAAATGCTTTTGTCAAGAGTAGACTCCCTATGGTGTTAGAAACACTGGAGGATCGCGGAATTCCCCCTCTTGCCTAGACAAGAAGAAGAGTCGTCCCCTCTCTACCATGCACAAAAATGGATATGATGGATAAAGGGATCAATAGATATTTGAGTTTCATTTGGGAGTTTGCTTTGTTGTTGTTTTTCCCCCCAATTTCATGTGGCATATAACATTTGAGAACACTTTCTTTGCCATTTCTTTTTGATTTTTGGCATTTCAATACTTGAAAACTTTTTGCATTTCTTTTTGAATATTTTCAAAGTCACCCCAATTAGTAACGAGGGTGCCTTGTATTTGAAGCTTAGGAGTCTATTTTTGCTCCTCTTTTCTTTTGATGCATTTTTGCAAACTTTCTTTCACTTTTCATTTCATTGAACTCAAATTGATTTCTTTTTGTGCCCATTCCCTTTGATGACAAAAATATATGGTAGAACATGGATGACGGATGTATGCATGGTTTCAAGGGTCACCTTGGAATAAACGGTAGCCAAGGAGTTATCACACCACAAGGTACTCTTGACTAGGCCTTAATCCATGGCTCAAAGGATACTAGCATGACACATCCTAGGGTGTTTTACAAGTATTCTAACAAGCAAAGTCTTAAGAAGAAAAAGCATCTACTAGGGCCTATATACACTTGTCAAGTTTCCCAAGTAGATGGTTTCGCAAAATTTTTTCTAACATGCAAACTACATGCCATGATGCAACTAACATATAAACATCCTAATGCATATGATTCTACCAACTAATATGACATATAATCTAAGTGCAAGTCCTAAGTTCACATTGTTATACCGCATCAATCAAAATAAAGCCACATAGTCATTAACATAAAGAGGAAAAAGGAGATTGGAAAGATCATACCATGCGGTCTTCAATATCCTCATGTCTCGGATGTGGCGTAGTCAATCAATGTGAACAAGGATAAAACAAACACAATATATACAAGACAATATATACAAAGGAAATGAACTTGTTTTTGGGTTTTCAATTTTTTCAATTTTTATGATTTTTGAAATTTTTCAATTTTTATGGGTTTTTGAATAAGAGTTAAATGTTAGAATTCCCATCCCCACACTAATATGGGCATTGTCCTCAATGGCCAAAATGATGGAAATTATGCAAAGATGATGCTTGATTTCTATACTAAATGCAATTCTATACTAAGCTACACTACATGATGCATGGTTTTTGTTATGACGGAGAGGATAATTTAGATTACCTCCCGTTGTGTATGCATTAACTTCCCCAAACCGAGTGAGACACTATTGCTAATGTCCAAGGATGGGTATAGTTCATGCACACACTATGCTATGCATGAAACTAGTTTTGTCATTTTGGATTTTACAAATGGGAACAATAAGAACACCTCAATGGTACCGAGGTGTGAGTCCTTTGATGTTGCTTGGACTAAACCAACAATGATCAAAATGAAATAAAATACAAAGAGGTATAGACAAACCATGGGAGTGTAGGAGTCTCCAAGGCTTGCTAGTCTTCCATCATGCTATCATCATCACCACTTCCCTCATGAGAAGTGGTCACATTGCCACTTTCCTTGTCATTTGCTTCTTCACTTTCTTCCTCATCTTGCTCATCATCATCTTCACCATTTCTTTCTCCTTCCATTGCTTCTTCCTCAATATTATCATCAACTTCTTCATCATTTCCAACAACCTCATTATCTCCCACCACGTCCCTAGATGCACCCGGAAATAAGACTTCTCTATCCGCCCAACTAGGCAAAGGACAAGATGGATCAAGGAGTCCTTGCCTAGCTAGATGTAGGAGGGGTGGATATTGAGCCAAATACGCATTTTTCCGATCTTCATGGGCTTGCTTGTGCATTGCTTGCATGAGAAGAGTCACATAGTCTTTCCTAATTTCAATTCCTTCCGGCTTGAACTCTTCAGACTCAAAGGGGTAAGGTGGTATGATAATGGAAGAGGAGGGGGTTTCACGATCACCCTTTTGTTGTTGAATGATATACTCGGCTTCTACGGAAAGGGGAAGTAGATAATTGGTCCGGTGGACGCTTAGGCGACAAATCTTCGAGGGCAAGGTGAACGATCTAGCTTCACTAGTTAGCCATCCATATTTAGTGTCAAGGGGGTTATGGGCAACCCACTTGAACTTGTTAATCATAATGTGCATATCAATAAGATGGCCACCTTCCTTTGCTTTGTACTTCTTATCCTTATTGAAATTAGGATCAAAGTGCTTATTAGCTAGGACCGTGACTAGCCCGCCATTGACAATAACGGTCGTGCCCTTCTTCCCATTATCAACATTAAGCCATCTATAAACCAATAGACTCAAAGAATTGTAAGGCTTGGTGTGAATTCTTCCGATATTCAAAGCCGATTCAAGGAGAATAAAATCGAGTCTTGTGAAATGATTGGTGTCTTTCCTAGCAATTATGGTATTTCCCACAACCTTGTGCCATACTCTTATGCCCGGATGATGGACCAAAAGAGCACGACATGCATGAAAATCCTCAAATTTCTTCCCGGAGATTGCCTCCCAAAGAGGTTCAGGGTCATACTTTCCATAACTCTTGAAATAACTTTCCTCATCACTAAGACCCAAAATTTTACCCAATTCCTTAAAGGTAATGCGTCTACTAACATTAGCTAGATGAAACTCGATATTTTCCCTATTCTCAACTTTGGTGACTTTCAAAGAACTTAAAAATTCCAAGACAAGGGAGGGGTATTTCAATTCCTTTGTTTCAAACAATTTCTCCAACCCCATGGCTTTGAAAAAGGCTTTTGTTTGTTCAAGAACACCCAATTTTTCCAAGGCATCTTTACATATGAATTTGGTGGATTGAATAGATTTCATAGCAAACTTGACAAAGGTATTTCTATGGGTATCGGAAATAAAAGTTACCTCCGGATAATGCAAAAGTTGATTAATTACCGGAGTAGAGGATGTTGATGGTCCCATAGAAGGTTGTTGTTGTTGTACTTCCAAGTTTGGTGTTGCCACCACCATAGCCAAAGCTTTCTTTGTTTGAAGAGCCTTTTGCCTTTGTGAGAGTGCCTTAGCCTTTGGTGCCTTGGTTGCCTTTGTTGCACCCTTAGTCCTTGCCATTGATGAGCTTAACCAAGAAAAGAATGAAAAATCTTCAATTTGTAGTATGACCAAATCGATTTGAAGGTGAAAGGCTTTGCCTTTATGAAAACAAAAATCGACTCAAAGGTTGAAGATTTTGTTCTTGGTTTTGATTTTTTGTTGAAGGTTGAGTGATTAAATTGTTGTTGGAAGGGTGGTTTGATTTGTTTTTGTTGAATGTTGTTGAGGGTTTTTGTTTTTATGATGGAGAGGATGAGGGTTTTGATGTTGTGGGTAGTGTTTATGAATGAATGAATGAATGAATGAATGAAGGTGGGAGGGGTTATAAAGAGGCCGAAATTCTCAAAACTGCAGGGGCAATCCGTGCGGATTAGGCACAATCCGTGGGGATTCTGCTTCTTCAATCTTTGCAAAAGCTCGCCTAAAGACGGGCGGATTTGGTACAATCCGCTCGGATTTGCTGAACACGGGACGGGCGGATTTCTTCAAAGACGGACGGATTTCATCCGAGAGATTTTTGCTTGTTTTCCTCACTGCAAAGACGGCGTCTTTTTTACAAGACGGACGGATTCTTCAAGACGGGCGGATTTTTTGGAATCCGCTCGGATTCTTTAACAGTCAGGAAAATTTCAAATTTCAGTTCAGTTCAAGACGGGCGTCTTTTGTGTAGGACGCTCGGATTGCTTAAGACGGGCGGATTTTTCTGGAATCCGCTCGGATTCTTCCTGTGTACACGGATTCAGTTCCATCCGTGCACAGCGCATTCCCTTTTTCATTCTTCCATTCTTTCTTTCAAGGCTTGTGTTCTTCATTGTGGGGGCATTACTAAGGCATGGATAGCCTAGGCAATTGCCATCCCCACACTAAGGTAAAGCACTACACATCAATTGAAGTTGTTAGTCCCTCCCTCACTTCTCTCTTACATGACAATTATTTTGATCAAAGTAAATAAAAATCCAAAAATGACAAAAATGCAATACAAGAATTGAAATGTAAGTTAGGGAGTTAGAAATATTTACAAGTGGTGGTTTAGGGAGGACTCCACCAAACTCTCATTCTTGATGAGATGTCAAGGGGGCATGTTCAAGGTGTTGTTGATGTTGCTCAACACCTTGAAAAAGTAATCGAAAGCTTGTTCATTATTATGGTAGAGGTCCTCAATAGACCGTGGCCCTTGTTGTTGATCATGATCGATGGCATGCCCAATGTAGGGATTAAAAATCCCTTCAAACTCGTCATCCCAAAGACCACAAACTTCATTGAGTTGATCATTGAAAATCTCTTGCTTAGAACGAGACAACTCTCCCAATTTCTTCTCTTGGCCAATGAGGCCATCCTCTTCTTCCTTGGTTGATTTTGATGAGCTTTGCAAGCTCTCCTTGTCACAATTCACTTGCTCTTTGAATGGAGCATCTTCAATTTTCTTCCTCCATTGGAGTTCCGATTTCTTCCTTTCATCTTTTCGGCTATAGTGATCAATCATGAAACATGGCTCATGCAAACGAGGAGCTCTCATGGTCTTGTCAAGATTAAAAGTTATGCTTTCATCTCCCACTTCTAGAGTGAGCTCTCCATGTTTCACATCAATCACCGCACCGGCGGTGTGTAGGAAAGGTCTCCTAGGATGATTGGAATGTTGGAATCTTCCTCCATATCAACAATGACAAAGTCCACCGGGATGAAAAACTTCCCAATTCGCACGGGGACATCTTCCCATATCCCTAATGGTGTCTTCGTCGATCTATCGGCCATTTGAAGTGTGATGTTGGTGCATTTAAGCTCTCCCATTCCCAACCTTTTACTCACCGAGTACGGCATGACACTCACACTAGCCCCTAGATCACATAAGACTTTGTTGATCGTCGTGTCGCCAATGGTACACGGTATTGAGAAGCTTCCCGGATCCTTTAACTTTGGAGGTGAACTCCCTTGAAGTATTGCACTACTCACCTTAGTGAAGGCGATAGTCTCAAGTTTCCGGATCGACTTCTTCTTTGTGAGGATATCTTTCATGTACTTTGCATAGGCCGGAACGTGGTTGATTAATTCCGTGAAAGGAAATGAGACTTCTAAATTCTTCACAATTTCCATGAACTTTCCAAGTTGATCATCAAATTTGGGCTTGGCTTGACGACTTGGAAAAGGAAGTCTAATCACAATGGGCTCCTTCTCTTTGGCCTTGTCTTCATTTTTCTTTGAGCTTTCTTCTTTTGATGATTCTCCGTCTTTGGAGTTTTGCACAATTTCTTCCTTTTCACTAGCTTCCACAACTTCATCCTCAACTTGCTTCTTCGGTGCTTCATACCTTGTACCACTTCTCAAGTGAATGGCACTAACCGTTTCATGTCTAGGGGGATTACCTTGAGGTGGTAATTGCCCCTTTTGTCTTTGTGAGCTTGAAGATGCTAGTTGAGTCAATTGTGTTTCCAACATCTTGGTGTGAGCTAGAATGTTGTTAATGGTGGTTTCTTTTGCTTGGCTATCTTTTTGCATTTGGGTGAAAAATTCTTGTTGATTCTTTTGCATTTGGAGGACCGCTTTTTGGACATCAAAGCCTTGGTAATTTTGGTGATTGTATGGATTTTGATTTTGGTAACCTTGGTTTTGATTGTAAAAGGGTCTTTGATTTTGGTTTCTCATGGGTGGTGGAGTGTATGTTGTTTGAGGGTTTTGAACATTTTGGCTTTTGTATGAGAGATTTGGGTGGAACTTGGTGTTTTCATTGTAAAAATTTGAATAAGGGGTACCACTTTTGTAAGCTTGGAAAGCATTAACTTGTTCGGTTGTTCCCCTACACTCACTTGGGTCATGACCCAAGGTTCCACAATTCTCACATATCCCACTTGGGATTGATGAGGATGCCGTCATGGCATTGACATGATGCTTCGATGATTTTGAGTTTTCCTCAAGTCTAGCCATAGCTTGTTCAAACTTCAAGTTGATTGTGTCAATGTGAGCACTAAGTTGAGCACCCAATTGAGTAACGGAGTCCACTTCATGCTTTCCTCCTCTAGTAGCCTTGCGAGGTCTACTATATTGTGAATTATGGACCGCCATTTCCTCAATCTTGTTCCACGTTTGATTGTCATCGACTTCGGTGAACATTCCATTTGATCCCATATTGAGAATGTTCCTAGAATCTTCATATAAACCATTCCAAAATTGTTGCACCAAAAACCATTCGCTAAGTCCATGGTGAGGACATGAGCGACAAATACCTTTGAACCGCTCCCAAGCTTCATACAAAGACTCTTCATCCCTTTGCTTAAAACCCGTAATTTGAGCTCTTAGCATGTTGGTCTTTTCCGGTGGGTAGAATTTTTTGTAGAAAGCTAGAGCCAACTTCTTCCAAGAATCTATTCCACGGGTGGCCTTATCAAGGCCCTTCAACCATTGCTTTGCGGTGCCGATTAAGGAAAAAGGAAATAAGACCCATCTTATTTGGTCTTGAGTCACGCCCGTTTGAGAGATAGCATCACAATAATCGCAAAAGGTTTCCATATGAGAATGAGGGTCCTCACTAGGCATTCCCCCGAATTGGCTCCTCTCAACTAGTTGGATGAAGGCGGACTTGGCAATAAAATTTCCGGTGAGATGTTGCGGTGTAGGAGTACTATTTGGTAGATTCTCCTCGGTGGGTATGGAGTCTGACGAGAATTTTGGCATTGTAGGTGGATTTTGTGGGATATTGTGTAATGGGTTTTCTTCTCCTTCTATTGCGAAAGGATTGACAAACTCACTAGTGGGTTGAACAACTTCACCAACACCTCTCAAATTCCTCCTAACAAGTCTCCTATTGTTCGTCAAGGTTCTTTCGATTTCACGGTCAAAAGGTAACAAATCACTTTGTAACCTTCTAGACATGCAAAATATCAAACAACTTAAAAACAATTAGAACAAACCTTGAGGATTTTTATTTCCTCAAGGCGAAGAAAGACACAACTAATAACAAAAAGGAAATCTAAATCAAACAAACACCGTCCCCGGCAACGGCGCCATTTTTGATCGGTCCGTTTCGTATTCACAAGTAAATAGATGTGGTCGTTGGTTACGGTCGAATCAAAACACAATTTATAGCTTAACAAGCAACTCTACAATTAGTAAAGAGGCAAGTAAAGGTCGGATCCCATGGGACGGGAGTTGAAATGAGATTTCTATTGCAACTAGTGGTGTCTAAGGGGTGTCACAAATTGGGTTGATGTAGAAGGTTACTAAACTAGAATAACAATGAAAATAAACAAGTAAGATGAATAAAAAGAGGTGCAAACAATTGATTAAAGGCACTAGGGTGTCATGGGATCATAGGGGAATCATGGGATATGATCATACAAACATGTTCTCAAATTATAAACAAGCAATTATTGTTGTGATGGATTGAGTTGGGTTATATCTTACAATCCTAGGAAAGTTTGGGTCCCGGAGCCGAATCGATTAGATTGTACAACACCTACAAGTCGACTTAATCTTCCCTACTCAACAACATGCATGGTCTAATGAGACTCGAGTTGGGTTATGTCTTACAAGTCTCATTGAAAAGATAGGAGATGATAGTAAATGCAAGGATTCATAGGCTTAGCATTTCATCAAATATAACATGTGCATGAGTTGAGATCAAAACAAGCAAGCAAATAAGATATGAAAGCATATTAATTTAAGCATGAATCATTCCCCATGTTGGTTTCCCCTAATCACCCATTAACCCTAGCTAAGAGACTACTCACTCATTATCATGTTGATCATGCTAGCAAGGTTGTCAATCATACCAACAATATGAAACATGATGAATAAATGAAAGTAATTAACAATAATTAAAAAGGGATTAAGAGATTATACCTACTAATGATTCCAATAATAAAGCAAGAATAATAGAAGTACTTGAATGCTAGATTGAGAGGTTGTCAATCTCCCAATAATAACCCAAATAATCTTCAATTACCCAAAATAAAGGATGAACAAAAGAGAGATTAAAGAACTAAAACTTGGATTAAAACTTGATTAATACTTGATTACAATATTGAAGAGAGATTTGATTGATATTAACTACCCTAATTATTGATAAGAAGAACATGCTCCTCTAATTAGACTAATGGGGTATTTATAGTGAAAATTAGGGAGGATGCATTAGGGTTAACTAAGGGCTAAACTAGTAATTACACTTTTTAAGTAGAGCAAGGAGAAGCCGGTATTTTTGGAGAGAAGGGCTTCTCTTTTCGTAGCTTGGAGAAGACAACCCGCGCTGTGAAGGAATCCGGGCGGATTAGGGTCGGGACGGCCGGATTTGGTCGATGGAATCCGAGCGGATTCTCGGGAATCCGGCGGATTCTTGAGGGGGAATCCGAGCGGATTCAGTTGGGACGCTCGGATTGTGCAAGGGCGGGACGGGCGGATTGTTGACAATCCGCTCGGATTGTCGTCAATGATACTTCTTCTTTTTCTTCCCTTTTCTTCATAAATTCCTTGGGGATTTCCTTGGGGACTCAAGGATCCTTTCTCAACATTGCTCTTCTACTATGATATGTACAAAGGCCTTCTAATCTTGTCTCTCCTTGATGCTTGGTCATTGAATTTGATCAATTTAGTCTTGATTTGCCATGAAAATGCAAGATTCTTACTCCTTTCCTACCAAGGGATCAAAATCTCAAAGAATATGCAAAACAAAGAACTAAAGATAAGAAATGACCCAAATAAGCACTAAAAAGCATGGAAACAAGGGTAATTCGGGGGCTAAATATGCGCCAATTATGGTCACATCACTTTCGATCCAAGATTAATTTTAGCCAGATTAAAGGGTGACATAGAAGCGTGCACTCAACTAAGTCGAATAAGTACAATTAAATTGCTAAAGTGACAGAGTCTCATAATTAATTCGTCTAATTCATTCACCACATCGTCACATTTCTACCGCAGATCCCCTAATCCCAACATAAAAGGGGTTTAGCTACTCATATCGCTAATTAATCTAACAACAATTAAATTCCCAACAGCAAACATTATAAATAAACAATAAATTGCAATAAGGAAAATTAGGGCAGAAACTAATTATAACGAAAGCGAAGAATTAAAGCAATAAAAGATCAATTAGTATTAAAGAAAGAGAAGGAATTACAATCAATGCGATTCCGGCGTAAAGAACACAAATTCCAAGTGAAAGCAATCCCGAAATAAAGTAACAGTAGAGTAGAATGAAGCAACGTACTAAGGTTTACAGTAGAAAGTTTTTATCGATGAAAAGCTAGATAAAAGATGTTCTTAACCTAGTTAACATAGGTTTTAATAGAAAAGCAAACAAAGTTTAGCGAAATAATTAACACACGGGCTGATTAAGCCCATTAACCATCAAAACCACTCGATCGAGTGGATTAAAACCACTCGATCGACCAACTCTTCAGCAAAATCCACTCGATCGAGTGAATGGTCTTTCTGCAACTTAAGGATCGAGTACAAAGTACTCGATCGACCACTTCTGGGATGTAGAAACCACTCGATCGAGTGGAAAACAGCTCGATCGAGTGACTTGACTTCATTTCAGCTCACGTCCTCGCCTAAATGCCTCGTAATGCGTGCCACGATGCTTCCAAATGCAGTCTCTCACTCTGGAACAATCCCGTCTCCTCTAAATGCATGCAAAAAGGACGAAAAAGGGTACGATTCCACTACTTTCGCGATCATTCCTATAAAAAGGACAAAACGCACCAAAGTAGCCAATTCGGGGCAAAATACCATAAAAACAGTATAAATATGCATAGAAATACGTGCTGAAATAGGCTAAAAAGACTATAAATTAGGCACGTATCAACAAAGCTAATAACTATCAATCTGATGCAAGGCTTAAGCGAAATGACAAGTTACAATGCAATGTCATCATGGAAATCTACCGTTCCGACTCGACCTATATGCAAAAATAAACGTGATATTTATGGAATTTTCGATTTTTTTTTTTCATTTTTTTTGAAATAAGAATACGATGCAAGCAGAAAAATAAACGTGAATGCAAAACAAATGCAAATGCAGACTCAAAGAATGTAATACCCTCCCCAAACCAAAACGGACAACGCCCTCGTTGTCCTCTAGTGTACACCAGCAGTATACATATGGGAAACGGGATAATTACAGCGAATAATGAATGAATAAATAAATAAATAAAAGAGATGAAAATTAAATAAAGCAAAAATACTTACAAAATAAGCGAACTTCCTCAAACCAGCCAGTAAACTGGGGAAGCGAGTAGACCAGTAGCTACTCGTCAGCCTCCTCCTCGTCTACCACCGTGTAGGTGGGGTCTCCCTCCTCCTCTCCTCTCCTCTGACGACCTCCAGCAGAAAGGTCAGCTCGTACCCTCTCCTCCCGCTCTGCTGTGTCCTCCTCACTCTCAGGCTGTGGGTACCTCTCTGCCGGGTACCGGTAGAAAGAAGGATGTGGCTAGCCGTCAGGAATGGGACGTCTCCTTATCATATGGTACTCGTATAGAGGGAACAAGGCAAGTGCCTGATCCTGAACCATACGAGCCTGCCTGGTACACATCTCAAGAAGAAGATTGTCACGACGCCCTTGGTCCATGACCTCGGGCGCCTCAAAGGGAGTAGGGGGAACAAAGTTAGCCGGCAGAACCGGCTGTGGAACAGAAGGAGTAGGGATATGGGTCGGCATGGGCGTAGGCGTGGACGTGGACGTCTGCCCAGCCTGAGTCAGTGTGGACCCCTCTCCAGTCTCAGCTCGCTTCCGCTTCTTAGAAGCGGAAGAAGTGGAAGGAGTAAGTGGAAGGTGGTAGGAAGGTAGAGGTGGAGGCAACCTACCCGACATAGTGGTCAAAGGTACAAGACGGGGTAGGTCGGGAAATGGTAAGGTCATGGACCTGGAACTACAAATCTTCCAGGTCCGCTGGTCTACAGCTGACCAAAACATTGCCTACATGGCGTTAATATCTAAGTCTGCATCCCTATCTAAATGTGTCAATCCTCTGGGGAAGTCAATGAAGAGGGAACGGGTAATGTCGAAGGCTATGCCTCCGCAGGAAATCGTGCCCGTCTTCTTCTGCCTGACATCGTTAAAATGTTGAGCTGTCAAGTAAGCAATGTTAAAAACAAAGGGGCCAGCACTATCAATGTTCAGATAGCCCCCTAAAATAGACAACTTAACGTTGTTAACGTTTTTAGGCTCCTTTCGGCCAAAGATCGTCCCTCTAAGGAGACGGAGAAAGTAACGGGCCAGGAGAAGGTGAACGTGAGCCAAATTCTACTGGTTATAGGGAGTATGTGCTAAAGTGGGCCAAAGTAAGCACAGGACCTTTCGAGGAGGGTCCTGATGGCCGTGAGAAGATAAACCTAACCACCTCTCAAACTCTGGCAAGGTCCAGGTAGTGGTCTGGTTAAACAGCCAAAAAGAGACACAAGGACTCTCCGGGTCAGCGTCGTAAACACCAACTGAAAAGGTAAAAGAGCTAAAAAACTCAAGGGTCAGCTGCTTGTAAGTCAGGGCACTCATTGTGGTCAACCCAGTCATCCCAATCCCGTTCAAAAGTTCAGCCACGGACTTGTAAATCCCCAATTTCTCAAGTAAATTACGACACAAAAACTTAGTGGAAGCAATGTCACAGCGCATTAAAGATTTAAAACGTTTACGATTAATAGAATTCACGAAACATACCTCAGGAAAATCGGGAAGCGGATCAAGAGAGTCGTCTGCATGATACGTGGCAGAAGTGCGTTCAGCAGCAGTAGGGACCCCTCGTCTCTGTCCCCATGCTCATGAAGCAGCAGGCAGTCCAGGAGCGCGACCTGTCACTGGTCTTGGGACAAGCACAGACGAAAAAGCAGTTGCGATAGACGGTGAGGACGCAGCAGGGGTCGACACCGTGGAAGGGACAGTAGCTGCAGTGACATCAGCAGCAATAGAAACAGTAACAACAGGGCTAGTGACGGTGGTAGCAGTAGGGACCACCGTCATAGAAATAGACGGACTAGCAGTCGAACTAGAAGAGGGTACGGTACTACGATCCATCCTATCAATCAAATAAGTCCTTAAATCAGTCAATTAATTAACAATAACTCGAGTTTTCCCCAATTTTCGAAAATTATTAAACCTAAAAACCCTAATTTAGGTCGAAAAACAACAAATTAAACAATGAAAAACAAGGGGAAGGACTTACTTGATGATTACCGACAATTAGAAGCAAAAGAATCAACAAAAGGTAAGCAATTAATCGGATTAAGACCCGATTTTCTCAACCCTAAAACCCTAATTGAATCGCAAATAGCACGAGTTTGAAGGGGAAAGTAGAGGGCTTTTGTCGAGAACTAAGCAAGAAACACAATGTGGGTGTTTAATTTGGTAAAGGGGAAGAAAAAATGGAGGTTTTGGGGGATTTAATGGTGTTATCGCATAAACAAAGGAAGAGGGAGAGTTAGAATGAAAATAGAAAAGGAAGAAAAGACTCCCATGCATGTGTATAAGCAGCAGTCACTCGGTCAAGTGACTTGAAATCACTCGATCGAGAGCTTTCTCTTCCAATCTGCTCGATCGAGTAAAGTAGCTTTCGATCGAGAACTTCCCTTTTTTGACCTTTCGATCGAGGACCAAATACCTTTCCATCGAGAACTTTTCCTGGGCATTTCTCTCGATCGAGTTGTTTTTCTTTAGCACGCATCCCAATGCAGCATATCTTCCCCAAACTTGTATAAAAACACAGAAAAAAGCATCCCGCAAACACCAACTTCACAAAAAATATGCAGTCTATATCCGGTCTTATGCTAAAACTAACTAACTATTGTCTAAAAGTTTAATTGCAATTTAAAAAGTGTCTAACGGAAATTCAAATTACAAAGTTTTACAACGGGACATTCCTCGCTTATCTTCCAAAGCATTGTAACAGCCCAAAAGAGGGCTTCTGAATGGAGGAGGTCCCTTCAGCATCGCAGACCGTCCTCTTGGATCGCCATGAGCTTGAACTTGTTCTGATAAAAGAAGAATAGTTCGTGTCCACATACGCCTTCACTTTCTTCTTCCCTTTTTCATTCTTACTGGCAGCGTCACTCGCGTCATTCCCATCACTTAGCTTGCCTTTCACTGTACCTTGACCGACAGAATCTCTAATATCCACCCTGGTTGTGCCTTCAACAAAAGAAACAACATAATGGTCCTCCATATTGCTCTCAGTCTGAGGCGGAGGTGTCAATATAGCTGCACAAAATTCGATATTATCGGCTGGAGAATCTGTTTAGGGGTCTATGGTGGGTAAGGCATTGCAAGGTTGAATTTTCATAGGAGCCCTACGAGCATTGGACTGATAAAAGGTCAGCTCCTCGTCACCTACCTGAAAAGTAAGGGCCTTCCCCCGACATCAATTACCGCGCGAGCAGTAAATAAAAATTGTGTTCCTGATATAATAGGAGTGTAAGAATCCTTGGGGATGTTCAAGACCACAAAGTCAACGGGAATATAGAATTTCCCGATCTTTACAGGTATGTCCTCTAAGACACCTAGTGGCCTTGATAATTTATGATCGGCCATCTGAACAATCATGTTGGTACAATGAAACTTGGTCAAACCCAGTCTCTTAGCAAGAGACAATGGTAAGACACTTACGCTAGCTCCTAAGTCACATAGCGCATTATCAATTAAGTGGGTCCCTACATGGCATGGAATAGAAAAGCTACCCGGGTCAGATTGTTTGGGTGGTGTCTTATTCTGAATTAAAACGGACTCTATTTCAGTCAAAGCTACCGTTTCATGATCACTAATATGCCTCTTACGCGTTAATATTTCTTTCATAAACTTCATATAAGAGGGTACCTGGGTAAGCAGTTCGGCGAAGGGAACGTTGACATGAAGGCTCTTTAAAATATCAACAAATTTTCCGAACTTTTGTTCGGCCTTCTTATTCTGCAATCGCCTCGGGAAAGGGACCGTAATGGGAATTTCCAAACCTTTATTTATTTATTCTAAGGTTTCAACACGAATCTCAACATTTTTACTTGATCGACCTCTTCTTCCTTTCGATCGAGTACTTTCATCTACAGTATCCTTCGATCGAGGACTTGCATCCACTCAATCGAAGTCTTCATTTCCAGCATTACTCGATCGAACATCAATTTCACTCGATCGAGTAGTTTCCTCAGCATTTCCTCTCGATCGACCACCTGAAATGAGTCAATCGAGGATTGTTCTCGGGTTCAGCATATTTTCGCCCATTGACGACTGTTCACGCACTGCAACAGTAGTTTTCAGGTTTGATTTATCTTCATCAGTCAACATTTTGGGTCCTTCGTAGGAAAGACCGCTTCTCAATTTTATCAGATTCACCGTCTCATGATGGTTCTTGTCAGTTTGAGATGGTAAATGACCCGGCTTCCTTGAAGATTGATTATTGGCGAGTTGAGCTATTTGAGACTCAAGTGACTTGATTTACGCATCTTTTTGTTGGTCACTCTTTTGCAACTGGACAATCAACGCTTGTATCATTGACTTCAACTCAGTCGTTTCACTTACACTACTAGAGGAAGCACCCTGATGTGGCGGTGGAAAAGATGGAGGCTTTTGAAAGCCTTGTTGAGCTTTATGAGGAGGAACATATACTTGTTGTTGCTGCTGCTGCGGTGGGGGGGTAAGATTCAATACATTCTGACTAGTCCATCTCAAATTAGGATGGACTCCACTCTGATTATTGTAGTAGGAGCCTCCTTGCCTAAATTGTTGAAAGGCATAGACCTGCTCCTTCTCAGTTAGACAGTCAACAACAGTTTGACCATCTTCTCCTCCATACCTCTCACATGAGACGGTTTCTTATCTAGTCAACAAGTGAACCGTCTTTTGATCTCCCGCATTCTGCAATTCTAACTTGTCAAAACGGGCATTCATGGCTTCCAGTTGAGCCACAACTGCATTATCAATAGAATTGACTGTTCGAATTCCTCCTCTTAGGTTCCTATATTCAGCATAATGGGTACCCATCTCCTCAATAATGCCCCATCCTTTGTCATCATCAATATTCTTTTGGAATCGCCCATTTGATGAGGCATCCAAAATAGCACGGTGGTCGTCATACAACCCATTATAAAACTGGTTGCATAAGAACCACTGATCCAAGACATGATGAGGAAGAGACGACACCAATTTCTTAAACCGGCACCAAGCTTCATAAAAGTTCTCATCTGGTGCATGCTTGAAACTTGTAATTTTCCCTCTCAGCTGATTAGTTCGTTGTGGAGGAAAATACCTTTTATAGAAGGTAAGGGCTAGGGTCTCCCAATTGGTGATCCCAGCCGCGGTTCTGTCAAGATCAGTGAGCCATTCTCGGGTTCCATCGGTCAAAGAGAAAGGATATAGGACCTCCTTGATCTTGTCCTGAGTCACTCCCTTAGTAGCGGGAATGGTAGAGCAATAGTCTCTGAAAACCTCCATATGTTTTCGCGGATCCTGACCAGCTACACTACGATAAAGATTTCTTTCGACCATATTGATATAGGACGGCCGAATGTCAAATGTATTTCCATCCTCGGTAGCGAGGTTGAAACCTTTAGGGATTGAAGCAGCTGTAGGCTCAGAGTGACTCGCGATATTAGGCATCTTCACAAGACTAGCAGCAGAAATAGAATTATCTTCTTCGAAAGACTAGTCTTCTGCAAATAAGAAATGTTCTAATTCGGGTTCAAAAGTACCCAAGGCTTCATTTTGAATTTTTCTCATCAGTCTTTGTCTATAGCGAAAGGTCCGCTTTGGTTCAGGATCAGCTGGCACTAACTCTGACCTATTAGAGCTGGGCATTAACAACACTAGAGAAAATAAATAAGAACTGTCTCAAGGAATTAAAAAAATTCCCTGAGACAAAGACAAACGAAAGTAAACAGACAAATGGGCTAATTGTCTCCCCGACAACGGCGCCAAAATTTGACTTCGTCATTTTAGTATAAAAAATAATTACCTAGGACAACTAACAGAAGTTAGCGGAAGTAGGGTCGATCTCCACAGGGAGGCTAATGTATCTATCTGCTAATTACGTCTGATGAGTAATAAATGGCGGTTTTTAGTTGATTTCTAAACTAATAAAGGTTTAAGGCAAGAGAAACAGATAAAAGAGCAGTAAAGCAAGAAAAAGCAAGATATGTGATTAGATAAAGAGAAATATGTCAGGAATTCGGTTCACCATGGCAGTTCAATAACTCAGCCATAAATAGTTTAGACGATCTACTGTGACAAGGGTAAGGAAAAGGTCCTTCCGGCCCGCTATCCACCCTAGATTACAACTAACTTAACTTCCGTCCTCAGTAGGGTAGTCCACGGTTCATAACAGGTCTGTTCATTCCAATCTTCCAATCTAGGATTGAATTTAACCAAATTAAAGGGTTTAGAAGCGTGCACTCAACTAAACTTATTACAGTTATATTGTTATAAAACAGTTCTCACAATCAATCGTCTAGCCTATTTACAACATCGTCAATTTACTACCATGGCTCCCCTAATCCTAACATAGAGGGAATTAGCTACTCATGCTTTTAATGTAGTCAACAGCAATAACAATAAGTATGCTAAAAGGAGACATAATAATGAGATTAAAAGGATGAATCATAAACTAATAAACAAGAGAACAATAATTAAGAGCAAACAAGGAATTAAATTGAGATTAAAGAGAAGGGAAAGATTACAAAGTTCAGATCCGGAAATAAAGAGGCAGAGGAAAAGTTCCAGCAGTAATTCGAGTAATTAAGAGAGGAGTAAGTATGATAAGATGTGTTTATTAACCTATTGACGTCTTCCCTTATATAGGGAAGTGATTATTAACTAAAATAAACCTAAACACGGAATAAAAATCCCGAGTAAATACGTAAACCACTCGATCGAGGCATTTCCTTCCTCTCGATCGAGTGATTCCTTAGCCAATCTCCTAGATCGAGCAAATAAGGCTCTCGATCGAGCACCGTCAATATAGCACACTTTGATCGACTACAGCAACAACTCGATCGAACTCCTTGCTCTACCAAAACCACTCGATCGACCACAGAAGACCTCAATCGAGTAACTTGCCACTGAAAACAGCCTTGAACTCGCTTGGTTAGCTTCCAAGGGCCTCCTTCACGCTTCCCGAGGTACGACATTCTGCTCTAAATCTTCATCTCCTTAAAATGTATGATAGGAGGAACGAAAAAGGTACGATTCCACTACTTTAAGGTCAATTCCTGCAAATGAGACAAAACGAACCAAGCTAGCCAATTCGGGGCATTTTGCAATATAAAGCAGTGAAAATGACATAGAAATTTGTGCAATAAAAGGCTAAAAAGTCTATATAAATTTCACGTATCAGATATCGCTTGATCCTGACCACGAAACAGGGTAGGTGATTGTGATGAATGTGGGTTTGTTGGAGTAAAGGTGGAGGAATTGGGGTGAGGAGATGGTTGTTGTTGTGGTTGATTGCATGGGTGTTGTTGGTGTTGGTTGTGGGTTGAAGACCATGTAAATGCATGAGGAGGTGTCATGGTTAGAGGTTGAAGATGATAATGATGGTGGATATTGTGTAAGATTTTGGTAAAGTAGAAAGTGAAAGCAAGTTGGAGTGTTGGTCAATAGTACACGGCTTATAAGGTAATTATAGGTTGTAGATTTAGGAGTCTAGGTTAGGTATAGAGAGATAGTAGTTTAAATAAATATGGTAATTAGTGTATGAAAAGATTTGGATAGATATGGCATAAGTTGGACGAGATTGGCATATAAGATTTTGAAAAGATTTTATAGAATTAGGAAATTAAGATAATATGGTGTATCTCAATTTTGGTAAAAGATAAAATTTGTATGCTATACAAATTCTTAAATACAAATAGAATATATACAGTAAACAAATTTCTATAAACGTAAATATTCATGCAACGCAATATACGGACACAGTCATAAATCTTATCTTATACTAATCAATCATTGAGAGATCAAACATTTATAGAAGCTTAGGTACCACCGATTAAACCAATTTCCAACCGTAAAGTCTCAAAACGTTCTCTAGCTAATGATTTTGTCAAAATGTCTGCCCATTGTTTCTCAGTACTAAAAAATTCAAATTTTATATTCCCTTTCTCAGCATGGTCTCATATAAAATGGTGTCTAATTTCAATGTGTTTGGTAAGTGAGTGCTGCGCGGGATTTTTGGAAATAATAATAGCACTCATATTATTGTATAAAATAGGAATACAACCTACGTCAACACCATAATCACATAATTGTTGCTTAAGCCATAATAATTGAGTACGTACCAGTCCTGCTACAATATATTCGGCTTCGGCTGTTGAAAGGGCAACTGAATTCTGCTTCTTTGAACCCCACGTGATAATGCAAGGTCCAACAAACGTGGCAACACCTGACGTACTTTTCCTATCTAGGGAACATCCTGCATAATCCGGCATCTGAATATCCGACCAGATCAAAATTGCATTCCATCGGATACCATAAATAGAGTTTGGCCGTGCCAATAAGATATCATAAAATTCTTTTTACCACCGTCATCATATGCGATTCTTTGGGAGATGATTGATATCTCGCACAAACGCATATGCTAAACATGATATCTGGTCTACTTGCAGTTAAATATAGCAATGACCCAATCATTCCTCGGTAAGTTGTTTTATCAACTGCCTTACCGTGTTCATCTAGAGTTAATTTCTTATCTGCGATCATTGGAGTAGGCATAGCATGTGAATTTTCCATTATAAACTTTAGAATTAACTCCTTAATATATTTCTATTGATGAATTTTGATGCCTTCTTCAATTTGTTGAATTTGAAGACCTAGAAAGAATTTCAATTCTCCCATCATACTCATCTCAAATTCGGACGTCATCAACTCCGAAAAATACTTGTATAGACAGCGGTTGGTTGATCCAAAAATAATATCGTCAACGTAGATTTGAACAACCAAAAGGTCAGTACCCTCGGACTTTAGGAATAGGGTTTTATCAACAGATCCTCTCTTAAATCCACTGTCAAGTAGAAATTTTGATAATCTGTCATACCAAGCTGTTGGTTCTTACTTCAATCCATACAAGGCTTTGTCTAATTTAAAGACATGGTTTTCAAATTTGCTATCCTTAAATCTAGAAGGTTGTTCTACGAAGACTTCTTCCTATAGGTACCCATTTAGTAATGCTGTCTTGACATCCATTTGAAAGAGCTTCATTCCTTTATGACTGCAAAAGCTATCAGGAGTCTAATAGTTTCCAGACAAGCAACAGGTGCAAAGGTCTCATCATAGTCTATTCCTTCTTGTTGATTATAACCTTGTACCACCAATCTTTCCTTATTTCTAAACACCCATCTTGTTCCAATTACAGATCGACTTTGGGTCTAGGAACTAAGTGCCAAACTTTATTCCGTTCGAATTGTTGAAGCTCTTCTTGCATAGCTATAATCCAATCTGATTCCGCGAGAGCTTCCTTAATATTTATTGGTTCGATTGTTGATAAAAAAGAATAGAAGGAACATAAATTCTTCAAGGATCTTCTCGTTTGAATACCCCTCTGAATGTTGCCGAGAATATTATCCATTGGATGTGAACTCTTATATTTCCACTTTGTTGAAGTACTTGGTTCTTCATTATTTGAACTTGATCCAACTTCATTTGGCTCAGAATTTAAGGACGTCCCCCCTGAATCCAATCTGGTGTTGTATTAAAGCGGGGTATAACTTCAGACTCATTACCTTGATTTGGATTCAATGTTATAGTAACATCACCTATAACATTAGATTGGGAATCCCTATCTTGAGACAATGTTATAGTATCATCCACTATAACTTTAGTTTTCTTCTTTTTGTCTTTAGAAGAATGATCAAGCTCATCATTTATTCCTTCAATCTCATTATCCACAGTTTCTAAATCTGGGGGATCATCTCTAGAAAGACGAAACTGAGGTTCATCCATATCTTCTTCCTCATTCTGTAAGTGCTTATCGAACACGTTATCTTCATCAAAAATAACATGAATACTTTCTTCGATGCAAAGTGTTCTTTTATTGAAAACCTTATAAGCTTTGCTATGATCCGAGTATCCTATAAAAATATCCTCATCACTCCTAGGGTCGAACTTACTTAACCTATCTTTACCATTGTTATGAACAAAACACTTACTCCCAAACCAACGAAGATGAGAGATATTAGGTTTACAACCTCTTAGAAGTTCATAAGGGGTTTTCTTTAGGATAGGTCTTATCATAACCCGGTTATGAATATAACATGAAGTACTAATAGCTTCAGCCCAAAAATTACGTGGTAAACCACTACATAAAAGCATTGTACAAGCCATATCTTCTAGTGTTCTATTCATACGGTCAACGACACCGTTGTTTTGAGGAGTTCTTGGTGCAGAAAAGTTATGTCCTACTCCATTAACTCTACAATATTCTATAAAGGCTTGATTATCAAATTCAGTGCCATGATCCGTACGAATAGACACAAGGTTAGTCTTTATTTATTTTGAACAAGTTTCATAAGACAATCAAATTCATCAAAAGTCTCATCTTTTGAATGAAGATAGATAGGCCATACATACCTTGAGTAGTCATCTACGAGGACAAAGACATACCTGGATCCTCCTGTACTTCTTACCTTCATGGGACCACATAAGTCCATGTGCACCAATTTCAAAGCTTGATTTGTTCTTACCACTCTTTTAGGTTTGAACGATGATCTCACATGTTTGCAGTGAGCACAAGTATCACACATCTTTTCTTGATTGAACCTGATCTTAGGTAGTCCTTCGACCAAGTCTCATGTCTTGAGTTTGTTTATCGTAAGTGAGCTAATGTGACCAAAACGCTTGTGCCATAAACCGGGATCATCAATTGTAACTTTCATGCATGTAAAAGAGTTATTAGACACGGCATATAAATCTACCATATATACATTTCTTTTCCTATGGCCTTTAAGGATAATGTTACTCGTACCTTCAATAATAATACGACAAACATCTGTATGAAAAACAACCTTATTACCTTTGTCGCATAGTTGAGATATGCTAAGTAGATTATGCTTAAGACCATCCACTAGATAAACATCACTGATTGCATGTGATTTGGAAATTCCAACTTTGCCCTCACTAATCACCTTACCCTTCTTGTTGTCCCCAAACGTCACTTTTCCTCCATTGAAGGGTTTGAGTGAAAGAAACAAGTTCTTATCTCCAGTCATGTGTCTTGAGCATCCACTGTCAAGATACCATTCATTGTTTTCTTTCACCATTACCTCTTCATTGTCATCTTCATCTGATTCTCCTACAAAGCAATAATTTGATTGAGAATTCGTGCTATCATCGTCGCTGTCAGAGATTAGGTCAAGACTGACGCTGCTGAGACAAATATTGGCTACTTCGTCATCTTCGGATCCTTCATAATCTTCTGAGTCAAGATCTCCCCAACATGAAGCCATCATTACTTGTTTGAACTCCTTTTTTGTCTTTTCGTGTTTTGCCTTGTCTTTAATTTTCTCCCATGTTGGACAATCCTTGATCATGTGATCGGACTCTCCACATTTGAAGCAACCTCTGTTAGCAAATGATGATTTTGATTCTGTTGCTTTCTTGTTAAAGGACTTGTTGTTGTTATAAGAAGATTTTTCTTGCTTGTTTCAAAATATTCTATTTTTAAAACGACGTGCAAACAAAACGGTCTCAGCTTCTATGTCGGAGCTAACATCTTCGCTTTTCAAGGCCATATTTTTGCCTCTATTAGGTTCTGCGTCATCGGCATTTAGAGTGATTTCATGGGCCATGAGATCATCAATGAGTTCTTGGTAGGATAGGTTCTCAAGATCTCGCGATTCCTCCATTTTTGTGACCTTGGCACGCCACTTTTTAGTTAGGCTCCTAAGAACCTTCCTTGCAATGTCCTCGGTGTTGAAGTTTCTTCCTAGGTTTTTTAATTCGTTTATGATGCTTGAAAAACGTGCAGACATACTATCCAAGGACTCATTTGGCTCTATATTGAATAGCTCATATTTCTGCATTAACAGATCTATGCGGCGTTTCCTAACAATGGAAGTACCTTCATAAGCTAGTTCAAGGCCATCCCATATTTCTTTGTCCGTTGAGCACGAAGAGAATCGATCGAAATCTGTAGTAGTCATGCCATTCTTCAATAGACTTATAGCTTTAGAATTCTTTTCGGACTTCTTGTAGTAAGCCTCGACATATTCCTCTTCTGTAACACCCCCTCATGCTAAGGTACCTTACCAAGGGCTAACGTAGCATTAAAGGCTGTTACCATATCGGTTTCCCAAGGTTAGTATATCAAGTTACAAATTCCAAACAACATTTATTAAAGTATAAGAGTTAGCGATTAGATTATCTCAGACCAACTCAAAATAAAAGCATAAGGATCTCAATATAACGGAAATCAAAGACAGCTAAACTCGTAACAGCGGAAGCTAGACTCGAAGTGATGACTCCCCATGACTGTCCCATAGCTAAACATCTGCATCACCTCTCACAATGTGCTCACCGTCCCCGAATGGATCACCACAGGTTTTATAAAATAACAACGGGGTTAGCTACTGAATAATCAAAGTAAGACAAGTATAAAAGATAACCAGCTGATCAACAACCACCTCCGTCTCCCATTCTCAGACATTAACCGACTGCACACTAAAGTGTGTAGCCTTGCCAGATTACCCATCGCAACAATGACGTGATGATGTCATTGTACGCCCAATCAAACACATTTATAATTATCAACAAACAACTAGTTAGTGGTTAAGTAGAGGTCGATCCACGGGACGGTGTGTTTTGGGTTCTAAGTCTATCTATCTCAATTTATGCTAGTGTCACAATTGATTTGGGTTTGTAGTTGTGTTCTAGACTAATGAAAGCAATAAAGTAAATAGAGGTGTAAACAAGTATTAAAGAGTACTAGGATATCATGGGGTCATAGGGGATTCATGGTGTTGATCATACAAACATGTTTATAAAGTTTCAAGCAATTAATGTTGTGGAGGAACCGAGTTGGTTTATGTCTTACGGTTCATAGGAAGAGTTGGGTCCCGGAGCCGAATCGATTAGATTGTACAACACCTACAAGTCGACTTAATTTCCTCCTATCCACTTCTATGAATGGTCTAACAAGACTCGAGTTGGTTTAAATTTTACAAATCTTGTTGAATAGATAAGAGATGGGTAAAATGCAAGGATTCATAGTCTTAGCATTTCATCAAACATAACATGTGCATAGGTTGACATCACAACAAGTAAGCAAATTAATTATGAAAATATATTAGATTAAGTATGAATCAATCCCCATGTTTGTTTTTCCCCTAATCTCCCACTAATCCTAGTTAAAGAAACTACTCACTTATTATCATGGGGAACATGCCATCAATGATGTCAATCATCCCAACAAGTATAAACATGATAAGAAGATGAGAAAATCAACGATAAAGAGTAAAGAGTAAAGAGATTATACCAAACTTGAGATGATCCAAATAATAACGCAAAGTATAAAAGAAGAGAACTTGATTGATTGATGAAGAGTTGTCAATTCTCCAATAATAACTCAATAATCTTTAATTATCCAATAATAACAATACTTGAACAATGATTAAGGAAATATTGATGTGCAAAGGTTGAGATTAAACTATCCTAATCTACTCCTAGTCTAATGGTTGTTTCATTGGCCTCCTTTTGATTATTACAAATGGGGTATATATAGTAGTACATCATTAGGTTAAGTAAGGATAGATAAGTAAATAACAATGCTAGGTTTTGAAGTAGGGAAATGTAAGTCTTGCGAGGAGATGAGCATATCACGCGAGACGCTCGGACCAGGAGGGGAGACGAGCAGATTGTGAGGGGAGGAGACGAGCGTCTTCTGCACGGGACGCTCGGATCATGAGAGGAGGAGACGAGCGTCTTGTGCACGAGCCGCTCGGATTGTTCCTCAGTGTGGTCCTTACTTTACCTCCTTTTGCATACTCCTTATTCTTGCGTTGTTGGTCTTCGTTCTTGCCTCCTCTTTCATACTAGTCCATCCAATATCATCAACAAGCTTCCGAATATGCACGGGAGATGGAAATTCCGCCTCATTATCTTCTTTCCTACAAAACATACAAAATTCACTAAGAAAGCAAAATAGAAAGCATTTGACGGATAAAATGGCTATGGAATGTTATAATAGTATGCAAAATAGGCTCAATTAGGGGACTAAATGTGCGCAATTAAGAGTCACATCAAATATCGCCAAATCAAACCTTTACCCGTCCTGAGTAAAGAGGTGACTAGAACTAGACCTTTATTTAAACTATTCTAATAATATAACCGACGTGAGACAATAAGTGGGTCTCACTCCGCCCCTTCAACTCACAACAAGACATCCATGAGGTAAGATGCCTTCTTGCAAGGCAAGGTGGGGCTTGCCAAAATGGCGACACATCCAAGCATTAAATCACACAAAACAAGTAATGGATGCATCTAAAAAAATGAATAGCCACTTTCCTCATCTAAGTGGCGGAAATTATCTATAAGGGAAGCATTATAAGGGTACACACTCCTTCATAGTTACGGTTTCTTCAAACTACTAAGCCTAGGAGGATACCAATAAATCACCTCCAAGTTGTGGCAAGCTAGGGTACCTTTGTCCTCAATTGTTAAATGCTTTCGTCAAGAGTAAATTCCCTATGGTGTTAGAAACACTGGAGGATCGTGGAATTCCCCTTCTTGCCTAGACAAGAAGAAGGATCATCCCCTCTCTACCATGCACAAAAGTGGATTCGATGGAAAAGGGATCAATAGAGTTTGAGTTTCATATGGGAGTTTGCTTTTTGTTTTTGCCCCCCCCCCCCCCAACCCAATTCATGGCATTTGACATTTTGAGAACATTTCTTTGCCATTTCTTTGATGTTTGGCATATCAATACTTGATAACTTTCAACTTTTGCATTTTCTTTTGAACATTTTCAAAGCTACCCCATTTGTAATGAGGGTGCTTATTTTTGAAGCATAGGAGTTCTCATTTTTGTTACTCCTTTTCTTTTGATGCAAATTGCAAACTTTTTCATTTCTTTTCATTTCTTGAACTCAATTTTGAACAACTTTTGTGCCCATTCCCTTTTTGATGACAAAATGTGGTAGAACATGGATGATGGTTGCATGGTTTCAAGCGTCACCTTGGAGTAAACGGTAGCCAAGGAGTTATCATACCACAAGGTACTCTTGACTAGGCCTTAATCCATGGGTCAAAGGATACTAGCATGACACATCCTAGGGTGTTTTACAATTATTCTAACAAGCAAAGTCTTAAGAAGAAAAAGTATCTACAAGGGCCTTATATACACTTGTCAAGTTTCCCAAATAGATGCTTTCACAAAATTTTCTAAATGCAACTATATGCCATGATGCAACTAACATATATACAACCTAATGCAAATGCTTCTACCAACTAGTATGGCAAATAATCTAAATGCAATCCTATAATCACATTGTTTATACCGCATCAATCAAAATAAAGCCACATAGTCATTAACATAAAGAGGAAAAAGGAGATTGGAAAGATCATACCATGCGGTCTTCAATATCTCTATGTCTCGGATGTGGCGTAGTCGATCAATGTGAAAAAGGATAGACAAACAAACAAACAAGTATATACAATATATACAACACTACACTATAAAGGAAATGAACATGTTTTTGGTTTTTTTCAATTTTTCAAATTTTTATGGGTTTTTGTTTTTATAAAAAAAAAAAGACATGTTTTTGTATTTTTTTTTTTTTTTTTTTTTTTTTTTTTTTTTTTTGTATTTTTGAAATATAAATTCCTATCCCCCACTTTATTTTGGACATTTTCCTCAATATACATGTAGGAGTAGGAATGAAAAAGAAATACATATTTTTGGATTTTTGATTAAATGGAAATTGAAGTACAAATGCAATGATATGAAATGAATGAATGCATGCTCTAACCAAATGCAATTCTATATGACATATATAACAAATGAATGCAATCTAAACTATACTATGTGATGCATGCTTTCTAGTAAACTATGGTCACCTATGATCAAACCTCTCCAAACCGATTTAAGCACTATTTCTAGTGTAGAAAGGAATAGATTTGGTCATTAATGGCTATGCATGAATTCTAGTTTATATGCAACTAACTATATGAACCATGTGATATATATTATAATGAAAACTATACTATACTAACTAACTAATGTGAATGCAATATGAAGTATAATACAGATGCAAGTGATGTGTAAACTAAATGCGAGGTAATTAAAATGCAATGCAACTATACATAAAAGATAGGGAAAGAAGGAGAATATCTTACAATTAGAGGTGGTGTGGTAGGTACCTCTAACTCGTCATCATTGCGGTATCTATATCCACTAGAACCTCCTTGGTCATACCCTCCACCTTGGCCGCCAAAGTTCCCGTCTTGGTTCCCTTGATTAGGGAACAAAAGTTGCGGTTGAGGCCAAGATGGATGAGGGCCTGTAGGGTCGACATACCCTTGTTGCGCCATATTATAGTATTGAGGATAAAGGGCCAAATAGTTTTCAACCCTCCCATCTTGCACTCCAAGATCGACCCGTTGCATAAGCTTAATCAAATCATTCATATCCGGAGCATTGGGGACTTGTGGGTTGAATGGCACATGAGGAGTGGGGTATGGTGGAATGGGTACATAAGAAGGTGGTGCATTACCTCTTACCGGCATCCCACGAGGTTGTTGAGGTAGGCGAGGTGCTTCTTCTCTTTGAGGTGGGTTGGGGTGGATCTCAATGTCGAGGAGGTAGCTCGGTGTAGGCGAATACCAACTCAACGTTGGCTCGGTAGGTGGCACATTCCACCCCGTGAGAACAATAGAAGAGCACCCCTTTGTAAACCACTCCACACTCCCTGTTTGGGTGTAGGTACACCACCGCTGGTGGTTGAAGATGGCCTGGCCTCCTCATCAATCAAGGCGCTCCCATCGAGCTTTACATAAGTCCCATGAAGGTTAAACCCAAGGCAAAGTCATTGGTCAACATTGTGACTAGGCCTCCCATCACGAAAGTCTTAATGTGGGAATTCCCTTGCGCAAAATCGAAGCACCTTGTGAGCATCTCAAGGGGAGTGTTGAAATTATAAGGCCTTGTCCCTTGAACATTAAAATATTAATCTAAGAAGGTCAAGTCAAGGAGAGTGCACCTATCTTGTTCATATATCCCATTGATAGTGCCGGCAATGAAGCGTTCGGTGATTCGAATCACCGGATGTTGAATTGCGAAGGTATAGCATTGTTTCAAGTGTATGAAGTCCCTCCCGGAGATAGCTCTCCAAATGCGGTCAACATTAAAGTCGGCGGGTTTGTCGGTGTTTTCCGTTGGCACAAGTAGACCAAAGATATTTGCAAATTGATCAAGGGTTAACCTATGGTCTCGATTTCATAGTCGGAATTCCATACAAACAGTTCTCCGAGTATTTATGACGATACGGAGACTACACAAGAACTCTAGGGTAAGGCTAAGGTATGTTTCCTCATGGGCATAGAATAGCTTTTAGAGACCCATTCCATCGAAGAACATTTCAGTTTAATACCTTATACCTAGAACCTCTACAACATTGGTATCAATGAATTGAGTTGGTTCATAATGCTTACCCAGCAATGTGATGAATTTTTGGCGATGATCATTGGAAGTGAAGATCTCTTCCGGGAAGTATTCGAGTTGTTCCACCCCTCCTATCATCACATTGCGATAGCCTCTTGCCTCTCCTTGGGCGGATGAAGAAGTGCCCTTACGCTTCTTGGGTGCGGTCTCAACGGACTTCTTGCCTTTTCCCTTTAGGTTCATCATTTTTTATTAAAAAAGCTAGGGTTTTTGGGTTGATTTTGTGATGAGGGTTTTTGGGAGATGATGATGTGAGATTTAGGGTAGATACGGTAAGAAAAATGAGGGTTGGTGGGGGTGTTTATAAAGAAAAAGGAGTGGAAGACGAGCGGATAAGGGTCGGGCTCGGGCAGATTCCACAAGAAATAAGGACGATCCGAGCGTCTTGTTAGGAGGACACGCAGATTCTGAGTCAGGGATGTTGGCACTTTTGAGACTGGCTGGGTACGAGCGTCTCTTGTTTGAGACGAGCGTCTCATATGGGACGAGCGTCTTGCTAGGAATCCGAGCGGATTTTCTTCCTGCGAAAAATTATTTCCAAGTCCATGCTCAGGACGAGCGTCCCAGGTCTGATACGAGCGTCTTCCATTTGAGACGAGCGTCTCTTGTGGGATCCGAGCGGATCACAGGTCAGTGCTGATTAATGCTACCGGTGAGGCTCAGGACGAGCATCGTGTGCCATCGTTCTCAATCCTTTCTTCTTTTCATGCGAAATTATATACAATATTATACAATGTTATACAATGCAAAGATTATGGGAAGGAATATCTTACAATTAGTGGTTTGAGATAGGACTCCACCAAACTAGTTCAAATTGTCGAGATTCTTTGTCCATAGAGCTCAAGCCTCTTAGAAGAAGATCAAAAGCTTATGAACAAGCACCAAATAAGCATAAGTATGGTTTGCTTAAATTCAAACTAGAGCTTAGCTAAGGAAACTTGTCATTTATTTTCTTTTTCACCTTGCCCTTGGCACTTGAATATTTGCAACGCTTCGAACCAACAAGCCCATGATTCTTGTCAATGCTAGGGATGAAGTATGGCTCACTTTTGTCCGAAAACTTCCACTTGCCATCTTCCTCTTTCATTTTGGTGATGATGATAGCATTTTGATTACTCAATCCTTCCAAAGTAGAAGGAGAATTTTCACAACATTGATGATCGGGTTCTTTAGATGTATAAATTGTGGATGCCAAATTTCCACAAGCAAGTTCATTTGCAAGTTTGTTCTTGAGCTTTTCTACCAAGTACCTTTTATATTACGATTTGACTTTTTGGAGGAGATCCACCATATCATCTCCAATAATTATAGGTTCCATGGTGGGTGTGAAATAGTCTTCATAGGCAATAGGGAAGGGGCATTCTTATTCTTCATGATAAAATATCTCAAATTTCTCAAGGATAGGCTCTTCAAGTAGAGTGATCTCACAAACTTCCTCTTCCTTATCCCATGAGTTCTTGCAAAACATGATCTTGTCATCATGGCTATCTTCATAGGAATCATAAATGGGGGCTTCATCTTTCTTCAATAATCCTTCCAACACCATCTCAATGTTCACATCAAAAGACACACCCTCATACTCACAAAGGCTAAGAATATTTAGCTTACTCAAGCTCGTGTCTTCTTCATTGAATACAACACTTTCATACTCACAAGAGCTCAAAGGGATTGGCTCTTCCCACTTCTTATCAAAGGTAAATCCTTCAAACTCGCATTCATGATCAATGTCTAAGGAATGGTGAGGAGTAGTTTGTAATACCCCGTATTTAAGGACTTGGTCAATGGTTAGTCAACGGTGAAAATGTCATTTGTGATATATAAATTATATTTCAAAATATTTTTTATTATATTTATTAATTAAATAATTATGTTGTAAGACGGAATCAAATAATTAAATAATGGTTGGGTCGGGATTTTGGCATAAGCGAGTATGGGCCGTGTAAAAGGGGGGAGTTTACTAAGTTTAATAGCAATAATAATAATAATAATAATAATAATAATAATAATAATAATAATAATAATAATAATAATAATAATAATAATAATAATAATAATAATAATAATAATAATAATAATAATAATAATAATAATAATAATAATAATAATAATAATAATAATAATAATAATAATAATAATAATAATAATAATAATAATAATAATAATAATAAAAATAATAATAATAATAATAATAAAAATAATAATAATAATAATAATAATAATAATAATAATAATAATAATAATAATAATAATAATAATAATAATAATAATAATAATAATAATAATAATAATAATAGTTGTACACATAATATAAAATAGGTATTTTCCTAATAACTTCCTTATAACCTATCAAGTACTAGTATAAAAACAAGATTTGCCCCATCTATAATTCACTTTTACTTTTACAAGAACACAAATAATTGATGAGAGAGGGAGATCTTAAAGGAAATAAAAAGGGAAGAACTTGTGTTAAATTATTGCCTCAAGCTAAGACCGTCTAACAAGGTAACTCATGTTTTATACTTTATATAACTTCCGTATTTAACCACCGTTTGACATAACCGTGACCGTGACCTCTGCCCTGAACCACCGTGACCCCACCGTGACTACTTTGACCCACCGTTGACCACCAGTGATGTCGGGAATAGGTGTTAAAAGGGGCTGCTATACTAGTGTTTGTATACACAGTTTATGCGGGTTTTAAACCCTTACCTTGCTTCGTTTGAGACTAGACCTGGATTGGGTGATCCCTAGTCGATGAGTCGACCACCATGGGTGGTCACAGGTGGCCGGAGGTGGTGTTTTACGTAGTGGTTGCCGGAAAAACGCGAGATTTGTGTTATTATGTTAAACCGTGTAAAGATGGGATTTATAGACTCCCATCGTGACGTGACTAGACCATGACTTGGACGGGGGTTACAACTGTGGGTTTGTGGTGGTTGTGGGCAGCTTGTGGTCGTGTTTTGTCTGGTGGTTATTATATAAAACGGGTTGTTTACATGGGTTTGGGCGAGTTGTTGTTGGTGTTTGTTGTTGTTGTTGGGTCATGGGTGGTAGCTAGGGCGAGGTATGGCGGCCGTGACTGGGTTTTTGGTAATGCTGGGTACGGTGGAGGACACTGGCGGTCTTTAGTGGGGGTGGTGGATGTGAGTAGTGGTTTAAACCGTGGGTTAGTATAGAGTGTTATCCGGTTTTCGTGTTAGTTTGATATTGGTGTCGTGCACTGCTACTAGGGCGTGAGATGGTGGTTATGTGTCGTGGTTAAGGCTGGCGTTTGGACCGTGTCTTGGCTTCCGGCAGTGGTGCATGGCTCGTGGTGGAGCTGGTAGCAGGTGGCTGGAATTGTGGGGGATATGATACACGTGATTGGTAGTAGGAGAGAATGTGTGGACATGGGTTATTTGGGTAGTATAACACGTGACTTAGAAATATTTTATTATTGGTATGTGTCATAGGAGAAACACGGGTATTTTGGGTAGTTTGTCGGGTTGTGAGACGGGTTATAATTATTAATTTGTGTAAAAAAATAATTAATAATATTTACTAATTAAATTAATAAGTAGTGTAATTGTTTATGTAATTAGATAGTTGGTAATTATAATTATCGTGTTTGCTAGGTGACGATTTTATGAATGAATATTAACAGCTGATTAACTTGGATTGTGTAATTGGGATATTTGTTAATCAGGTAGGTTATCTTCTCCACTTGAATGTATATTGGTAATTTATCTGTTGAATAATAATTGGAAATTGGATGTTGTTTGTTGGATGGTTAATGATTATAGTTTATCCGTTGAAATATTATTATCCGTATTACATATTGGTATTGTTGTGGTTTGAGTACCCAGACCAGAGGTGGCGGGTTATATTTGACTAACCAGACCAGGGGTGGTGGTATATAAAAGGGTGTCTCGGAGTTTGTTATGGCTGTATAAACCGGACCAGGGGTGGCGGTTTATACAAGGGTGTCTCGGAGTTGCCTTTGTGTTTATGAGTGTCTCGGAGGATGTGTGATTGTTGGAATTGTGAATGGGGTTGAGTATTTGAATAATTGATTTGTCTTATTGTGGTATTATTCTTGTTGTTTAGATATTCCTACTCAACCGTTGGGTTGACCGTGTATTCGTTAAACAACTGTGATGAACCAATAATTGGGGAGCAGATTGATTTCAGGTAATTGAGCTGGCTTAAAAGGGTAGCTGAAGGGCGATGTGACACCCCCATACTACAATTTCCTTACCAGGACCACTCAGGTATATGAACGTCACCATCTCGGTTACCTGAGGCAATGATAATCATAAGACAATAAAGTAACGTACTTTAAAAGTAAATACGGTTTAAGTGATTAAATGTCCAAACGAAAACTGTTAAACTGAAATACAAGTACTCAAAAATGTCTACTAGCCAAAACTGTCAGAACTATAAGATAACGTCTGACACAGCGGAAGACTCTTCTAACAGCCACGTGATGACTCATCCCAGCTATCCCATATGCGTCATATCATACCTGCTCAATAACTGCTCACCGCCCCCGAATGGATCACCACAGTTTTTAAAACAATTAAACGGGGTTAGTACTAATTACACGATATAAACCACAGTGAAACAAATGCCAAACAGCTCAACAACAGAACAACCCTCAAAACTCAATAATCAATCTCCACACAACTAACTACACACTAAAAGTGTGTAGTCCTGCCAGAGTACCCATTGCAACAGATACTCCACACCGCCAGTGGGGGACCACAGCCGTACCCACCTAAGCCCCGCTCATCTCCATCGACCGATAAACCCAGGTTCATTAATGTGCACATCCCTCCTGTGGCGGGTTCCACAGAAGGCGAATCAAGGGCGTGAAGCCACTCCGGCAAGTGACCCCACTCAGCCAGGGATGCACCACGATGACCACAGACAGATACAACAACATTCAACGATATTAATCAACAATACAACCAACAACCGTCACAACCACCAACAATATACTTTAACAATAATCACAATGAAACCACCAAACACATCATGTAATTAATACTGAGTAGGGAAACTCTACCTGGAACAGCAATCACCAAGATCGTCACAATCAGCTAATCAACATCGTCCTTCACTGAAAGTACTTCCTATCAAACATACATTCATACAATCACAATCTAACATCAACAATACTCCCCAAAACCCCCAAATCACCCAATTAGGGTTTAACCAACTTTAACAAAACAGTATAAAAAATTATATCTAAAGCTTACCCTCGACACAAGGATCACAACGGTGTAAAGAACGATGAAATCCGACACCTCTAGCTCCGGAATTTTCTAATGATGCGATGACAAACAAACTACGTAAATCTTTTTCTCCTTACTTAGGTTTTAGAATAGATAAAGAAACTAAGAAAAGTGACGTACAACCTTTTATACTTATCTCGCATCATTAACAAAACCCGTCAAACTCAGCCTGTAAAACTCACTTACTCGATCGAGTAAGTCACTTACTCGATCGAGTGAGTCACTTACTCGATCGAGTGACCCTTACTCAATCGAGTGCCAAGCTTACTCGATCGAGTACCCATCAGGCAGACTACTATTTTGCTTAAAAACATAATTCCTCGACAGAGTAAGCCCCACTCGATAGAGTACAACAGTCTTCCCTCCTAAAAAGGAACTTCATCCCCGAAGTTCAACCCATACATAAAAACAAACATACCAACTTGATTAAGACATAACAACGCAACTACGAACTCAAAACAAAACCCCAACCCATAAAACATGAACTCTTAACACCAACTCCACCAACTATGCCTACCTCCACAACATAGCTCACGATATCGTATCAACTACATCATAGTCTCTCTCGACGCCAACTCTAAACACTACCAACTACTATCCACAAACGCTGCTAGCTCCGTAACATATTATCCACTAGAAAATGCGATATCAAAACACTCATAACATCAAACGGAATGTTATATTCTACCACCCTTAAAAGGAACTTCGTCCTCGAAGTTTACTCACACTTATAAACATCATCATCCAACTGCCAAACTATGGAACTCATAATCATCATCATCCAACTGTCAACACTATCGAAATATTCTCCCATTCCTAACATCGAACTACTACAAGCACGGCCATGGCCTTTTAACAATATCAACCACAATACAAATCCGTACTTTATGCTACACTAACACTCTACTTCCAATTATATTACAACATGTACAACCGTCAAACACTCTTTGCCGCATCCTACTCCTATTAAGATAAATGTTACGTCCTCGTAACTCACTAATACTTGATCCTTAGATATATCTTCTCATTATCCTCATCACCACCACATGTCAAAGATAACCGCCTATAACCTCATGCCTATAACCATTCCTATTTCCAAGGCTCTCTTACTTAAACAGTTCTCATACCTCAATTCATTCTGCACTCCATCTAACCAATACCACAAAATACTTAGCATAACCAACACTCTAACTCTTCCACATTACCGCAACACAACATACCTCTCTATATAAAACACCTATCGCCAAAAGCCTAACTCACGATCCACACTTGTTACGTACACTCACACTAGATCCTCAAATTCTTAACCTTCATTACTGCAAAACTCATACATAACTTAACATGACACTAATTCCTAACACCCTACACTCACTGTCTCAACAAAAGATTATAAACCACTTGCATCTCTCAGATAAGTACAACACATGTTCCACTATTCACTTGTCATTACTATGTCTACCAAGGCCTCATCTTAAAATAAGATCAAAATTACTGTAAAAACCACTCACAGCTGTGTCCCATCCACAGAATATCGCTATACCATGCCGGCAACAGAAACATACACAACTCCCTTCCATATCATACTCTACCCTCACACCCAAGCTGAAACTGGTAAAAAACATCATTAAACAAAACAACCGTCTATCTGTCCAAACTGAAACTCACAGGAAACAGCAACAGACAAAACAACAACTATGTATAATTGGTATGCACTTTCGAAACTCGAATCGTAATCATCCCGCCTACTCCACCACAACCGGTGACGGCATCGCAACACTGCCACCAACAGCCGCACCGCAGCGCGAAAATACCCGCATCACAACACGAAATACCATGCCCGGATCACTACCCGAGGCACAACAATCACATCGATAGACATCACCAACTTACACTATTCTCATACACACTTACTCATAACAACTTCCCGGACAAGAAAACTTACTCAAAACCGCTTTACTAGATCACAACACAACATATTGTATGGAATAAACAGATAAGCACCTCATGAATATCATCCCTACCATTTCACGGAATACACATGTATTATCAATACACATACAATTATAACTAGCCATGCCAGATCAATCAAATTATTACCTTTTTGAATATCATTCAATTAGGTTACCGTACTCAACATATAGAACATTCAGATAACAACTTTATAACTATCACACCATACCACTTCCCGTGAGGGCAGAACCTCACACAAACATTTATACACATCATAGACCCGTAATCACACCCAACTAGTCAATCCTGATCACGTAAGTTACCACTTGATAAAGGTTACCTCTCGCCCGAGCTTAACTCGTATGCCCCTCATAACATATTCTCTCATTCGCATACCATCACCTCCTGCCAAGTATAACCATACCATTAATATTCATCTACTAGCACCCGTCTCATATCACGAAATCTTATACTTCCTCCCAAACGTACATATCAATCCAGCCTCAACAAAATCAGCCTCTTCAGAATTGCTATCCTTCTTATCTATCATCACCCTTAACCACTAGTGACAACAACACAATATCCCCACTGCTCGTATAACAAACCTTTTACACCTATCTCTAAACATCACGATTTCTTTCCTATCTTTGGTTAACATCCCCAAATAACGAACATCAAATCCATCAACAAAATTACCTCAACACTATTCCCAATTCCATCCTTAATTGCATCGTCACCCAACTCACCACCAAGATCTCATATCATGTAAATTCTTCACCAAGCTTTTTACTTTCCTTAATTACTCGAAACTCATGATTAACATGTCATCCTGGAACCCCTACATAATCGTTAACTCAAATCCTCATGATAGTATCACACATCTCGACGATTCATTACCTCTTTATCACATAACTCCGGTCAACATTTTTCTCAGCTTACTTTTTACCCTTCTTTTCTCTTTACACTCAACAATACCAATTAATAGTTCAATTCGTTATTACTTCTATCTAACTCTTTAGTGCTCCGTTTACCTTCTCATTGCTCTAAAACTGGAATCCCATTGTTTCATATCCGTATCATCTCACTCTTTCTTACATTGGATCTTCTCTTATCATGCTATCACTTACACTTATCACCAATCAATCCAGACCATTTCATGCTATCGCTCACACATATCACCAATCATTTTTTTTTGAATCCCAAAACTCATTTCATACTGTTACTTGCCCAAGGAAATCACACATTAGTTTCACCTCTTGATACTACAAATTCCCAAACTCACTCACTATCTGTAAATCCACGTCGTGACAGGTCTCCATAAAGTTAACTATATACTACTCCTCTCAATCCCTCTAAAACGTCCTTTCATTACATATATTCTTAACCCACACGATTCCTAACCATCTCCCTCCATAATTCGTTATACATCTCAAATTGCCACTATCCACATCCTTCATTTTAATCTTTTCATTCTCACGTTCCTTAAACTCACATCATCCTTTGCCCACATTCACTCACTTTTACATTACTCAACACACAATCATATCACTGATCTCATCTCACAAAACATGCTCCATGCCTTAATAAGCCTTATCAAACTTCCTTTTCTTTTCCACTACCTATCACAACCATATACAACTTATGTTCTCCCCGCCGAACTCATACTCACCACAGATGACACTCCTTACGTTACAAGATTGGGTAAGTTACGCATCAGGACCAACACATACGTAAAACAATGCATAAAAAAGCAAAAGAACACCTTTGAATTAAACATAATAGGCAACGAAATCAAAAGATAAGCATATGACCCAAAACAGGGGTTACTAGATCGAGTACAGGTCACTCAATCGAGTACAGGTCACTCGATCGAGTAAGTGACTTACTCGATCAAGTAGGTGAAGGTCAGAAGCACGTAAAACAGATTACAAGGGCTACTCGATCGAGTAAGGGTTACTGGATCGAGTAACAAGAGGTGCACTCAATCGAGCGAGGGCCACTCGATCGTGTACCCTAAGCATTTCTCAACACTGTCCAATTTTCGTAAAACAGTCATAACTCACTCGTTTCTTAGTCGTTTTTGGCGTGTGACCTATCGTTAGAATCGTAAAAGAACAAGCTATCACCTCCAATTGTAATCACATTAAAATAATATATATATATCTCAAGTTATAAAAGCTTAAAGACAACCTCTCTATAATCGGAAAAACACAACTACTTGATTTCTACTTCCAAACAACTTAAACGACAACAAGGTAAACAAAAAAACTCTATACTCATAAAACCAATATTCCTAATCACATGTTACTATCTTCAAAATCCAAGCAACAACATTCATCATGCACATAGATTATTTAACTTGTCAATCATGATTTACCCACATGCTTTTATTCCATAACTTTACGTACAACAAAACATACTCATACATTACAAATCCTATTTCCATGTTACTAATGCAACAATATTACAAATCCACTTCGTCACCTAACATATTCATAATCACAAAATTCATATTCTCATGCAATTGACATCCCATCTTTTCCAATCTATTCTTCCCATTTCAACCACATTCTTCATCTAGCAAGTGCATATGACACAACAGTAGACAAGTATATGAACTTATTATTTAAGTTTACGCAAACAAAACTATGTAAAATCATATCACATCCCCTAATCACATGTTAGTATTATAGTCACATTATAAATCATTCATCCTGCAACATCATTTTTCATCATTCTCATATACTTTTCCAGAAATTCCAAACAACATTAAAAATCAACTATCATGCAACATGCCTATTCACAATACTTTATCACTTACCACATTCCTCATTCCACCACAATCATTTTGCAACATTTCTATACAACACATCATTCAACATACGCAATAGAATATTAGCAACCACATAGTAATCCCATGACACCCCCTAGTGACCGGTTCAAAATTGTAGGGCGAGTTCGCGACTTTAGGACGTCTCCCAAGTCTTTGCATTAGCTCCTACAACTTCTACCCGAGTTCATTTTAGTATGACTCCCTATGTTCATTAGGTTCATTGGTTTCAGGTTTAAGGATCGTCGCTCTGATACCACTTTGTGACATCCCCATACTCCAAGCGCCTTACCAGGACCACTCAAGTATAGGAACGTCACCATCTCGTTTACCCGAGGCAATGATAATCATACGACAATAAAGAAACGTACTTTAAAAGTTAATACGGTTTAAAAGATTAAATTTCCAAACCAAAACTGTTAAACTGAAATACAAGTACTCAAAAATGTCTACTAGCCAAAACAGTCACAACTATAAGACATTGTCTCACACAGTGGAAGACTCTTCTAACAGCCACGTGATGACTCATCTCAGCTATCCCATATGCGTCATATAATACCTGCTCAATAACTGCTCACCACCCCTGAATGGATCACCACAATTTTTAAAGAAATTAAACGGGGCCAGTACTAATTACACGATACAAACCACAGTGAAACAAATGCCAAACAGCTCAACAACACAACAACCCTCAAAACTCCATAATCAATCTCCACACAAGTGACTACACACTAAAAGTGTGTAGTCCTGCCAGAGTACCCATCGCAACAGATACTCCACACCACCAGTGGGGGACCGCAGCCGTACCAACCTAAGCCCGCTCATCTCCATCGAGCGATAAACCCATGGTCATTAATGTGCACATCCATCCTGTGGCGGGTTCCACAGAAGGCGAATCAAGGGCGTGAAGCCACTCCCGCAAATGAGCCCACTAAGTCAGGGATGCACCTCGAAGACCACAGACAGATACAACAACAGTCAATGATATTAATCAACAATACAACCAACAATATAACCAATAACCGTTACAACGACCAACAATATACTTTAACAATAATCACAATGAAACCACCAAACACATCATGTAATTATTACTGAGTAGGGAAACCCTACCTGGAACAGCAATCACCAAGATCGTCACAATCAACTAATCAACATCGTCTTTCACGGAAATTACTTCCTATCAAACATACAATCATACAATCACAATATAACATCAACAATACTCCCCAAAACCCCCAAATCACCCACTTAGGGTTTAACCAACTTTAACAAAACAGTATAAAAAACTATATCTAAAGCTTACCCTCGACACAAGGACCACAACGGTGTAAAGAACGATGAAATCTGACACCTCTAACTCTGGGATTTGCTAATGATGCGATGACAAAGAAACTACGTAACTCCTTTTCTCCTCACTTAGGTTTTAGAATAGATAAAAGAAACTAAGAAAAGTGACGTACAACCTTTTATACTTATCTCGCATCATTTACAAAACCCGTTAAACTCAGCCCGTAAAACTCACTTACTCGATCGAGTGACCCTTACTCGATCGAGTGCCAAGCTTACTCGATCGAGTACCCATCAGGCAGACTACTGTTTTGCGTAAAAACATACTTACTCGATAGAGTAAGCCCCACTCGATAGAGTACCCTAAGACACATAAAACCGTAGTATTACAGGCGAGAGGCTATGGCTTTTACTTAGCTGTCTAGATCACCTTAGAAAAAACCAAACAATATTTATTATTCATATTACTTAGTTTCCGCTGCAATTGTATTTATTAATGAAAGTTATTGATTTTGGAACAATGTAATGAGACCATTTAACATTATTTATTTAAAGTACTGCATTCTGTCTTACTTTGTTATTCACTACCTCGGTCAATCCGAGATGGTAACGCTCTCATTTACTTGGGAGGCCTAGCTAAAGGCTCCTGATTAAATGGGGGTGTTACGTAGTGGTATCAGAGCTTAGGAATTTAAGTACAAGTTTAGTTTATAAAGTGTTTTTGTTAAACTATGTTGTGATTTATGTTACTATAAGTCATTTGTTACCAATAGTGCTAAATAAACGATTGTGCTAAGTTTTGTTATAGTCTTTGAGCTCAGGCATGCTGACTTCGTGTAGTATTTTCATTAGTAACCTAGGTTACGGGAACGTAACCTTAATTTTAAGGAGAATAGTATTGTAAAATCTCGGTAGTTGCGGCATTTTGGATAACATATTTGATAATTGAGAAGTCCTTGTTGAGTTATAATTGTTGTTTCGATGTTCTCAGTTTTTAAATAATTTAATAAAACAATCTTACATAATACAACTCTTATCATTTAGTTTCCTAGCCAACATACCATTTGTGCCATAATTATAATTTAATTACAAATATTGTGTTATATGTAGTATTAACTTTATGTTTTGGCTCTATTGATTTGAGTTTGTTGGTTGAGATGGATATTGGGTTGCTAAGTAATCAAGTTTAATGAGTTGGTTGTTTGAGTTTTTGAAATTGGACAGTAAAGTAGTTGCTTGTTTTAGTTGCTTTTTATGTACCACGAACTTCGAGGACGAAGTTCCTTTAAGGGGGATAGACTGTAATACTAACATTTTAGTTGTTGTCTATTCGTGTGCAATGTGAAGTTGTTAGTAAGTATGTGTAGACACCTCGTTTCTGCACCCCTCGCAAACCACCCGGTGATGATTGGGCCGCATGTTTGATTCGCGGAACGATTTGTGACAGTTCGTAAGATTATCGTCAAGTGATTGCTCAAAAATTAATGTCTACCTCTTAGTTGTCATCTACGTCCTGATACGGTCGTTTTGGCGATAATTAGAGTACATTCGGTCCGGGTCAAAAACCGTCTCCATTTTCGATAGTTTGTTAAAACCCGAGTCGAAATGTTCTGGAATGTTCCGGATATTTCTATTCCATATTTATCAAATTTTATCTTTTGGCAAATAATATCCCGTAATATTCAAAAGATAATCGAATTAAATCCGTCCTACCATAACTTAAACACGGAAATCTTTCTTAAACGGAGGAAACCTCCACGGGAATAGATGCGACGCAGTCTTTGCGCCTCTTCCAAGAGACGCATGGGCTAGCTGCGCCTCTTCCAGGCCCTTCTTTGCATGATTTACGTATCTTTTTTATATCTTTCCGAGATTCACTTCCAAAGAGTCTCCGAAACCCTATTCCTTCACGTGATTAGTATAAATAGGAGCTTTCGTTCCTCATATTTCTCACGCGAGTGTCCGCCCTTCTCTTCTCCCTTTGCATTCTAGACTTCGTTCTTACTAATTGGCGCCTACGTGCTTGGACTTCCGACCACGTAAGCTCGGATCTTTCCGGGTACCAGCCTCTCCGTTGCATGACCGACCAATTTGACCACTACACTCAATCAATCTAATTAATCAACTTGTTAAATCGTTTTCCTCTTTCGAGGGCACTCTTTCCTTGCATTCGCGTCGAGCATTCACTAATCGATCTTCTTAGTTCATCTCGTTAAAATCAACATGTAAGTCTGAGGGTGTATATTCCTTTTATTTATTGTATTTTAATTATTGTATCAACAAATGTAAGGTTTATGTCGAAAGTACCTCATTAAAACCGATTTCTAAAACCGTCTTTAAAACTTGTTTTTGCGGATTTCCAGTAGACAGACGTCGAGAAAAGACGCAGCAACTGCTGCGCCTCTTCGAAGGAGCGCAGCGCCTGCTGCGCCTCTTCGTGAGGCCGCCGCAGCTTCGCTTCTTTCTTCTTCCTCCGTCCTCTGTAATTCGTATCAAATTTGTCTCTTTTGTTTTGTTCGTCTGTTAATTCTTCATCATGATAGTTTAATAACTCATATGTATATTATTTATCATCATTAACATGTTTTAATTCATCATAAATCCGACTTAAATCCCTTATAATTCATATTTGCGGGTTTTCGTCATTAAATTCAAGTTTCGAGTTTTAGGGATTCAATTCGTTCATATTGAGTCTCTGGAATTCATTGTTGATATATTTTCACCTGTTTATTTATTGTTAGTCACTAATTCGTCATCATTCATCATGTTTAATCTAATAATTCGTTTTGTTAGTTTAATTAAATTGTTTATTAACATCGACCCTTCACATAAATAATCCGTTTAATTCCGTCTCATCCATGTTCTACTGTTCTATGACCATATTCATATGTAAATAATCCATTAATCACTTTCATCCGAGTAAAAATAATAATCAAATCCATTAATTTATCAATCAACGTTAACAATCTGCAGTTCCGGCTTCACAGCCAGAACTCACCCTTGGAACAGACGCAGCAACTGCTGCGCCTCTTCCAAAGGGCGCAGTGTCTGCTGCGCCTGCTCCAGGGTGATTTCTGCCTCTGAACTCCTTTTCTGCCTTGACTTAGTTTAATTAGCTACGTATTAATCAACTAATATCCGTATTATCACCTTCTGACTTATTCGTATTTCTTTGTTTTATTCTTTTATTTCTTTTTTTCTCAAACTATCCGTTTTAATGGTATTTTCGACATAGATCGCCTATTCCGTTGTAATTAATGTATTTTCCTTATTGTAATTTATAATTATTGTATCGCTTTTATTATTTGTATGTTTTCACATGTAAATTGACATTAAATCCCACTCCGACATCAATTGTTTGCTAATTAATTGTCTACCGACTTAGTCTTAATTCACATGTTAGGATTAATCTATGGATGTTGCATTGCATGCATATAGCCGACAATATATCAAGTACGAATAAACTCCTTAATCATTAGTAGAGGCCGCTATCGAGGCGGGCGGGATTAGGTGTTCGATCAAAAGAGCTTCCTAATACGTACCCTCACCCCTTACTCCAGATCTCCGTGAGCACCCGTGTTCATTGGCATCCACGAGAGTCATTCTAGACATAGAATGCTAAGGGTAACGATTGCTTAGTGTTCATGTCACTACTTTGTGTCTTGACATGACACGAGGTATTCGAACGGTTCCAATTTCCCATAAAATTGGTGGCGACTCCATACAAAATGCAAACGCTTGTTTTCGAGCCCCCTCGCTCAAGCGCCCCGTGGCGGCCCGTCCCACGCTTGGCGACTCTGCTGGGGATACACTTACGTGTAGCTAGGGTGAAACTTGAACAAGGTTAGGGAATAAGTTTGTACAAGACAATTGTCGGTTTTCATAACTCGGTCTTCCTAGACCGTTTAATTCGGCCTTCCTAGGCCCAACCCAACCCATTTGACCAATCGTCCCGTCTAAACGGTCCTAATTCTTATTTGGGCCTAAGGATGGATAGCGATTGACGTCATCCATACCATGATGCTTACTCTTGTTTGCATCAAGGGCCTTCACTACTTGAGGAAATGGACTAGGAATCGGCCTTACTCTTGTTTGGCACAAGCCTCTCCACAGACTTCGGGTTTGATGGTTCGGTATGGCAACCCACCCTTTAAACCAAAACCCTTCTAAATGCACTCAGCATCCCGTTATAATGCTTGTATAAATATGTAAACCTTACGTGATCACCATTCTAAACAAAACCATGACGAATTTTCAAAAATCAAAACCCGTTTTTTAATCAAGGATTTCGAAAAAGGGCCTTTAATTAGTACAAAATCCGGTCAAAACTCTGTCCGTTTGTCGTGTCAAAATTCGGGCCACAAGCCCATTTCAAACCTCACTTCGAGTCCACTCCTACAACTACACTACAGTTGACTAGGACACACATTTTCAAAGACCTTGTCTTTCTTCAAAACTCACTCAACACAAGTGGCACACACCCACTTCACGAGTCAAAACTTTCCTCCTTTAGCAAGTGTGATAGAATGGTCGATCGTGTTTTGATTCGTCGCCGATCTCTTATCCAGTTTCCAAGATGCCCGGATCAAGTGATGAAACGAACCTCCAACAACTTCAAGAGAATAGTGATCGAATCCTAGCCGCTACTGCCCAAATGCAAATCACTCAAGAACAAACCTATGACCGCCTTGAACTTATCGAAGGCCGTATCTTTGACGTAGAGGGAAGGTTGCCTTCCCCTAAAAATGAAGCACGCTTTTCTGATGATGAGTCTAAAGATGAAAATCCTCCCATAGGGACGACTATAGCTGAGAAAAGACTCCAATACCTAGAGGAACAATTGATGTACCTCAAGGGGAATGACATTTACATGGAGAACAATCGCAAGTATGAAGCCATCAATTCCAAGTTACCCACTAACTTTAGCATGACGGATATCCCTAAGTTTAAAGGACATGAGAACCCTTTGAACCACATCCGCGCATTCAAGGACTACATGTCTATCAAAGGCATCAAACCTGAGATGTTCTTAAGGATCTTCCCTTCATCTCTCGACACCATCCCGAAGCAATGGTTCTATACCCTAGACCACAAGAAGGTCGCTACTTGGGAGGACGCCGCGATCGAATTCTCAAAGCAATATGCGGATAACGCCGAGATCCAAGTCAATATGCGTACTCTAGAGGTTCTTACCCAAAATGACAAAGAAGGATTCACCGACTTCCTAAGTAGGTGGAGGAAGACTAGTACTCAACTAGTAGAACGCCCAGATGAGGCCACTCTTGTGGAGAAGTTCGTGGACAATCTCAAGCCCATATATGCCAACCATTTGAGATATCAAAACATCAAGACTTTCAAAGATTTAACCGTGTTAGGGACACGAATCGAAGATGACATCCGCAAAGGACTCTTGTCCAAAACGGTAGGTCGAGGATATCAAGGGTCCACGAGTCGTTCATACGGCTCTACTAGCAAGACCGACGAAGTTAACCTTCTCGAGCCATCCAAGAAAACTAGCCCACCAAGGAAGTTCACAAACCTTGGGGATACATACTCCAATGCTCTAAAAAGGCTAATGAAGCAAGGCAAACTCCAACCCATTGGACCTACTCCCGAACCCGAAAGGAAGTCCAAGTTTTGGGATGAAAATTCCTACTGTGAATACCATAGGGGCAAAGGGCACGACACGGAAAAATGCTACAAATTGAAACATGTGCTTCAGGATATGATTGAAGATGGTCGACTTCCAATCCCACCAGGAGGTAAGCCCAACAACACTCAGAATCCTCTTGGAGTTCTAGTGATTACAAGTGATGAATCTACCTTAGATTGCTCACATCTCATTTCTCCCACCGAAAATGAAATTCATGCAATTGAGAAAGAAAGACTCTACTCTACCATCTCCCCTACCATTTCCGACTTCATCGCATGGGCAAGGAGTGTAGATAGACAAGTGTGGGAACTAGAAAACATGGTAATGATCTTACGCGATCCCAAGGCAACGCCTAAAGAACGCGTGCCTTTGATCTTCTCTCCAAATGCCACTATGCAAGAAGTAGTCACCGTGGTCGATAAACTAGTTGATCAAATCATACAACTAGAAAGTGACATCGTGAGGATGAAAGAACTAGCCGCAATCAATGGGGTTTGGGCCGATGACGATGAAGACGAGTACCTCATTGAAAACTCTTTGGTAAAAGAGATAGTCCAAAATGGTGAAGACCAAGATGTGGATCACCTAACTCGCTCGGGCCGTCCATACCAAAGTACCACTCAAAACAATCCAACCAACGTCATCACACCAAATGACAATGAAGATGACCCCACTGATCATTTGCTCAAGCAATTACGAAAGACCAAGGCGATCTTTCATCCGCAACTAGTGGCAAGCTCATTTCCGCATCGCCAAGCTTTACTACAAGCTTTGGCCAAATTGAATGTGGCACATAACTCTACTCCCGAAGATGTAGTCAACTTGGTCTTCCAAGAAACACCCAAGCTAAGTAATCCTATTACTTTCTCGGACGAAGACTTGCCACCTTTCGGCGCTAGTCACAACCTTGCTCTATACATCATCATCATCCGTCTAAAGAAAAATGTGCCAATGACCTTGGTAGATGATGGCTCCGCTGTCAACGTCATACCCCTCAAAACGGCATACAAACTAGGCATGAAGGAGTCGGACTGGACTCCTACAAATCAAGGTGTACGTGCATATGACGGTACACGACGAAAAGTGGTAGGACTTGCTAACCTAACCATAGCAACGGGACCAATCGAACGAAAGGTCAACTTCCAAATAGTGGACATCGAAGCTTCATTCAACATACTTCTGGGAAGGCCTTGGATTCACGCTTCCAAAGCGGTAACATCCACCCTTCATCAAAAGATCAAGATCCCACTAAATGGCAAAGTTGTGACAATCACTTCGTCACCCATCAAGGCCATAATCGAGAAGCAATCGAATAATCAAGTCCTTGCGGATCCCATATACGAGCTTGGGGGCTTCCAAAGTGTAAATGTCATAGAAAGTGAGTTGGCACCCCTATACTATAATCCCTACTCTAACTTAGTGGTCAACCACATACTCAAAAATCAGGGATACTTCCCTGGAATGCCTTTGAACCCAATTCGGAAGAACACCTTCGCGCCATACAAGAAAGGCAACTCATCAAGAATACCACTTGGACTAGGATACAAACCCACAGCGAAAGAAGTTCTCAAATGCTTGCTCAAGTCCAAAATCGCAAGTATGTAGGAGTCCAAATGAGGCCATATCTCCCCACCTTAAATGGATACTTCGTTCAAGAAGGAAGTTCGGAACTCTTTCATGGATTTCCCGAACCTTGGCATTACCTCGAGAGGAAGTTAGCCGGAATCGAGATCTTTCACGATTGCTACTTCATCCCTCCGGAAACGGTTCCTACCGTCAAAACCCGTCAAGCACCTTGCTTAGACGAACAAGCTGCTAGCCTCCTGTTTGGAGAGGACCGATTTGTTAGGGCCGCGCAGGATGAGATCATTACTACGATACTTCAAGACGATCGCTTCAACCCCACCGCCTTGATCACGGAAATCGACACAAAGCAAACGAAAAGGGTGGAGGAAATCGATCAAATGGACCAACAATCAAGGAAGACTCTTCAAGCTCACCACCGGAGAAGGAGAGATGTTCAAAGAAGAACCAGAAGACGAGAGTTCGAATCGAGTCGGAGTCGGAGTCGAGTCGAGTCTAGAGGAGTCATTAGAGAGTCTACTCCTGTCGTCAACCCCACTCCCTTCGTTTCTCCTAGCTTAGCATCGAGTAGTCACGATAGTTCGGGAAATGCCCCACCATTCGTCCTTTGCCGCCACTGACCATGGATCGGTTGGCTTCTTTGTTTCAACTTTACTCAAATCTTAATATGAATAAATCAGTTCGCTTACTCTTTGCGTTATCTTGAGTGCAATTCTGTTTATGATGATACCGAGGATGACCAAAACCCGGACTTGACCGAAATACCTCCCTACGTAGCCAAAGAAATACTACAGAAGGGGAAGGGGGACCAATAATTGAGGACACCGAACCCATCAATGTAGGAACTGAACTAGAACCCAAAGAACTTAGGATAGGGACTACCTTGAGCTCTACCGAACGGGCCGACTTCATAGACCTCCTAAATGAATTCAAAGACGTTTTCGCTTGGTCCTACAAAGACATGCCAGAATCGACGGGGATATCGCGAACATAGGATTCCGTTTAAGCCGGTTTCAAACTGTGAAACAAAAGCTTCGACGAATGAGAACAGAATGGGCTCTAAAGATTAAGGAAGAAGTTGACAAGCAATTCAAAGCCGGGTTCATCAAAGTTTCCGAGTATTCTGACTGGGTAGCTAACATAGTACCCGTACCCAAAAAGGATGGGAGAATCCGAGTTTGTGTTGACTTTAGGGATTTGAACAAAGCAAGCCCAAAAGACGACTTTCCTCTACCTCACATCGACATATTAGTGGACAATACTGCAGACCACGCATTACTATCCTTCATGGATGGATATGCGGGTTATAACCAAATCAAAATGGCCATGGAAGATATGCACAAGACCGCGTTCGTCACCCAATGGGGAACCTATTGCTATCTGAAGAATGCCGTTCGGATTGATCAACGCCGGAGCTACATACCAACGCACCGCGACTACACTCCTACATGACATGATGCATAAAGAAGTTGAGGTATATGTAGATGACATGATCGTCAAATCCAAGGAAAGAGAGGGACATATTGCGAACCTTCGCAAGTTCTTCGCAAGGCTACGGAAGTACAACATGAGACTCAATCCTCAGAAATGCACATTCGGAGTGACATCTGGCAAACTCCTGGGATACGTCGTCAGTCAACAAGGCATAGAAATAGATCCTTCCAAAATCAAGGCTCTGATCGAAATGCCGCAACCCCAAACAGAAAAAGAAGTCAGAGGATTCCTGGGAAAAGTGCAGTACATAAGTCGATTCATATCGAAACTTACGATGATTTGCGAGCCCATCTTCAAGAAACTCAAGAAAACAGACCACACCATGTGGGATGATGATTGTCAAAAGGCGTTTGACCGAATCAAGGAGATATTAGCTAAACCACCAGTGCTCATGCCGCCACAACAAGATCAACCTCTTGGTTTGTATCTCACAGTAACTGAAACTGCCATGGGTGCTATGCTAGCTCAAACCGTAGGAAGTGAGGAAAGAGCTATTTACTATCTAAGTAAAAAGTTCTTGGAATACGAGTGCAAATACTCACAACTCGAAAAGACATGCCTCGCTCTTGTGTGGGCAACAAAGAAGCTACGTCACTACATGCTTAGCTACTCTGTCAAGATATTTTCCAAAATGGATCCAGTCAAATACCTCTTCGAGAAACCCGTTCTCAACGGACGTCTGGCAAGATGGACCATGATGCTCTCAGAATTTGACCTCAAATACGTGCCACTGAAAGTCATAAAGGGTCGCGCCATCGCCGAATTCTTCGCAGAAAATCCCATCAACGACTCGCAAACCATAGATACTTGGTCATTTCCCGACGAGGATATACTTCAAACAGATGTAGACTCTTGGGATCTATACTTTGATGGAGCATCAAACCTAAAAGGATTTGGGATAGGAGTGTTGCTCATTTCTCCTGAAGGTGAGCATACACCGATTGCTGCCAAACTCGACTTCGAAGTGACGAACAACGCTGCAGAGTATGAGGCTTGTCTAATTGGACTACAAGCGGCAGTAAGCTTAGGCATCAAAAATCTACGAGTACACGGGGATTCGTCACTGATCATCAACCAAGTTACAGGATCCTAGAAAATCCGAAGTGAAAGCCTGGCACCCTATCAGGCTAGGATAGACCAAGTGGCTCAATTCTTTGATCATGTAACCTACTTACACCTACCTCGAGAAGAAAATCAATTTGCAGACGCTCTTGCGAAACTTGCATCTTTGATAAACATGCCAGATTACATGAGGGAAATGCCTTTGTGTATCGAACGACGGTCGGAGCCAGCGTATGTCCATCAAATTACCAATGAAGAAGAAATCGCACAAGAACCCTGGTTCCAGGCAATCCTGAATTTCAAGCTTAATGGTACCTATCCACCGGATATGGACAAAAGGGGACAACGAGCTATACGCCTACTAGCTTCCCAATACATCCTAATGCAAGGAGAGTTATACAAAAGAACACCTCTTGGTGTAGTCCTACGTTGCCTTGATCATTCACAGGCACGAAAGGTGATGGAAGAAGTCCACGATGGAGAATGCGGTCCTCATATGAGTGGACCTATGATGGCAAAGAAAATCACACGTCTAGGGTACTATTGGACCACAATGGAATCCGATTGCATCAAATATGTGAGGCATTGCCACAATCACAAATCTTCGGAACGTGCAACACGTCCCTCCTTCGTTGCTCTACACAATGACATCTCCTTGGCCATTCTTCGCGTGGGGAATTGACATAATTGGGAAAATAACCCCACCGAACAGAGGTCACTGTTTCATCCTAGTAGCAATTGACTACTTCACAAAGTGGGTAGAAGCGGCTTCCTACACCGCTCTCACGGCCAAAAATGTAGCCAAGTTCATACAAAACAACATCATCTGTCGATATGGTTGCCCACATGAGATCATTAGCGATAATGGGTCCCACTTCCAAGCCGAAACCGAACAGTTGCTAGCCAAGTACAAAATCAAGCATCACCACTCCTCGCCCTATAGACCACAGACTAATGGCGCGGTAGAGGCGGCTAACAAGAATGTCGTCACCATTCTCAAGAAAATGACTGACAATTACAGAGATTGGCCAAGCAAAATACCCTTTGCTTTATGGGGGTATCGAACATCAGTCAGGACGCCCACTGGGGCTACTCCTTTCTATTTGACCTACGGCATGGAAGCCGTACAACCAGTTGAGCTAGAAATACCATCCTTGCGTATTCTGCTCGAAAGCCAAATCCCTGAAGCCGATTGGAAGAAAGATCGATACGAAGAACTCATCCTCCTGGATGAACGTAGGCTTCGTGCCTTACATAATGTCCAAACATACCAAGCACGTATCAAACGAGCTTTCAACAAAAGGGTTAGGCCAAGAAACATCAAAGAAGGAGACTTAGTACTCAAATCAGTTAGAGCTCTTTTACCCGTCGACCCGAGAGGAAAATTCAAACCTAATTGGGCAGGACCATATCTAGTCAAATCCATACTCCCAGGGGGTGCGGTTAGAATCACAGACCTAGATGGGAATGAGTTTTCAAACCCCACAAATCTCGACCAACTGAAACGATACTATGCCTAGGATAGAACAAAAACGCGCCTCGCGTAAACCTAAGTGTCGCTCTTGTGGCACTAAATGAACGGCCCCTGGCCTATTTGAATGTCACTATGCTCTTGCATCTTGGCAAACTTGTCATCCTCATATCATCAAACAAACTAAATTCGCACCTCCCGAGTAAGCAAAGCTCATGCTTATTTTCTATGTTCATTACAAGCTCTTGCTTCGAACAATTATTCTTTTACATTTACTCGAACTACGCGCAAGGGTTTGATTTCACTTTTTAAGTGAATACGTAGGCAATCCTTCACGGGATTCAACCCACCGTTATATTTAAAATGTAAATAGAAGGACATTTGCATTGCATTTGAAATTCGACAAGGATAATTATAGAAAATACCAACGGTTTCATAACCATTTTTTTTATTATTTCATTCATTCAATTTCTAAATAATAATAATACGACAAATAATAGAAAATAGATAAGCTAGGATTCTAAAAATCCCTCCTTTCTTATTACAACAATAATAATAATAATCAAATAATAATAATAAGACTTGGGCTATTCCTCCATCTTTCCCTTGCCCTTGTCGTTCTTGTCATATTTCTTGTCACGACCTCGAGCCGGGCGCTCTTGCGCCACTTCAGACCTAATCACCAACGGTCTTTCTCGAGGCCTGACTCTTCCATTCTTGCCGACCACCATCTCTGCGACAGGAGTAGTCTTCGATTTCTTCGAAGGATGAATGACTTGAAGGCCGGCTTCTTCTTCTCCTTCGGTCAGATGCTTCTCTTTCTCTTTCTCTCCTTCGCGCACCTTGTAGTCAACGGGCTCACGCTTCCTCGCTTTCGCTCTTCCGAAGTTGCAGCCTTTCTCCACCTCAGATAAGAGTCTGACACCCACAAAGCATTGGCGGAGAAGCTCAAGAACCACATGTTTCTTTGGGCCCATTTCATAGCCCACTCTCTTCGGCTCTCGGTAGTCAACGCCATAGCAGTCTGCGGGACAGTGTCAAGCCTAGGGATCATTTGCTTCAGACCAACTTGCCTCATCAATCTCTCAGGAAAGATGCACACCATAAACTCCAATCCAGGAATGCGCACGGACCGAGTGGGATCCAGAGAAGACACTCCAGTGACAGACTTGAGGTGCCACCACGGTACAACCCACCTGATCAAAGGGCCATCATCAGTCTTCAGCTTGTTTTTCCAATAATCACAGACCCGAGTGAAATCCACCATGTACAACCTCGTCCTCATCGAAATTATACGGGCATGATAGGAAAGTGGATGAACAGGGGGCTCGAGCAATCGGAGACGTTCCATAAGCCAAACCTACCAAGACAGGTATTAGACATCCGAAAAGAAAAAAAAAAAAAAAAAAAAAAAAAAAAAAAAAAAAAAAAAAAGAAAAGGGGTGTCTTTTACCTGTAGGATGACGGGACTCCCCAAAAATGGAAGATCGCGGTTGGATTTCCTGTTATCCAAGCCCAAGATAATCTCCCCTAAGCATAGACAAGCTGGGCTCCTGCGCAGCTCCATTTGCTCAATAAGACCCAATAGACGGGGATCACCTCGCAGTTCTTCGTCAACATGTCCTTGGAAGACATAAACATGAAGCAAACAGAAGCCAAATGCTCTCCTTCTAGCAACATAAGAGACTGTAGGGTCGGCCCTGTTGATGAATCGATCTATAAAATCCAACATCCGCACGCCTTTCGAAGTAACGAGACGATCTACCTCGAGTCTGGTCAGTCCAAGCAAATCTCTAAACTTGCTCTTATACCCCTGGGCAGTAGAAGGGATGGCAGGTAAATGTTCGGGGTCCCACCCGCCAATAGCAGCAATTTCCTCCTAAAAAAAGGACAAATATCACCTCCTGGGAACGCAAAAACATGGTAATTTGGATCCCAATAATCAAGGCAAGCATCCAAGAACGGTTTTACAACCTTAATGAGTTTCAAACTCAACAAAGACCCAAGATTATAAGCACCCATGTCATGCTTCTCAATGTTCGAAAACTCATTAGTCCATTCCTTCAAGCGAATCTCTAAGGTATTCATGATGATAATTTTCTCTTGAAAATTTATTGGGAGTTTTTTTATGTGTGAATCGACGAAGAAGAGACGGAAGAATTATATGATTTAAAGCTTCATCGACGCTTCTATTTATACTAATTCTTTGTTTCCAAAAATCCGTCGGCCCGACCGCTTGGGAACAGGCGCACTGCCGCGCCTCTTCAAAGGGACGCACTCATGTCGCGCCTCTTCCCGCATTCACTTCGTGATTTCCGTGTTTGGATCTTTCCTAATTCTATAACGAATAATTTCCTATTCCTACGGGATTTTATTTTGGTAAATCCGAGAAATTTACCATGCTTCAGGTTTCCTAAATTCGCGGGCACGCATTTCGAGGCGACATCGACACTTCCGCCATTACAGCACACTTTAAATCATTTCTTTTTGACATAATTCATTTTAATAAAATTTCAACATTTTTAACTTATAGGTTTCTCTTTTTCTTTTTTTTAGGGGGTAGCCCTCCCTACTGTCCGGTCATTTCCGACAAATTTTTTGCATTTTGGTCCTTTTGAGTCTCATTTTGCACTAATTAAAGGCCTTATGTGTATATAAAATGTATGTGTTGCGTGATTTTTTCTATGTAAATTCCGGCAGCACGACGGCGTAAACCGTTGTCTACCAAACTTGTTCAAGAACTAACCTGCAGATACAAGCAACACAACCCAGCAGCAAAGGCACTCAGGCCGCCATATATGCAACAAATGTACAAGCAAACTGGGGGCTTGCGCCCCGAACAAGGTACAAATGCACAAGCAAACTGGGGGCTTCGCCCCAAACAAGTCGAAAAGTCCAGGCAAACTGGGGGCTTGCGCCCCAAAACAAGTCCAAAATGTTTCAAAATCAAAATGTACAAATCTACAAAGCTACTACTGCTGGGCACCCTCCAACTCAGCAACCCTCGCCGTAAGAGCGGCAATCTCGGCGTCCCGAAACTCGAGCTCCCTCAACAAGCGAGCCGTCTCCTCTCGAGCCTGGGCCAACTCTCGCTCCGACTCACGACCAGCCTGTAAACAACAACAAGTTGGCTCATGTCAATCAATTCATCCGAAAATCAAAATGAAATCAAAAATCAATCAAAAGAGATCAAATAGGGTTCATACCTGACGACCTCGACCGCCGACAAGTGCCTCGATGGCGGTAGCTCGCAGCCGGTTGGCCACTCTCCATAGTGCCACGAACCGAGACGGCGCGACCTGCATTTCAAAGAAATTCTTAGCAAATTGAACAAGTTTAATCAAATGTGTTCTTACACAAGAAATAAATTAGAGGCTCACCCTCCGGATCAGATGCTGCCAGTCGTCTAGGCCAGCATCCGTCACAGCTACGTCAAAGTCACGCAACTCGGAGATCGTCGTCCTCCCAGTCGCGTCGGTGTACTCAAGAGTCTCGGGGTACACTGGGGGCTCGATGCCCGCCGCCTCAACCTCCTGCAAAGACAAATGACTCTCATTAATCGACGATCTTTCGTCGTAACTCTCGAAGTCAAACAAAGAAAATAAAGGATGCTCACCACTACTGGCCAGTACGCCAACCTCCCGTAAAGGAACGCCGAGTAATCCTCATCAGGGAGAAGAAGGTCGTCACCACCAGCACCAGCTAAGTCCGCCTCCCTCTCAGCCTCGGAAGGCTCCCTGAACATCGTCCTCGGAGGATCGATGGGAACCGTCAACGCGCCCCGAAGGCACTGACGAGCTAACCGCTCGCCCAGATACCATACAGGACCCATCGACGTCCACAACAACAGCCGACTCGAGCTCCTAGGACGGAGGACCTCAGCAACAAAAGGAGGCGCTCCAGCGTACTCCGCCCAAGGTCTGGGCACCCACTGTGACAGTATGAAGGCAAAGGTCATTCCTATGATCAATTTGAAGCAAAGGGCAAAAATATGAATGAATACAAACGGGATACTCACACTGCTCAGCTGAAGGGCGTTCACATCCCGCCGGTAGACGTTGTGAGAAGAACGCTTGCTCTTCGTCCGGCACATGACCCAATCCCTCACCACGGGATAGGCCCTCTCCAACGGCTCCGTCCTCTTGGGCGCGAGGCTCGGAAAGTAGGAGTACACCCACGCCTATAAAACAGAATAGTCAATGACGATCTTTCGATCCTTGATAAAAGAAAGGAATTTGCTTTGGTCCAAAGGAAGCTTCGTACCTCCAACAGTAGCCCAGGCCCGACAGCGCCAGGAGAAGTCCCCTTCTCCATCAACTCCGGACGAAACATGGCCCTCATGAAGCGGATGAGGACCGCAAAACCAGCAGTGACCCAGTCCCAACGCCCTAGGGAACTCAGGTCAGAAAGAAAGGTAAGAAGCTTCGTCGACAGCCTCTCACCCTTGTAGACCGAAGACAAGAACCACCAGAGCCACAAACGAGCCCTCTGCTCAGCTGTACAAGGAGGAGGAGCTGTCTCCCTCCCATCAATCACCACCGATGCCGGGGTCTTCCCCGCAAAGTAATCTCGAACATAGGTACTGGGTACCAAACCCGGCACCGCAACAGCCTTCGGCGACAGGTTCCAGCCGATCAACCTCCTCGCCTCGGCCGAATCCGCCCTCATGCCGCCTCCCGCCACACCATCTCCTCGATCCCGCACGGCACCGGAATCATGCCGTAATCCTCCAAAGTGACTCCCACCTCACCAAAAGGCAGGTGAAACGTGGAAGTCGTATCCCAAAATCGATCCAAGAAAGCGCGGACCAGGCTAAGGTTGGCCCGCAACTTCCTCTTCACGATATCCCTCCAGACCTGAACCAGAGGACCGAACGCTCCACGCTCGATCATGGCCCTCTCCTCCTCCGACAGCCGCTCGTAGTGCTCCATCGCCGTCGTGTACCCCGAGAACGACCGGATGTTCCCGGCCTCCTATTATGATTTGAAATAAAGCTATCTTTAGTTTTGAAACAAATTTAAAAGGAATTTAAACGGAAAGAGGATAAGTAATGAGTTAGGGAATTCCTATTTACCAAGCTCTTCACCGTCCTGTAGGACAAGTGACCCTCCGCAGCCCACACAAGGTGCCTACTCTCCCGTGTCTCGGCCACGCAGAGCACCTCTCAGCTGGCGACCTCCTCGTCCGAGATGGGCCCGTCTCGGAATCTCCTCCTCGTCCGCGGCCTCCTCCTCGGGAACCTCGTCTGCAGCAGCCATCACTGCAGCGGTAAAGGCCTGCTCTAGCGCCTCCTCAACGACGGCGGCATCCACATCCATCGGATCTCTCCCGGAAGTAGAAGCATCGTCACCTGCAACGATTAAAGCAAATCCAGGCCGCATCACATAATGACAAGCCTTTGTTAAGTAGTTATTTCGAGCCTTCAAGGTCCGGAAATCGCCCCTTTCTGGCCATCCTTGGCCATATTCCCACCAAATCAGTCACTCATGTGATGAATTGGGTCAAGTCAAGTCCAAGTTAAAGCCTAGTTCCGAGTTCGAGTCAAAAATTCGGCAGCGTTTCGCTGTAACGGCGATTATGTCCCAAAAGGTGCCCTGTAAAAGTTGTCACAAACCAAACTTCCGAGATGGCAGAAAGTTTACCCATCATCCAAGGGTCCTAAATATCAAATTTCATCACAAGTGGGCGATCCTAAGGCCGTTTTCGAAGCAATTTACGATCTAGCTGTGAAACCGTCTCAAAATTCGCTCAAGGGCTCAAAACTCGATGAAAATTCGAAGTAAATACATGGTTATGTTCCTAACATTGCCTACTACTCATTTCTAGTATCAATTTGGCAAGACAAATCCATTTGGGGGAAAAGCCCCAAATTTTCGAGTAAAAGGGTCGAAAACCCTAATGTTTGCGGCTCAAAATTCGACAAATGTGGAAGATTAATGCAAGATTAAAACACATACCTCGATTAGTCATATTTCAAGCAAGCTTTTGAATCCAACCTTGACAGAAATGATGAAGATTTGAGAGAGAAATTGGAGGATTTGTGTTTCGAAATAATGAACATTAAACCCTCTGATTTCGCGTTTTTACGCAGAATTGCCGAATTGGGGAACAGACGCAGCAGGCGCTGCGCCTCTTCCAAGAGACGCAGCTCTTGCTACGCCTCTTCCTTTGTTTCCCTCCTGGCGGATTTTCAAAAATTCGTTATGAGTTCGTTATTCGTGGGCCCATCTTTGGTGCGCCTCTTCCTCGATGACATTTTTATCACTTTGGTCCGTTTCGACGATTTTCTTTCGTTCCGGCCCACATTTTATCCAGCGCGACAATATTTTGCAGTATCGTCCAATTCATTTTATCCCAGCGCAGTAGTATTTTGCAGTACTGCTCACTCAAGGTTTTCTCTTTCGACGATCAAGATGTTCCTAGTCGTCGACATATTCCCCAACAAGAGTTTGTTTGAGACCAACGCAAGCAAATTCAACTTCAACCTCAAGTTTTCTTGCCTGAGTTCGCTTGAGACCAACGCAAGCGGATTCCCCCCAGCAGTTTCTACCGACGTCCTGCTGCTTCCAATATTTCTTGTTTCCCCGCGGAGTTCGACAGGGTGTCGTCCTCCAGGAGTCCCTATACCCAAACCTTAGTTACCTTTAGGTCGAAACTCGCATTTGGGCCTCCTTCCCGTCTATGCTTTCCTTTGGGGTCCCACACCCTAGCACCAGTCATTATGTATCTTTTAGGTCTTACCCTTAGCTCCTATGCAACTCCGAAAGCATCTCGAGAAGAAGTCTCAGGTATGGTCTCTTCTTATGGCTGGCGAGCCTCCTTACGTAGTCTAATGGACTTTAAACGACCCTCCCCGATAGTCGACAGACTCTAAAATGTTCCCGACGACAGGTCCTTGGCTCAGACCCCTTGAGCCGCCTCGCGTCGCTATAGTCGTCAGGTTGTAATCTTCGATTGACCTGATGGCTATACTTTGACTTTCGCCTTGTCCAAGCCTCAGTCAAAGTGGGGGCTCTGTAGACACCTCGTTTCTGCACCCCTCGCAAACCACCCGGTGATGATTGGGCCGCATGTTTGATTCGCGGAACGATTTGTGACAGTTCGTAAGATTATCGTCAAGTGATTGCTCAAAAATTAATGTCTACCTCTTAGTTGTCATCTACGTCCTGATACGGTCGTTTTGGCGATAATTAGAGTACATTCGAGTCCGGTCAAAAACCGTCTCCATTTTCTCGATAGTTTGTTAAAACCCGAGTCGAATGTTCTGAATGTTCCGGATATTTCTATTCCATATTTATCAAATTTTATCTTTTGGCAAATAATATCCCGTAATATTCAAAAGATAATCGAATTAAATCCGTCCTACCATAACTTAAACACGGAAATCTTTCTTAAACAGGAGGAAACCTCCTGGGAATAGACGCAACGGCCGTCTGCGCCTCTTCCAAGAGACGCATGGGCGCTGCGCCTCTTCCCAGGCCCTTCTTTGCATGATTTACGTATCTTTTTTATATCTTTCCGAGATTCACTTCCAAAGAGTCTCCGAAACCCTATTCCTTCACGTGATTAGTATAAATAGGAGCTTTCGTTCCTCATATTTCTCACGCGAGTGTCCGCCCTTCTCTTCTCCCTTTGCATTCTAGACTTCGTTCTTACTAATTGGCGCCTACGTGCTTGGACTTCCGACCACGTAAGCTCGGATCTTTCCGGGTACCAGCCTCTCCGTTGCATGACCGACCAATTTGACCACTACACTCAATCAATCTAATTAATCAACTTGTTAAATCGTTTTCCTCTTTCGAGGGCACTCTTTCCTTGCATTCGCGTCGAGCATTCACTAATCGATCTTCTTAGTTCATCTCGTTCCGTCAACATGTAAGTCTGAGGGTGTATATTCCTTTTATTTATTGTATTTTAATTATTGTATCAACAAATGTAAGGTTTATGTCGAAAGTACCTCATTAAAACCGATTTCTAAAACCGTCTTTAAAACTTGTTTTTGCGGATTTCCGTGAGATGACGTCGAGAAAAGACGCAGAATCGCTGCGCCTCTTTCGAAGGAGCGCGGCGCGCTGCGCCTCTTCGTGAGGGCCGCCGCAGCCTCGCTTCTTTTCTTCTTCCTCCGTCCTCTGTAATTCGTATCAAATTTGTCTCTTTTGTTTTGTTCGTCTGTTAATTCTTCATCATGATAGTTTAATAACTCATATGTATATTATTTATCATCATTAACATGTTTTAATTCATCATAAATCCGACTTAAATCCCTTATAATTCATATTTGCGGGTTTTCGTCATTAAATTCAAGTTTCGAGTTTTAGGGATTCAATTCGTTCATATTGAGTCTCTGGAATTCATTGTTGATATATTTTCACCTGTTTATTTATTGTTAGTCACTAATTCGTCATCATTCATCATGTTTAATCTAATAATTCGTTTTGTTAGTTTAATTAAATTGTTTATTAACATCGACCCTTCACATAAATAATCCGTTTAATTAGTCTCATCCATGTTCTACTGTTCTATGACCATATTCATATGTAAATAATCCATTAATCACTTTCATCCGAGTAAAAATAATAATCAAATCCATTAATTTATCAATCAACGTTAACAATCTGCGATTAAAACTTCACACCGAACTCACCCTTGAAACAGACGCAAAGAATCGCTGCGCCTCTTCCAAAGGGCGCAAGATGTCTTGCTGTTCCAGGTGATTTACGCCTCAAACTCCTTTTCTGCCTTGACTTAGTTTAATTAGCTACGTATTAATCAACTAATATCCGTATTATCACCTTCTGACTTATTCGTATTTCTTTGTTTTATTCTTTTATTTCTTTTTTTCTCAAACTATCCGTTTTAATGGTATTTTCGACATAGATCGCCTATTCCGTTGTAATTAATGTATTTTCCTTATTGTAATTTATAATTATTGTATCGCTTTTATTATTTGTATGTTTTCACATGTAAATTGACATTAAATCCCACTCCGACATCAATTGTTTGCTAATTAATTGTCTACCGACTTAGTCTTAATTCACATGTTAGGATTAATCTATGGATGTTGCATTGCATGCATATAGCCGACAATATATCAAGTACGAATAAACTCCTTAATCATTAGTAGAGGCCGCTATCGAGGCGGGCGGGATTAGGTGTTCGATCAAAAGAGCTTCCTAATACGTACCCTCACCCCTTACTCCAGATCTCCGTGAGCACCCGTGTTCATTGGCATCCACGAGAGTCATTCTAGACATAGAATGCTAAGGGTAACGATTGCTTAGTGTTCATGTCACTACTTTGTGTCTTGACATGACACGAGGTATTCGAACGGTTCCAATTTCCCATAAAAATTGGTGGCGACTCCATACAAAATGCAAACGCTTGTTTTCGAGCCCCCTCGCTCCAAGCGCCCCCGTGGGCGGCCCGCTGTCCACAGTATGGTGATAGCATGTAAGTACTATATTGTGTGGAGTATATTTAATTATGGGTGAACTTTGGGGACGAAGTTCTTTTTAAGGAGGGAAGACTGTAATACCGCGTATTTGAGGACTTGGTCAATGGTTAGTCAACGGTTTTATTATATTTATTAATTAAATAATTATGTTGTAAGACGGAATAAAATAATTAAATAATGGTTGGGTCGGGATTTCGGCATAAGCGAGTATGGGCCGTGTAAAAGGGGGGAGTGTAATAAGTTTAATAATAAAAATAAAAATAAAAATAAAAATAAAAATAAAAATAATAATAATAATAATAATAATAATAATAATAATAATAATAATAATAATAATAATAATAATAATAATAATAATAATAATAATAGTTGTATACATAATATAAAATAGGTATTTTCCTAATATCTTCCTTATAACCTATCAACTACTAGTATAAAAACAAGATTTGCCCCATCAATAATTCACTTTTACTTTTACAAGAACACAAATAGTTGATGAGACAAGGCGATCTAAAAGGAAGGAAAAAGGGAAGAACTTGTATTAAATTATAGCCTCCAGCTAAGACCGTCTAACAAGGTAACTCATGTTTTATACTTTATATAACTTGCGTATTTAACCACCGTTTGACAAAACCTTGATCGTGACCTCTGCCCTGAACCACCGTGACTACTTTGACCCACCGTTGACCACCAATGACGTCAGGAATAGGTGGTTAAAGGGGATGCTATACTAGTGATTTTATATACGGTTTATGCGGGTGTTAAACCCTTACCTTGCTTTGTTTCAGACCAGACCTGGATTGGGTGGTCCCTAGTCGATGAGTTAACCACCATGGGTGGTCACAGGTGGCCGGAGGTAGTGTTTTGCGTAGTGGTTGCCGGAAAAATGTGAGATTTATGTTATTATGTTAAACCGTGTAAAGATAGGATTTTTAGACTCCCATCGTGACGTGACTAGACCAGGACTTGGACGGGGGTTACAACTGGTGGTTTGTGGTCGTTGTGGGCAGCTTGTGGTCATGGTTTGTCTGGTGGTTAGTATATAAAACGGGTTGTTTACATGGGTTTGGGCGAGTTGTTGTTGGTGTTTGTTGTTGTTGTTGGGTCGTGGGTGGTAGCTAGGGCGAGGTATGGCAGTCGTGACTGGGGTTTTGGTAGTGCTGGGTACGGTGGAGGACGCTGGGGGTCTTTAGTGGGGGTGGTGGACGTGAGTAGTGGTTTAAACCGTGGGTTAGTATGGAGTATTGTCGGGTTTTCGTGTTAGTTTGATATTGTTGTCGTGGACTGCTACTAGGGCGTGAGATGGTGGTTATGTGTTGTGGTTAAGGCTGGCGTATGGACCGTGTCTTGGCTGCCGGCAGTGGTGCATGGCTCGTGGGGGAGCTGGTAGCAGGTGGCGTGGTGGCTGGAATTGTGAGGGATATTATACACGGGATTGGGAGTAGGAGAGGATGTGTGGACATGGATGATTTGGGTAGTATAACACGTGACTTAGAAATATTTTATTATTGGTATGTGATGGGAGAAACACGGGTATTTTGGGTAGTTTGTCGGGTTGTGAGACGGGTTGTAATTATTAATTTGTGTAATAAAATAATTAATAATATTAACTAATTAAATTAATAAGTAGTGTAATTGTTTATGTAATTAGATAGTTGGTAATTATAATTATCGTGTTTGCTAGGTGACAATTTAATGAATGAATATTATCAGCTGATTAACTTGGATTGCGTAATTGGGATATTTGCTAATCATGTAGGTTATCTACTTAACTTGAATGTGTATTGGTAATTTATCTATTGAATAATAATTGGAAATTGGATGTTGGTTGTTTGATGGTTAATGATTATTGTTTATTTGTTGAAATATTATTATCCGTATTACATATTGGTAATGTTGTGGTTTGAGTACCCGGACCAGGGGTGACGGGTTATATTTGAAGAATCGGTCCAGGGGTGGCGGTATATAAAATGGTGTCTCATAGTTTGTTATGGTTGTATAAACCAGACCAGGGGTGGCGGTTTATACAAGGGTGTCTCGGAGTTGCCATTGTGTTTATGGGAGTCTCGGAGGATGTGTGATTGTTGGAATTGTGAATGGGGTTGAGTACTTGAATAATTAATTTGTCTTATTGTGGTATTATTCTTGTTGTTTAGATATTCCTACTCAACCGTTGGGTTGATCGTGTATTCGTTAAACACCTGTGATGAACCAATAATTGGAGAGCAGATTGATTTCAGGTAATTGAGCTGGCTTAGAAGGGGAGCTGAAGGGCGAGAGGCTATGGCTTTTACTTAGCTGTCTAGAGCACCTTAGAAAAAAAAACAAACAATATTTATTATTCATATTACTTAGTTTCTGCTGCAGTTGTATTTATTATTGAAAGTTATTGATTTTGGAACAATGTAATGAGACCATTTAACATTATTTATTTAAAGTACTGCGTTATATCTTACTTTGTTATTCACTACCTCGGTCAATCCGAGATGGTAACGCTCTCATTTACTTGGGAGGGCTAGCTAAAGGCTCCTGATTAAATGAGGGTGTTACATAGTTACTTGGGCTTCTTTTATTTGGGCAATTTGAATCTCCAATTCCTCACCTTGGATAACAATGCCTTGAAGAACATTATCCCTATTTTGGCTCTCCTCTAGCATTTGTTTCAAGATGTTTTGTTGATTTCCCATCATTTGGAAGATCGCATTTTGAATGGGTTCATCTTGTTGTTGTGGGTGGGTGTGAAAGTGGTTGTATTGTAGTATTTTGAATTCATTATGAAGTGGGTATTGGGTGGGTGGTTGTTGTGGATATTGGATGTGTTGATTTTGGTGGGAAAACTTGGGGTAGTAGTTAGGATTTTCATTGTATGAATAGTAAGGTAGGTTTGTGTTGACTTGCTCCGGCCTCAAACTCCCCATACCCATAGTCATACTCAAAGGATCCAACATATGCTCCATATGTCAAGTCTTGAGCCATCATAGCTAAGACAAGAGAACAACTACAAGCATGGAAACTACACAAAAATGGTAAGAACAATCCTTGAGGAACAAGTTCCTCAAGGTTAAAGCAAAATTAAAATAGACAAGAGCTAAATCAGGAAGGAGTTTACCAGGTTCAAAGACTGCGTCAGTAGAAGAGCCAAATCAGGAAACTGTGGTAATCCCGAACCCTAATGAAACTAGGGTAGGACCAGATGTTGATGAGGAACGTAAGACAAATAACATACATGAGATCAATGGTATTCCAGAACTAGTGGTAGAAACTGATGAAGAGGAAGAAGAAGGTGATGATGATGCTACTGTTAATGAGGAGGACGAGGAAGTAGTACAGGAGACAGCAGAACATAGTACTCCTATTGTTGAAGATGAACCAAAAACAGAGACTGAAGACATGTTACAGATACAACTGGAGGATGTTGAAGAGGAGATTGAGTATTAGAGTCAGGAGGTAGTATGCTTTATATTAAGGGCAAATCCGCCATCGGAGGTGGTAGAAGGATTCATAAGACGCATTTGGACAAAGTTTAATATAGACAAAATATCGTTCATGCCCAATGGGATATTTTTGGTGAGGTTTAAAACGATGGAAATGAAAGACAAGATTCTGAGTTCAGGGCACTATTTATTTGATAACAAGCCAATGATTGTTAAGCCTTGGACTAGGGACTTGGAGATGACAAAGGAAGATGTGAAATCTGTTCCTGCTTGGGTTCAAATCCACAAGCTTCTTCTGAAATTTTGGGGTAAAGGATTACCTAAAATAGCTTGCTTGCTTGGGAAGTTCATTAAATGTGATGTAGACACTGAAGAGAGGACAAGATTGGGTTATACTCGTGTTATGGTGGAATTAGTCGTGGACCAAGAGCTGCCTGCGCAGATTGCTTTCAAAGATGAAAAAGGCTCAATTATAAGGGTTGATGTAGAGTATGAGTGGAGGCCTGTTAAATGCAAGAAGTGCCAGGGCATGGGGCATGAGATGGAACGTTGTAGGAAAGGAACCCAGGAGAATGCTATTAAAAAACCAGTCAAGCAGATATGGAGAGTAAAGCAAACTGTTGTGGCCCAACCACAAGAGGGCACTCTGATTTTGAACAATTCAAAACCTCATATGGTGACTGGGACTGTGACTCCTCGCAAAAGATTAGTCATAATGCATAGGTAGGAGGGAGACAGGAGTGGATATAGTGCTGAAACATTTGGAGCTCATTCTTATAAAGAAATATTGGTCTCTCCTTCAAAATTGAATGGTACTGATAATGGTAATGGTCACTCTCCTCCTATATCTAATGGATAAAATAGGATTTTGGAATGTGAGAGGAATGAATAGGGTAAATAAGCAAAAGTTCATTAATTTTCTCTTACAAAATAAGGGAGTTGGTTTATTTGGATTGTTAGAAACAAAAATAAAAAGCAAGGCTTTAACTAGAGCTGTAAATAATTTTAATAATTGGTGCATTTCAACAAATAATGGGTACCATAATAATGGAAGAATTTGGATTCTATGGGACCCCAAGCTCTTCAAAATTCAATTTCTTGAATACAATGCTCAATTTATCCATATGAAGATTAAGGCATTGGTGAGTAGAAGTGTGTTCTATTTAACTATGATCTATGCATTTAATGGCATTCAAGATAGGACTCCCCTATGGGATCATTTAAGGAGGTTTGCTGGTCAAGTTGATGGCCCTTGGGCTATGGCAGGTGATTTCAATTGTGTGCTTTCAGCCACTGAGAGAATAGGAGGCAATACCCCCAATGCTGAGATTGAACCTTTCAGGAATTGTGTTGATGACTGTGGAGTAGTGGACATTCCTGCTGTTGGCTCAATTTTTACTTGGAACAATAAGCAACAACCTGATGATCGGATTTATAGTAGGATTGATAGATTTATGACTAATAAAGCTTGGAGTGATCATTTTCCTGAGCTATATGCTAATTTCCTCCCTGAGGGCATGCTTGATCACACTCCTTGCTTGATTAGTAGTTCAACTCAGGTCCAGAAAACAAGAAGTTTCAAATATTACAATATGTGGGGAGCATCTAAGGATTTTCTGCCTATCATCAAAAGATGTTGGAGTAATAGTAGCCCTGGTACCCCTCTATTCAGGCTAGCAAAAAACTTGAAGCTCATGAAGCCTGCATTGAAAGCTTTGAATAGAGGGAACTATAGTGATATTGAAAATTCCACTTTTATTATGCAGAGAAGAGTGGCTGAATTGCAGGAAATGATTGGAAAGGATCCTTCTAATATGCCCCTTATTTCAGAGGAGTTTGAGGCTTCTAAATCTTTAAGGGAATTGAGTGTAGCAAGGGATAGCTTTTTAGCTCAAAAAGCTAAGATGCAATGGCAGCAGCAGGGGGATGCTAACAACTCTTATTTCCATAGGGTGCTCAAAAAAAGAAGAAATGGAAATAGAGTTTTGATGATTGAGGATAGGACAGGTAAAATGTGTGATACACCAGAGCAGGTGCATAATGCCTTCCTGGAGTATTATCAATATTTACTTGGAGCTAGTAAGGAGACAAATAAGATTCACAGGAAAATAATTAATCAAGGGCCCAGGTGTAATACTGATCATCATGCTCTGCTGAACAAACCAGTCACTGGTAAGGAGGTTAGAGATATTTTGTTTAGCATTCCTGACAACAAGTCCCCTGGACCTGATGGATACACAAGTAAGTTCTTTAAAGATGCTTGGGGTGTGATAGGTGGGGATGTGATAACTGTTGTCCAGGATTTCTTTATTCATAAGAGACTTCTCAGGCAAATCAATGCTACAACCCTAACTCTTGTTCCCAAATGTGAGAGACCTCAAAGTGTTATGCAGTTTCGTCCTATAGCATGCTGCAATGTCATATACAAAATCATTTCTAAGTTGCTATGTGCTAGACTAGCTGATGTACTGCCTAGTATAATTGACCAAAACCAGGGGCTTTCATTCAAAATAGGACCATTCAGGAGAACATTCTTATTTGTCAAGACTTGATCAGGCTTTATGAAAGACCAAATGCTACTCCTAGGTGTATGTTCAAGATTGACTTGCAAAAAGCTTATGACACAGTGGAATGGTCCTTTGTTGAACAACTGCTAGATGCTTTTAATTTCCATACTGAGTTTAAAGATATGGTATTGCAGTGTATAACTACTGCAAGCTTTTCTCTCTCACTCACTGGGGACATGTTTGGGTACTTTCAAGGTAAGAGGGGCCTCAGACAGGGAGACCCATTATCCCCCCTTATCTTTACCTTATGTATGGAGTACCTGACAAGGACACTGAAATATGCCGCTGATAAATTTGAGTTTAACTACCATCCCCTATGTAAAGAAGTAAAACTGGCAAACCTGATGTTTGCAGATGATGTACTTCTATTCAGTACAGGGGATGCCCATTCCATGATGCTCTTGTTAAGATCTTTTTCTACTTTCTCCAAGGCGTCTGGGCTACAAGTAAGTGCTGCCAAGTCGAATGCCTATTTTCAAGGAGTTCCAGAGCACATTAAACAGGATATTTTGAGGGTGTCTGGGTTTGTGGAGGGACTGTTGCCTTTCAAATATCTAGGGATGCCTATACAGACCACAAGATTGAAGAAAATTGATTGTGAGTGCCTGGTTGAGAAGATATGCAGTAGGATTCATAATTATGGGGCAAAGAACTTCTCTTATGCTAGGAGACTGATTCTGGTAAAGGCTGTGCTCTTTACTTTGCACTCATATTGGACCTCAATGTTTGTTCTCCCAAAAGGGATCATTAGCAGAATTAAAGTTACATGCAGAAACTTCTTGTGGGATAATAGTGCTGATTACAGGAGAGTGCCACTTGTAGCTTGGGATAAGGTGTGCTGTTCAAAAGAAGAGGGAGGATTAGGTCTAAAAGATCAGGAAACCATGAACAAGGCAATGATAGGTAGATTGGTTCATTGGATCATGGAGGAGAAAGATCCAATTTGTGTGCAGTGGGTGAAAAAGAACTATTTAAAGGGGAAGGAATGGCTGGAATATAAACCTACTGCTAACTCTAGTTGGTTCTGGAGAAGGATATGCAAAGTTAAGGAGGAAATGCTCCTTGGGTATAATGATGGTACCTGGACTGCACACTCCAAGTATGCTCCTGCTATGTGCTATGAATGGCTAAAGGGAAGAAAACCTATTGTTGCCTGGTATAAATGGATCTGGAATGAGCATGTGTTACCAAAGCATCAATTCGTGGGATGGTTATACGCACATAGAGCTATGAGAACTAAGGATAAGCTGATTAAATATGGTCTGGATGTTGATGACAGTTTCTTACTGTGTGAACAGACTACTGAAAGCATAAACCATCTGCTGTGTGATTGTATATACAGTAGGAGGGTTATGCAGGACATCAGTGAGAAGATGCAAATTAGCTTCCCTGTCACTGATATGCTTGGCTGGTGCACTCAGAGGACAGGTACGAAATTACAGCAAGGGGTACAGGTTGCTTTGCTTTAGGGTGTTGTGTATAATATCTGGCAGCAGAGGAATAAAAGCAAGATGAAGGGGATGTTGTTAAGGCCTGAGGGAGTAGTAGATCAAGTCATTGACGACGTGAAAGCTAGGCTACGAGGAATGGACTACAAAGTAATCACTAAGACGGATTTAGATTGGCTAAAACATAAGAAATTATGTGTAATAGATGATTAGTGATGTTTGAACCCCATATGTACCTATTTTTTTTATCTATAATATACATACTCACATTTTATGAAAAAAAATAAAATAAAATAGACAAACAAGTAAGAACCTAATCACATAACACCGTCCCCGGCAACGGCACCATTTTGACGTGAGCGTGTCATTGTTCGCCCAATCAAACATATTTATAATTCTAAAAAAACAACTAGTTAGTGGTTAAGTCAAGGTTGATCCGCGGGACGGTGTGTTTTGGGTTCTAAGTCTATCTATCTCAATTTATGCTAGTGTCACAATTGATTTGGGTTTGTAGTTGTGTTCTAGACTAATGAAATCAATAAAGTAAATAGAGGTGTAAACAAGTATTAAAGAGTACTAGGATATCATGGGGTCATAGGGGATTCATGGTGTTGATCATACAAACATGTTTCTAAAGTTTCAAGCAATTAATGTTGTGGAGGAACCGAGTTGGTTTATGTCTTACGGTTCATAGGAAGAGTTGGGTCCCGGAGCCGAATCGATTAGATTGTACAACACCTACAAGTCGACTTAATTTCCTCCTATCCACTTCTATGAATGGTCTAACAAGACTCGAGTTGGTTTAAATCTTACAAATCTTGTTGAATAGATAAGAGATGGGTAAAATGCAAGGATTCATAGGCTTAGCATTTCATCAAACATAACATGTGCATAGGTTGACATCACAACAAGTAAGCAAATTAATTATGAAAACATATTAGATTAAGTATGAATCAATCCCCATGTTTGTTTTTTCCCTAATCTCCCACTAATCCTAGTTAAAGAAACTACTCACTCATTATCATGGGGAACCCAATAATCTTTAATTACCAAATAATAACAATACTTGAACAATGATTAAGGAAAGATTGATGTAAAAAGATTGAGATTAAACTATCCTAATCTACTCCTAGTCTAATGGTTGTCTTATTGGCCTCCCTTTGATTACTACAAATGGGGTATATATAGTAGTATATCATTAGGTTAAGTAAGAATAGATTAGTAAATAACAATGCTAGGTTTTGAAGTAGGGAAATGCAAGTCTTGCGAGGAGATGAGCATATCACGCGAGACGCTCGGACCAGGAGGGGAGACGAGCGGATTGTGAGGGGAGGAGACGAGCGTCTCCTGCACGGGACACTCGGATCATGAGAGGAGGAGACGAGCGTCTTCTTCACGAGCCGCTCGGATTGTTTCTCAGTGTGGTCCTTACTTTACCTCCTTTTGCATACTCCTTATTCTTGCGTTGTTGGTCTTCATTCTTGCCTCCTCTTTCATACTAGTCCATCCAATATCATCAACAAGCTTCCGAATATGCACGGGAGACTTGAATTCCCCCTCATTATCTTCTTTCCTACAAAACATACAAAATGCACTAGGAAAGCAAAATAAAATGTATTTGACAGATAAAATGGCTATGGAATGTTATAATAGTATGCAAAATAGGCTCAATTAGGGGACTAAATGTGCGCAATTAAGAGTCACATCAAATAGGTAATGTCCGCCGCTAGTCGGGGACCGCAGCCAATCCCCACTTAAAACCCACTCATCAACGAGCGATAACCCTGTCCCATTAATGTGCACATCCCCTCATATTGCGGGTTCCACAGAGGGCGAAACTAGGCTGTGAAGCCACTCCCGCAACTGACTCCACTCAGCCGAGGACGCACCTCGTGAACATCATCAACAACCATCACAACTCCAACACCCAACTCCAACTCCAAGATCAACAGACAACCACAACAACGATTACCACAATTGTAACACAAACTTAATTCAATTAAATAGGAACTGAGGAGGGAAACCCTACCTTTTCGCAATCCGATATGCTGCAATCAATCATACAAATGCATAACAAATACCACATCGTCACCTACAACAATGATAATAAACAATCAACACAGATATGATGACCAAACCCTAAACATCCAAATTAACCCAAACAATAATTTAGGCGAAACCCTAAAAGACAACCTATTAGCAGATTACAACGAACTAGAGACTTACCAAATAAACCGAGACAAGAGACGGAAGTGTAGACTTGCGACCGATCAATTAGCCTAGAGAATGATTAGGGTGATTAGAGAGAGATGTGAGCGTCGTTTAGTTTTGGTAAAATGATTTAGAAACCGTGAAAGCATAATTTATAATAATCTCTAATCACCTTAACCAAAACGCGGAATTAAAACCGTTAGACCGGATACTCGGTCGAGTATAGAGTATACTCGACCGAGTATTCCACATACTCGGTCGAGTGTTCCTGGGCAGTAGCCAAACCAGGATACACGACACCCCTTACTCGACCGAGTAGGCCATACTCGGCCGAGTACCAGCTTAGGAAAACAGTAGTATTACAATCTTCCCCCCTTAAAAAGAACTTCGTCCCCGAAGTTCCAACTCAACCTTTTAAACATGGACACCTAACACTAACTCTACCAACCTTGCTTCCTTCTACAACATGGCTCACGATATCGTCTCAACTACAGCATAGTCTCCTAATACTAACTCCATAATACTATCGGGTACCCACAACATATGTGTTGCCAACTCTGTCTTACTTCCATAACGCTCACTAGCACACTCAATACCAAGACAATCAACCAGCCAAGATCAACCATCAAAACAATCCACCAGCCAAAATCAACCATCAAAACAGAATGTTACATTCTACCACCTTTAAAACAAACTTCGTCCTCGAAGTTTACTCACACACCTAAACATCATTCTACTACGAGCACTGCCATTACGTGTAATAAAATCGAGAACAATCCATCTTTATTCTACACCAACACTCAAACTTCCAATTGCAACCGTATGACCATCAACTCTCTTGTCCCATCCTACTCCTCTTAAGATAAATGTTACGTCCTCGTAACTCACTAATACTAGGTCCTTTGCTATTCCTCCCAAAAACCTCATTAACACCGCATGTCAACGATAACCCACTATAACGTCAACACCTACAACCATTTATATATCCAGGGCTCACTTTGTCTAATAGTTCTCGTGCCTCCAATTATTCTGTACTCCCATAACATATATCATAAAATCCTCAGTATAACCACTACTCCATCTCTTCTACATTACCGCAAAATGACATACTTCTATATACATATACACTCATCTCCACAATCTTGGCTCACAATCCACAATTGTTACACATACTCACATTAGCTTCTCAAGTTCATCTCTTATATTACGACAAAACTTGATGCTTGTCTAATATATGATGTTTTGTACCTCATTTCACACGCATTTCAGAGATCAATTGAGTAGTTTATGCTACTATTTCCCTTATTTCGTGTATTTCTTCCTTTTCGTGTGATTTTGTAGGAATGTAAAGAATTCGGTGGAAAATGGACCAAATCTGTCCCGGAGCGCTTAGCATAGGATTGGACATAAGGATAATGCTCGAGGAACAAGGTTGGCACGCATTTCGGAGCCTGAAAGACAAATTTGGAAGCAAATTATCAACTACATTAGTCGACCGACCGTGCCCAGTGGTCGGTCGACCAACAGTGCTGTAGCAGAACACTCAGAACGTGAACAGTAGCATGCAGGAGCCCGATAGTTGGTCGGTCGACTGCTACCCATGGTTGGTCGACTGCCTCTTAAATCTGACGGGAATTAAAAGATCAGTAAAAGCCCATTGTATTCAAGTTTAGGAAATTAGGTTACGTTACTTCTTCTATATAACGTAACACAACCCTCCTGTATGAAGGATCTAGTTTTCATACTACGTTACTTTAGGTTTCATTCACATTCAATTCATACTTTAGTTATCAATAAAGTTCTTATTGCGGATCTATTCATTCCTCTTTTATTTTCGGTAATCCGTATTCTTATTTTACAGTTTGCTTTACTGTTTTATTAGTTTAGAAATTGTTAGTTTAGATCCCTTGAACCCTAGATTAGTTTATGCGCTATTATTTCTATAATTATTCGATCATGTCTTTGCTTATAGTTTTTACGAATTTCATTATTGTTGTTATCGTTATTTTTTCTAGCTAAATCACCATTGCTAGGATGTAGGCGAACTTAGCGTAGATGGCATTAGAATAGGTTACCCTTGGATTAGGGCTTGGTCGACCGACTGGCTTATCTGGTCGGTCGACTGAGTCGGTTGGTCGATCGACTGGGGTAGCTGGTCGATCGACCACCTTCGTGTCTGATTTGCTTCGTTTGAATCGTTAAGTGCAGTATCTATCAATGAGACCTAGCGGAGACTTGTTAGATGCTTAGTTTTGACCAACCCGTAGAGCGAAAGATAGGGAAGGACTTAGATTAACGATTTAAGACGGCTAAATTGCTAGATCGAAAGATAACGTAATTTAGGCATTAGGATCACTAGTCAAGAACGAAAGTTAGTATTAGTGACACCTAAGGACTAATAGCATAGACCGAAAGGGGCTATTAGTTGACTTGGACCGAGAGGACTTGTCATACCCATCACTCACGACTGTATTTCGAGACTTATCTAGATTTTTGTGCCATCGTAGCTATAGTGACTCGATCATCCTAGGTCCTTTCTATTACTTGTTTACATCATCTTTTTATTTGCTTATTTATTTCATTTGCATTTAGACTTAGACAAAATCCAAACCCCCTCAAATTGTTACCCTAAGACTATAATATTAAACAATAGAAACTCCCCCGCCTCTCTGTGGTTCGACCCTGTTACCACTAACTTCTGTTAGTTTTAATAGGTATTATAAATATTATTTTTGGTGCACACAACGACAGGCATCAAATTTTGGCGCTGTTGCCGGGGAGGCAGCGCTAGTTTTTATTGTTTTATTATTTTAGTCTTTTTCTTAGTTTAAGGAGCTTTTGTTCCTTAAACTTTTCTCATTGTATTTGTGTAGTTTTATCTTATGCGCAGGTCTCAACAAGGCGAATTATTTCCCCTTGATCTCAAGCTTGGGAGGACTTTGCGCGTGAAGAGGAAATTATTTCAAGAACAACAGTCAGAGGAAGAGCCTGGTTCTCATTCTAGTTTTTACGAGAACGAATTATTTGAGGAGAACCCACCACCATCTCCAGTTTCTTCAACCGATACCGTTACCTCACCAAATTTTCTAGAGATGGCTGAAGAAACAAGTATAGCCAGTCACTCCGAGCCAACAGCTGAGAATCTCTATAAGGGATTCGCATTACCAGGGACGGATAGAAAATTCGAGCCAAAATCGTCTTATATTAACTTGGTTGAGAGAAACCAATTTGGGGGAGCTGCAAATGAAGATGCAAAATAAACATATGGAGACATTCATTGACTACTGCTGCTCCATACCCCCACCAGCAGGTATGACCCAGGACCAGGTAAAGGAGACGATATTTATATTCTCACTCCGTGATGCTGCTAGGGAGTGGTACCGAGACCTGGACCGAGCTGCTAATGGGATCACTGATTGGAATTCGCTGGCCCTAGCATTCTACAAGAAATATTTCTCTGCCTCGAAGACCAATGCCATTAGAGCTCAGATCACGAGCTTTAAACAGGGTCCTGATGAGAATTTTCATGAGGCATGGGTCCGTTTCAAGAAGTTGGTGCGAACTATTCCGCACCATGGGTTCGAGCAATGGAGCCTATGCAATCAGTTTTATAATGGGCTTTATGACGATCAGAGGGCTATCCTGGATGCTGCAGCTAATGGCTGATTCCAAGAGAATGTTGGAGAAACTAAGGGGTGGAAAATCATTGATGATATGGCCACCTATAAAGTTGAGCATGGAAAATCCAGGGGAAATCAAAAGAGAGCCGCTGAATCCCCTTCTCAGAGTCGCATTAGAAGCTCTCACAAATGATTTGATAAGTACGAGTTGGGAGGAGCTTCAAAAGGAGGGATCTATCAAGTGAATGTTGTGTCGAGACGGTCCTTTCGTCTCGCAAGAGATGTGGAGGAGAAGGACATGTTGCAGTTTACAGCAGCGTCCCTATGAGGCTTGTGCTGCTTTTCAACATTATAGGCAGACAAACACTTATTTTGAGCCGAATGTCCATCCAAACTTGAGGTGGAGTAGCCAAAATGTCCAAAATCCGACTCCACCTCCACAGCAGCAGCAGCAGCAAAGTTATGAGCCCCCTTATAAGCAATTGCAGTTTCAAAAGCCTCCCTATGTGCCTTAGCAGCAGCAATTTCAAAGTTCTGACATTTCTGAGTTGAAAAACATTGTTCAAAATCTGTCGGGTTTGCTGCAAAAGGAGTCTCAAGCTAGAGAGACTTCTACAAAAATGTTGGAGAGCCAAATTGCTCAACGAGCTAGCAAGAGTGCAACTCGAGCTCCGGGGCAATTACCGTCGCAGCCGGACCAAAAGAAGGAGACCCTTAATGCTATTACTACCAGGAGTGGGTCAACACTTGAGGGTCCTACAGTTGAAAATGCTAAAGGAAAGAAAAAGGTTGCTAAAAAGGGGAAGAAACAGAAGACGTATAGCAGTGGAAGCAGTCGACCGACCGCATCACCCAGTCGGTCGACCACTGATGCTGTTCCAGAGGACTTCCCTGATGCTTCTGACAATTCGGGTAAAATTTCCCCTGGTCGACCGACCGAGGAGGGTGGTCGACCGACCACCAGTGCTGCTGACACTGAGCCTTATCGCCCATCTATGCCTGATAACTTGAGGGAATTCTTATTCCAAGGCGATCAACTCCGGGATTTTTAAGAAGAGCTCCAACTACGGATGGTACTATTCGCGTCCCATATCCGGAGAGGCTAATTCCGACCAAATAACAGGTATCTTTCGATAAATTCAAAGATGTGATTCGTAGTTTAAATGTTCAGGTACCTTTCCTTGAGTTGGTCAATCAAGTGCCCGCTTACATGAAATTCATGAAGCAGCTTTTAACTAAAAAGCGGTCACTTGAGCCTGTCCAGTCCGTGGCTTTTACTGAGGAGTCTAGCTCCTATCTTACCCAGACTGCCCCCCGGAAATTAGCTGATCCGGGTAGTTTCTCTGTCCCATGATCTATTGGCAACTTTCCCATAGAGAAAGCCTTATGTGATTTGGGGGCTAGCATTAGTGTCATGTCCTTAAGTCTAGCGAAAAAATTAGGCTTGACCAAATTTGTCGTGACCAACATGACTGTTCAGATGGCTGAACGCTCTGCGGTCCAGCCTATAGGGGTCTTAGAGGACATTCCTGTCCAAATACGGAAATTCTTTTTCCCTGTTGACTTTATTGTCCTAGACATGCCCGAGGACGATCATATACCTATAATTCTAGGGAGAGCATTTTTGCACACCGCTGGTGCACTAATTGATGTTGGGGAGCGGACCTTGACCTTTAGAGTGGGCAAACAGTCCATTGTTTTTGCTCAAACCGCTAGAAGGAAGGATCCCATGTGGGCTGTTTCATGCAATGCTATTTCTGCTAAACCGTCTTATGTGGTCATTTCTGATGTTCCTACTTTATTGCCTGTACCCATTATTCCTGCTGTTGTGACACCTCCGCCCCAGATTGGAAGCAAATTGGAGAACGATTTGTCTGTTTCATCTATTGCAGGAGCTGGTTTGGGGAAGGATGAGCTGCCAGTTACTCCAGTTGAGCCTATTGTGCAGAGAGGTGGCCTTGGATGCTTGAGTTATGGCACTGAGGAGGAGCCTGAAGAGGATAAGCCCGCCAAAGTTACAGTTTTTGACTTGGAGCTTGAGGAGTCAGATGACAAGTGGGAGGATGCGTCAGATGTAGATCCGTCGGACGATGTTGTGGATTGGAGTGCTGAGAAGATAACCACCGTGGAGGGTACTTCGTGTAGCTAGAAGCCATGGTCAGAGATTTTCCACATTTTTCGCGGATAAACATTTTATTGCTTGAGTTTTTAAGACAATTTATCGCATTTAAGTCTTTTTACTGTTTTTGGTTTACGCGAGACTTCGCTTTGTTTGGTTTGTTTTAGGATTTTTAAGACTATAGACTGTTTTTATTGGGTTTGCGCGAATTTTGGGCGCGTATATATTATGCATTTGCAGGTTTGTAGACCATGATAACTCAATCTATTAAGTTATTTCGAAGAATACAAGACTGCTGTATCAGGTGCAATGGTTGGTCGACCAGCCCCATCAGTCGGTCGACCACCAACGCTGCTATACTTGACTCTCGTTTTCTTCTACTTTAAATTCCATGCACATTTTTCCCGCCCAAATTCTTTTATTTCCGAATGATGTTTGCTTTTCTGTCTTTCAGGTATCTTATGGTAGCACTGCTGGCTACCGAAACCTCCTAACTCGCGCTGGTTTGGGGAGGTTTCCGTTCGCGCTTAAATCTTGTGAGTTCTCGAAATCTTTATCTCTTATGTCTTATTTAGTTGTAGTTCTTTAAATGCAAATTCCCATTTCCTTTTTCGCTTCTTATACATGATTTTGCACAATGGGGACATTGTGTGACTTGGTTTGGGGAAGGGTTTTGCATTGCATAGCATTCATTTGTTTCTGCATTCACGTTTAATTATTCTGTTTGCATTGTTTTTTAATTTCTCCATATATACCAAAATACCAAAAAAAAAATTAAAAAATTTCAACAAAATTCATAAAAATTTCACGTTTATTTTAGCATGTAGGTCGACTCGGAACGGTAGTATTTTAATGATGACATTGCATTTGCATCTGTTTATGCCTAAGCCATGCTTATTTGACATGTTATTAGTAGAATCATATATGCATAGTCCACGAGTTTTCATTATTTTATTTGCTGAACTTGAAACTTGACTTAGATTTATGGCAAACTACATCATTTTCTGAGTTATTAGAGCCTATAACTGGTGTGATTTGTGACCAGTTTATCTAGGATTGTGAGTAGTTACTCCTTATGAGACATGTTATATCAATATGCATAAATATGAACTTAATCTTCTTAATACCTGTACGCATTTGGTTTGTGGTTTGTTGACACATGTGGTAGAGGTCCCTTTCCTCATTTTTGCCCAATAGCCTCTCATTAGCCAAATTAGCCTTTTTTGTCCCCTAAACTACAGACTATAATTTAGCCTACCTTATCCGAGCTAGTACTTGTGTTTGTGGGAATGAGCTTAATGCTATTTGGTTATATGCTCAATTGAGTGATTGGTGAAATGATGAGAAGGAAAATAAGAGAAAGAGAAAGAAAAAATAGAAAGAAAGAAAAAAAAAAGAGATGAAAAAATTGTATCATACCCGACATTCAGTCGACCGACCGTCCCCTATGGTCGGTCGACCATGGTCACTGTAAATTCGAAAAATCACATGTTTCAATTATTATGATTTGGTGATTTTCACTCCCATGTTATCATTTATATTCTTTGGGCAGTTGAATTTTATGGAGGTTGTGAGTTTTGTGCTTCAATTTGGCACCATATTGTATCATTTACATTGAGTTTGAAGTTGGGATTCGCTTATAGTCTGGATTGAAGTACTAGCTTGGCTTATTACTCCTCATATCCAAACTCATTTTAGCCCCTTCTTACCCTTTTCCTCACATATCCATATTACCTCAGCATGTGTCATGGTCCTTTATGGTTGGAATGCGTATGTACGGTTGTAGAGATTGTTTTCATATTAGACTGCAGGCATGTTTTCATAGGTCGTAGTTAGGTGAGAGTCATTACAAATTTACTTCTTTCTATCTTTTACGTATATTCACCTGTGCTTATGTGTGATATGAGCGACCCGTGAGAGTTCATAATGATAAGTCTCTACAGTTGACGGTTCAGCAATTTTTAATGACTACATAACTCGTTTGCATGATTCACATTACTAATTGATTGTTGATTTGTAGCATTAAATTGGTTTAGGCTTTACTTGTTGCATTTCGCTCTGAGATTGAACTCGTTCCATTAGGTTCTAAGATCGAGTCTAGTTCTTGCTTGGGGACCAGCAAGGGTTTGGTATGGGGAAGTTGATGCGTGTCTAATATATGATGTTTTGCACCTCATTTCACACGCATTTCAGAGCTCAATTGAGTAGTTTATGCTACTATTTCCCTTGTTTCGTGTATTTCTTCCTTTTCGTGTGATTTTGTAGGAATGTGAAGAATTCGGTGAAAAATGGACCAAATTTGTCCCGGAGCGCTTAGCATAGGATTGGACATAAGGAGAATGCTCGAGGAACAAGGTTGGCACGCATTTCGGAGCTTGAAAGACAAATTTGGAAGCAAATTATTAGCTACATCAGTCGACCGACCGTGCCCAGTGGTCGGTCGATCAACAGTGCTGTAGCAGAACTCTCAGAACGTGAACAGTAGCATGCAGGAGCCCGATAGTTGGTCGGTCGACTGCTACCCATGGTCGGTCGACTGCCTCTTAAATCTGACGAGAATTAAAAGATCAGTAAAAGCCCATTGTATTAGAGTTTAGGAAATTAGGTTACGTTACTTCTTCTATATAACGTAACACAACCCTCCTGTATGAAGGATCTAGTTTTCATACTACGTTACTTTAGGTTTCATTCACATTCAATTCATACTTTAGTTATCAATAAAGTTCTTATTGTGGATCTATTCATTCCTCTTTTATTTTCGGTAATCCTTGTTCTTATTTTACAGTTTGCTTTACTGTTTTATTAGTTTAGAAATTGCTAGTTTAGATCCCTTGAACCCTAGATTAGTTTATGCGTTATTATTGTTATAATTATTCGATCATGTCTTTCCTTATAGTTTTTACGAATTTCATTATTGTTGTTATCGTTATTATGTCTAGCTAAATCACCATTGCTAGGATGTAGGCGAACTTAGCGTATATGGCATTAGAATAGGTTACCCTTGGATTAGGGCTTGGTTGACCGATTGGCTTATCTGGTCGGTCGACTGAGTCGGTTGGTCGATCGACTGGGGTAGCTGGTCGATCGACCACCTTCGTGTCTGATTTGCTTCGTTTGAATCGTTAAGTGCAGTATCTATCAATGAGACCTAGCGGAGACTTGTTAGATGCTTAGTTTTGACCAACCCGTAGAGCGAAAGATAGGGAAGGACTTAGATTAACGATTTAAGACGGCTAAATTGCTAGATCGAAAGATAACGTAATTTAGGCATTAGGATCACTAGTCAAGAACGAAAGTTAGTATTAGTGACACCTAAGGACTAATAGCATAGACCGAAAGGGGCTATTAGTTGACTTGGACCGAGAGGACTTGTCATACCCATCACTCACGACTGTATTTCGAGACTTATCTAGACTTTTGTGCCATCGTAGCTATAGTGACCCGATCATCCTAGCTCCTTTCTATTACTTGTTTACATCATCTTTTTATTTGCTTATTTATTTCATTTGCATTTAGACTTAGACAAAATCCAAACCCCCTCAAATTGTTACCCTAAGACTAGAATATTAAACAATAGAAACTCCCCCTCCTCTCTGTGGTTCGACCCTGTTACCACTAACTTATGTTAGTTTTAATAGGTATTATAAATATTATTTTTGGTGCACACAACGACAGGCATCAAAACTCACCCTTCGCTTGACATGATACTAAGTCCCAAAACTCCGTACTCACTGTCCCAAAAATGTGCTAAACCACATGTAGTTCCAGTTCAATACCACACATGCTCCATAATTCTCTTGCCACAACTATGTCCACCAATGCCTTATCTAAAACAAGATCAAATGTACTCCAACAACCTCTCATAACTGTGTCCCATTAACAGATTATTACTATACCATGACAACAATAGAACCATACCCAACTCTCTTCCATATCATACTCCATAAAAACCAACAGAACCATACCCATACCGACACTGGTAAGAAACATCAGGAAACAAAACAACGGTCTATATGCCCCGACCGACACTGACAGGAAATAGCAGTAAACAAACAACAATCTATGACAACAAGAAAATACTCGTATCACAACACGAATTACCGTGGCCAGATCGCCACTCGAGGCACAACAACCATATCGATAGCCATCACAAATTTTACAATCTCATAACACTGACTGAGTACAACTTCCTTGACCAGAAGACTATCTTAAAACCGCTCTACTAGATAACGACGCAACATAATAAACGAAATCACAGATACCAACCTTCTGAATATTATCCAGACCATGACTCATGAGGTCAGAACCTCACACAAACATATACACAAATCATGGACCCATAATCGAATGTAACTAGCAAATCCTGATTACGTAAGTTACCACTTGATAACAAATATCTCTCATCCGGACTTAACTCAGGTGCCCTTCATAACATATCCTCTCATACACACAATTATTACCACCCGGCGAACATAACATGTCATCAGTACTCAACTACGAGCGAACACATCATATATCCACATCTTATACTCCCTCACACCCATACATACCAATCAGTCTCCACAAAATCAACCCCATTAGAACAAATAGCTTCTTTAATGCAACATCATCCTCAATCACTAGTGACAACAATACGACACCACCATCCTTCATGTGACCGCTCTCTCACTATCACTTCTTTATAAAATAGTTCACTTCCTGTTTTGGTTGCCATCCCATATAACGAACATCAGATCCATCAACAAAATTTACCTCCTCATTATTTCCAATTTTATCCTTTATTGTATCGTCACCTAACTCTCCACCAAAATCTCATATCGTGCAAACACTCTGCCAACTTCTTACTCCCTTAATACCTCAGAACTCACGGCTAACATGTCTTCCGGAACTCCTATATAACTATTAACTCACAGCCTCTCATGATGCTATCGTGCCTTTCCACGATTCCTTATTCTCATGTCCCATAACTTTGGTCAACGTTCTCCCAACATACTTCCATCCAATAATACCGATTAATAATTCATCTCCTTTCTTCTCCTACCTAACTCTTTAGTAATCCGATTACCTTCTTGTTGCTCCACGACTCAAATTCCATTAATTGATATCAATATCTTCTTATTCTTCTTTATCACTGACCCCCTCTCGTCATACTACTCACTCACACTTGTCACCATCAAGACCCCACAACTAAAGCTTACCCTATAATTAGTTGTATCTCCCTTTCGTATCCTTAGAAAACCAACCATTCACCCCAAACCGTTAATTGTCCAAAGAATCATATACTAGGCTCACCTCATGATAATCCAAACTACAAAACTCAGCCACTATCTACAAATCAACGTCGCGACATAACTCCATCTAAGTTCACTACATACCCCTCTTCTCTATCCCTCTTCAACAACCTTTCATTACATATATCCTTAAGCAACTCAATCCTAACCGCCTCCCTCCATAAATACTTACACATCCCAATATGTCACTATTCGTATCCCTCATCTTAATCTTTCATTCTCACGTTTATTTACACTTACATCACCCTTGCCCATATACACTTACTTTTATATTACTCAACACACGACTATATCACTCATCATATCTCACAAAACATGCTCCTTGTCTCGATTAGCTCATCAATCTACCCTTTTCTTTTTCCATTATCCCTCACAACCACATATAACTCATGTCCTTCTTATCCAACACCTACCCCTCATAAGCCGGCATTCTCCCTATCATAGCATTTGGTAACTTACGTATCAAGACCGTCACGTTAATAAAAGAACGCTTTAAAACACAAAACATACATGTGTACATACCCTACGACTCAAAAAAAATGTAAGAACATAACCACCGACTCAAAATGACCTCCCAAAGAAGTACTCGGTCGAGTACATGGCATACTAGGTCGAGTACAGGATACTCGGTCGAGTAACTATATTACTCGGCCGAGTTTTCGACTCCAGAAGCAAACGCAATTGTCACAGAGGATTACTCGGTCGAGTATTGGGAATACTCGGCCGAGTACCGACACAGTTCTCAGCAACGTCCAGTTTTCGTAAAACAGTCATATCTCACTCCTTACTTGGTCATTTTGGGCGTGTGACCTATCGTTAGAATCGTAAGAGGACAACATATCACCTCCAATTAGACTCACAGCAATATCATTTCTAGAACTCGAATTATGACCGTTTTAAGACAACCCTTCCAAAATCGGTCTTTATAGAAATCAATTTTTCTTAACAAAACAACTTAAACATGCATAAGACAACAATAACAACCCAACACTTCTAAAAACCAGTACATAGCTGAACTTTTATCATACCCACATGAAAATAAAACACGACATTCATGTACATAGACACATGACCGTAACCATATGCTACTACCAACAACCAAGCATTAACATCATCATGTTCATATGCATATGTACCACTACCATACTTCATACTTCATGCTCAAGATCATATTAAATAGGTAACATGATCACATTCGTCATGTTCAAGATCTATCAGATACGAATTCACAATCCACTTCTCATATACTACCATGTTCCATCACTTTCACCATTTCATCCAATCATTTCATCCAACCATTTCACAAAATTCAAGTTACAAGTACTACACATACATGACTCGACATACAACAGTTTCTAAGACTCCCCCATGTGACCGGTTAGAGATCGTAAGGGCCTTTGTGTGACTTTGGGACGTTTCCCGTGTCTTTGCGGTAGCTCCAAACAACTCTCCCTGGGTTCATTATATTTAGACTCCCTAAGTTCATTGGGTTCATTAGTTTTAGGTGCCAGAATCGTCGGCTCTGATACCACTTTGTAACACCCCCTCATGCCAAGGTACCTTACCAAGGGTTAACCTAGCATGAAAGGTTGTTACCATCTTGATTTTCCGAGGTTAGTATGTCAAAGTTAAAAATTCTAAACAATATTTATTAAAGTATAAGAGTTAGCGATTACATTATCTCAGACCAACTCAAAATAAAAGTATAAGGATCTCAATACAACTGAAATCAAAGACAGCTAAACTCGTAACAGCAGAAGCTAGACTCGAAGTGATGACTCCCCATGACTGTCCCATAGCTAAACATCTCCATCACCTGTCACAATCTGCTCACCATCCCCGAATGGATCACCACAGGTTTTATAAAACAACAACGGGGTCAGTTACTGAATAATCATAGTAAGACAAGTATAAAAGATAACCAGCTGATCAACAACCACCTCCGTCTCCCATTCTCACACAGTAATCGACTACACACTAAAGTGTGTAGCCCTGCCAGATTAGCCATCGCAACAGGTAACGTCGCCGCCAGTGGGGGACCGCAGCCAATTCCCACCCAAACCCCGCTCATCAACGAGCGATAACCCTTTCCCATTAATGTGCACATCCCCTCTTGTGGCGGGTTCCACAGAGGGCGAAACTAGGGCGTGAAGCCACTCCCGCAAGTGACTCCACCCATTCGAGGACTCACCTCGTGAACATTATTAACAACCATCATAACTCCAACACCCAACTCCAACTCCAAGATCAACAGAGAACCACAACAACAATTACCACAATTGAAACACAAACTTAAATCAATTAAACAAGAACTGAGTAGGGAAACCCTACCTTTTCGCAATCTGCTATGCTGCAATCAATCATACAAATGCATAACAAATAACACATCATCACCTACAATAATGATAATCAACAATCAACACACATATGATGACCAAACCCTAAACTCCCAAATTAACCCAAACAATAATTAGGGCCAAACCCTAAAAGACAACCTATTAGCAGATTACAACGAACTAGAGACTTACCAAATAAATCGAGACAAGAGACGGAAGTGTAGACTTGCGACCGATCAATTAGCCTAAAGAATGATTAGGTTGATTAGAGAGAGATGTGAGCGTCGTTTAGTTTTGGTAAAATGATTTAGAAACCGTAAACGCATAATTTATAATAATCTCTAATCACCTTAACCAAAACGCGAAATTAAACCCGTCAGACCGGATACTCGGTCGAGTATAGAGTATACTCGGCCGAGTACCCTCTACTCGGTCGAGTATTCCACATACTCGACCGAGTGTTCCTGGGTAGTAGCCAAACCAGAATACAGGACACCCCTTACTCGACTGAGTAGGCCATACTCGGCCGAGTACCAGCTTATGAAAACCGTAGTATTACATCTTCCTTTTTCTCGTAAGTAGTGCTTTCAGCGGATGCAACCAAAATTTTATACGGTCCACTTTGGATAAACCTCCAGCACTCCCAATCATGACCTTTCACATAGTGAGTCATTATGTTTTTCCATAACCCATAATTCTTCCCATCAAAGACGGGACACTTGAGGTATTTGGAATCCATTTATCACGTGATAGGCAGCGGAATAAAAAACGACAAGATAAATAGAGATAGACAGATCAGCCTCTTTGCAATTAGGCAATCAAGAGCATGACGCTATGATACCAATTGAAGAGTCTATCGATCCGAAATACTCAAGAGGAGGGGGGAGGGGGGGGTGAATTGAGGATTAAAATTTTAACCTACTTTTTCGATTGAATGTGTATAATTAATTATTTAAAGTTTATTGATTAAATTTTAATTAATCAATTGATTAACAAATTAAAACAATGCAAATAAACGAAAGAGAGAAAGAGATACACGGATTTTTGAAGTGGTTCAGTTTCACAAATTGAAACCTACGTCTACTATTCTCGATTAATAAATTTAGTACCTTTCTACGGATTACAAATTTACTAACCTAACTCGTACAACTAACCCTAGTTGTATCTCAAGTGAGTACCGTTAAATACCCGAGTGACAAACTTACGCTAATAAGAAAGCACTAATGATTCTTCCAAAAGTTCATGTTAATGAACGAGTAAGAAATCGATTAAGCACTATTATCTTATATTGATAACAAAAGAATGAATGCACAAGTTTATAAACACACGACCTTTTCAAAATGACAAAACGGTTTTTGCTTGTAAAACACGGTTTTTGCTCTTAAACTAAAACCAAATTATGCTAAAAGGTCTTACTTTCAATTGTAGCAAAGAGTAAATTATTTATAGGAAAGGAGGAAGCATGGCACTCTGTTTACACGAAACCCTAGAGGCCGAAATAACAAACATGTAAACAATTCATATCTTTGTTATTTCCTTCCATAAAACCCTAAGAGATAATAGAGAATATTCCAAAAGATAATTTATAAACTATTCTCCTATTATTCTTTCCTTAAATCTTAAGATATGATAGGATTTTCCATAACAAAAATATCCTTATCATAAATAATCATATCAAGATAAATATAAAAGATATGTTAAGATAATTCTAGAGAATAAAATCTTAACAATAGACAACTTTTATCCTTAAGCTCACATGAAACAAACACGGCTCATATGCCTCGTTTGTCATGAAAACTCTAGCTTGATATTAGATTAGATTTAGGGTTTAAGAGTATGCTTTATTAGAAACCCTAGTTAGTAATATGGCTCAACTCATAAGTTGATCCAACGTGATTACTAGTTACAAGTTTAAAATAAAACCACACTTAATATGAATATGGGCTTTCTTGTTAAACAAATATCTTCTTGCTAAAACATTTAAAAGAAACAAAAACATTTTTCAAAAACAATTTGAAAACTTCTTAAGTCGTGTGTTATATAAGCTCATCATCTCAATGTTATAGTAGAAGAGCTATAACATTGACCTCTTGCATAAGTAATGTTATAGCTACAAAGCTATAACTTTACTAACATAAGGAATCCATTCTTATGTTACCATTACGCGATAATCACCTACACTATTCTAATCTTCTTAGGAGATCTTTGAGTATATGCTACTTCATCATTCAAGCGCGATTAATATTTAGATGAGCTTCATCTTCTCATGATGCTTGAATAATTCTTTCACTATCTTGCAATATCTTGATCCTTGATTGAGGGCTTGATCACAATATATCTTTGTATACTTTCATCACAAATCTTTAAGCTTTACAAATAATAAGTCTAATCTGAAGAGACTTAACAAACAATTACGCGCAACAAGTATATATATAATGTACTCTTGACATTATCAAAACATAAACATATATTCTATATGGTTCAACAATGGTCAACGTATCAAGCCTTACTATGAAGGAGCTTTTGTAGGAGAGGTTGAGGTCACTCGCCTTGAGCCTCTCCCACCATGATCTAGCATTGAAATGGAGGAGAGTTTGGTGGAGTCCTTCCTAAATCACCACATTTAAATAAACTAACCCACTTACTTGAATTTTAACTTCATTACATTTTAAATTCCTTACTTTAACTACAACTTTTAACATGAGAGCAAGTGAGGGAGGAATTCTAATCTTCTTCAAATGTGTAGTGTTTGATGATCAAGTGTGGGGAAGCACATGCCTAGGCTAAATCAAGCCTTTGTAATGCTACCCAAGAAGAAGTGACGAGGAAAGAAGAAAAAATGATATGGGGAGAAGACCCCCACGAGCAGACCTGAGCTTATGGGGAACGGGAAAGAGGCATAAAGTGAAATTTTGCTCTGGAAGGAAATCTGCCCGACCCGACTCCAGCTCGAGCGACCCACTGCTCAAGTCGCTCGACCTCAACTTAAGCCGTGGGTCTTGAAGGATCTCTCAATTGATAAATTTTGCACTGGACAAAAATCTGCACTTCCCAAGCCCAACTCGAGCGACTCAAGCTTCAAGACGGGCGGATGAACATCAAGCCGAGCGTCTCATTATGCATTTAAAGAAAATTTTACTGGGAAGAAATCTCTGTGGATCAATCTGAGGACCCACGTCCTTGTCGGCTTGTAAAAAGGCAAATTTTTCACTGTGTTGAAATCTGGGCATCTTAAGCCCAAATCGAGCGACTCTTTCACCAGGTTGGGCGACCCGACTCCAAGCCAAGCTTCCCATTTTGCTCTTCTGAATTTTGTAAAAACAAAGAATCGCCCGACTCCTCTTCCAGGCCGCGCGTCTCCCTCCTGCGTTACTCTTCTCTTTTTTACTTCAAACCCCTCTTTCCACCACACATATCAAGACACATCACCTCTCCATCCAAAATCAAAACGTAAACCTCCCTCTCAAGTACATAAAATCACCCAATCTCATCTCCAAATAAACAAACCTTTCTAAACCTTTAGCTCACCCAAAGACCTAGGATTTCAGACATTCAAAATAGATCTAATTTAGAAGGATTATTTTCACTCAACCAAAATGAAAACCCCAAAGAGATTCATGAAAAGAGAAGAAAGAAGAATAAGATTCATTGGGAGTTCATCAACCTCACACCTCAACACTTTAAGAAGGAAAAATGAGGAGATAATCGATCATTCAAGTCTAGATGAATTCTCCATCACTGAGTTCGTTAACGATGCTCAAAGGACTGTCTTCCACCGACTTATGGGTAAGAACATTCTCCCCACGAAGTTTGTTTGTCATGAAACAATGAGAAAACTAGGATTCTACCACCAAACCGAAGGACTATTTGAATTATTTAGTCTCTCAACAATGTTCAACATGCATGAACTCACTTATAGACCCTTACTGCTTGAATTCCTAAGCTTTTTGAAAATCTCCACCCTCAACAAGAAAATTTGCATAGAGTTCCGACTTAAAAATGTAACTAGGATGATGACCCTAGTGGAGTTCGTGGATGTGTTAGGACTAGATGTGTCACCGACTCGATCTTCAAACCTCGAAATTATAGTTTAGAACCCCTTCGGCGAGCCTTAACGAGCCAAGATTTGTCAAGAATCAAGGATTGCTCGGCTTCATATATTCAAAACCCTATCATTCGGTTCACTTATCGATTCATAGCGAGTACCCTACTTTCGCGCCGTGACCCCGCCATTGTGAATGAACTTGATCTCACTTTTATGGAGTCTTACTTGAAAATCCAAGGAAAGAGTGGTTATAAGTTCAATGCCCCATTAGTGCTACTTGAAAGATGGGCGCGGTTTAGAAATGGGAGTGATAGTGGGATGAAGCATATCGTCAATGGAGGCCTAGTGACAAGACTTGCAAAGTTTTTCCACCCGAATTTCAACAACAATAACTCTTATATGCATCTTCTGGGTAATACAAGGATCAATGAAATGCTCCTTTTTTAACACCATCATTGGATAGCCTATTAGGGTTATGAGCGAAAAATCAAATGGTTGACTAAGGGAAGCAACCCTCTAATCCTTCCAATGGAGGGTTTGACAAGAATTACACCAAGAAGGGGCTCTCTTTCCCGAGTACCATCTTATCTCGTACCCGGAAGCGCAAGATAAGCAAATAAAGTCCCTCCTCCTACTCAAAGACAACAACAAGCAAATGAACCTCAAAGAAATGAGCAAGAAAAGATCGCTATCCCTTCTTACCCTTTTTCCGTACCAACCCTAAAATCATCCTGATCCATTCATTCTTCCAATTGATGATTTTGCCATTGGTCTTCTTCAAGCTTTGCACCACCAACAATATGATGACAAAGTAGACACCTACTATGATCTTTACCCAAATTTCCATTATATAGCTCATTAAGGGCGCATAAATGAAGAGAGAATGCTTTCCTCTTGGGCTCAAGTCGATATAATTTTTGCAAATTCGAATCATGGAAATGGTGGAGCTACAGCAATGGCAACGACAGTGGAGAAGGAGAGGGATCAAGTAATGGTGACACCTTGGAGGTTAATAGTGAAGGGGACGAGTTCATGGATTTATATAAAAGTCATGAGTCTAGAGTACATTGGGATGATGATCTTGGAGGAGAGGATGGTGACAAGTGAAGAAGTTCATTAGCTTGATTGAGCGGGTAAGAGGCACCCACCACGGCTTGTGTGAGCTTTTCTTTTCAATCTCTCATTTTTTATGTCAAAATTTTTGAATTATATTCTGATTTAATTTAATTAATCATTGTTATTTCGGCCTTTACTAGTGTCGTTGTAAAATTTAAGGACTATTTCCACCTTAGCAACATCAAGGTGATGATAAATTTTGTTCCCACTTGAAAATCCAAAATGATAAATTGTATTTTTACATAGCATTAAATGCATGGCCTTGTGGCCAAACTTCACCCATTAACTTAACCGATTTGGGGAAGTTTAGTCACAAGCAACCCGAGCTAATTCAAATTAGCTCTCCGAATAATAGAAGGCATGCATCAATTAGACTAGCTTAGTTTGCATCACTTTGTCATATATTCCATATAGCTTCCATTTAGTATAGAATCACGCATCATTTATTTCCTTGCATTTGTGCAATTCCGTATTGTTTTGTCCATTGGGGACAATGTCCATTCTAAGTGTGGGGTTGGGAATTCTAACACTATCTAACTCAAAAATGATAAAATGATAAAAAATTTAAAAATTTTAAATCCAAAAACATGTTCTTCCCTTTTGTAGTGTAGAAATGTTTATATTGTATATATTTGTTTGTTTGTGTTCACTCCTATCTTAGGACCGACTACGCCACATTCGAGGCATGAGGAATATGAAGACCGCATGGTATGATCTTTCTAACCCTCCTTTTTCTTCTTATATGTTAATGACAATGTGACTTCTTTTTGCTTAATGCGGTACAAACCAATGTGATTTTAGGAGTTGCATTTACATTATATGGCATACTAGTGATAGTAGCATTTACATTAGGTTGTATATATGCTAGTTACATCATGGCATGTAGTTTCATTATAAGAAAAAAAATTGTGAAAATGTCTAGTTGGGAAGCTTGTCAAGTGTATATAGACCTTTGTAGTTAGTTTTTCTCCTTAGGACTTTGTTTGCTAGAATACCCTCAAGACACCGTAAGATGTGTCATACTAGTATCTTTTGAACCATGGACTAAGGCCTAGTCAAGAGTACCTTGTGGTGTAATGACTTCTTGGCTATCCTTTATTCCAAGGTGACCCTTGATGCCATGCAACCGTTCTTTCATTTCTATCATCATGTTTTGTCAATATAAAGAGAATGGGCACAAAAATATCCAAATTTAAGTTCAAGTACCAAAGTGAAGGTAAAAAAGTTTGCAAAATTACATCAATGAAAAGAGGAGTAAAAATAGACTCCTATGCTTCAATAAAAGTGCCCTTGCTACAAAATAGGGTTTCTTTGCAAATATTCAAAAAGAATGCAAAGAAATTGCCAAGTATGAAATTACCAAACATCAAACATGGCAAACAAATGTTCTCAAGAGACAAATGCCACAAGAAATTGGGGGAAAAACCCAAAAGCAAACTACCATTGTAAAACTCAAAGCATATTGATTCCTTTTATCCATTGATGATCCTTTCTTTGTTGCATGGTGGATAGGGGATGACCTTTCTTCTTGTCTAGGTAAGAGGGAGAATTCCACGATCCTACAGTATTTCTAACACCATAAGGAGCCTACTATTGACGAAAGCATTTAGCGATTGAGAATAAAAGTACCCTAGTTTGACACAACTTGGAGGATATTTGTTCGTATCCTTTTAGACTTAGTAGCTTGGAGAAATGATATCTACAATGGAGTGTGTACCCTTAGATTGTTTCCCCTTTAGATGATTTCCACCACTTAGATGAGGAAAGTGGCTATACTTTTTTTAGATGCATTCCTTACTTATTTTGTGTGCTTAAGTGATAAGGTGCATCGAAATTTTGGCAAGCCCCACCTTGCCTTACAAGAAGGCATCTTACCTCATAGGTGTTTTGTTATGAGTTGAAGGGATGGAGTGAGACCCGCTAATTGTCTTACATCAGCTAGTTATTAATAAGGGTCATAGTCTTAGTCACCTCTTTACTCGAGACGAGCAAATGTTCGGTTTGGGAATATTTGATGTGCCTCATACTTGCACACATTTAGGCCCCTAACTAGCCTCGTTTCCATGATTTCTAGCACTTATTGGGGTTGTTTATATTTTATGTTCCCTAGTGTGCACATTCTATAAGGTTTTAGTGCCCTTTGTAGGGGAGGATACTAGGCCTTATGCATATGGAAGCAAGAGCGGAACTAAATTGGTCTCACTCAACGACCAAGCAACAAAGAGGATGGTAATACTAAAGGCCTAAGCTAACGAAACGAGTAAAATGGGCAATGACGAAGACCCCCACGACTCCTAAATCATTCCCACAGATCTTGGGACAGTCAAAAAGAAGAAAAACCAAGCTGTGCAACGATCCGGGCGTCCTGACCTCAAGTCGGCCGACCCGAGGCTAAATCCAAGCGTCTCAAGCCTGGGACGAGCGAATTTCCAAGCGGCATAAGCATCCAACATGGGCAGGACGTAGGACTCCTCATGGGACTTGCAAGGTGTTAATCTTCATCTTAGGGACTTAACCGTCATTTAAGCCCTTAGTTACCCTAATACTTGTAATTAATATAAATACTCCATTGTATTAGGAGGTGATTATCAAGTCATTAGAGTAGATTAGAAATCAATTAGTTTAATTACCTTTTAATCCTTCCTTAATTATTATTGAAGAACTCTTAGATCTAGTTGAGGAATTGGAAGATTATTTTGGGGGTTTATTGAAGAATCTACAACTCTTGATTCATCAATCAAGGTTTCTCTATCATTATTTCCTTCTATTTGTTCATCATAAGTTTGGTACAATTTCTTTACTCTTTGTTTAATTATTGTTTGTTTTCATAATCTTTCATCATGTTTGGACTAGTTAGTATGATTGACAACCTTATTAACTTGTTTACCACAATCATAAGTGAGTAGTCTCCTAGCTAGGGTTAATAGGGGATTAAAGGAACTAAAACATGGGGGTAGATCCATACTTAATCTAATATGTTTTCATAAGATTGCTTGCTTGTTGTAGTTTCAACCTATGCACATGTTATGTTTAATAAATTGCTTGACTGAAAACCTTGCATGCATACATCTCTTATCCATTCGACAAGACATGTAAGATATAAACTAACTCGAGTATTGTTGGACCATGCATAAAGTTGAATAGGAAGACACTAAGTCGACTTGTAGGTGTTGTACAGTCATGATCAACTCGGCTCCGGGACCCAAATATTTCGAGGAATTGTAAGACATAAACTAACTCGATTACACTACAACAATAATTTCTTGCAACTATGTAAATATGTTTGTATGATCACCACCATGAATCCCCTATGAACCCGTGACACCCTAGTACCTTTTATCAATTGTTTACATTCTCATTTACTTTGCTTACTTTGTTCTACTTGTTTGGTAGTTTAGATAACCATCTCAACCCAACCTAATTTTTGACACCCTAAGACATAGCTACTTGCAATCGAGAATTTAATCCAATACCCATCCCTTGGGATCCGACCTTTATTTACCACTCTACTAAGATTAGTTTGTTTAGATTATAAATAATGTTTTGGTTGGTTATCTTAGACGACAAAGTTCCGAACCGTACCACCTTCAACTCATAACAAGATATTCATGAGGTAGAATGCCTTCTTATAAGGCAGGCGGGGCTTGCCAAAATGGCGATGTATCAAAACATAAAGAACACAAAAAGAAACATCGGATGCATCTACAAAAAGAATCACCACTTTCCTCATATAAGTGGCGGAAATCAACTAAAAGGGAAACAATTCAAGGGTACACACTCCATTATAGATACTAGTTCTCCAAGCCACTTAGTCTAAGAAGAAACAAACAAGTCACCTCCAAGAGGTGTCAAACTAGGCTACTTTCGGCCACAATCGCTTAATGCTTTCGTCAAAAGTAGGGTCCTTATGGTGTTAGAAAACACTATAAGATCGCGGAATTCCCCTTCTTGCCTAGACAAAAGGAAAGGTCGTCCCCTCTCCACCATGCAACAAGGATAGGACCATCAATGGACAAGGGATTTCAAGATATGAATTTCACAATAGTAGTTTGCTTTTGGGTTATTTACCCCCAATTTGTAGCGTTTCACTACGCCAAATAAGACCTTCAATAATGGTCAGATAATGCAATTACCGTTATTAAATAGAAACACGGAATCCTTATTGCATTGACTGTTATTAAATATAAACCACCGTTGTACAAACACGCGACCTTTACATAACATCAATAACAGATCTATAATACCGTTATCACAACTCAAGAACCATTAATAAAACTGTTGTTAAATATGTTTATGGCAACGGGTATACTTTTAAGAAACCGTTATTAAATCTTAATAACGGTTTCAAATCCGCTGTCCTAGTTTACTATTGACAACGATTTAGTGGTTTTAAAACCGTTGTTAAATATTATATATGATAACATTTTATTTCGTTATCTTATTTAATTAAATGTCAAAATTTCACAATGGTTTTATTGCGTGCAAAACTGTTGTTATATTTATCGATTGACAACGTTATGTAACTATTATCTATTTTTATTGATGAAACTTTGACAACGTTTCTGCTTAAATACACCGTTGTAAAAATTTTGAATTCGACGACGGTTATCGTTCGTTATCTTATATTTTTGGCGGTTTGAATGGGAGGGAAAATATGTCAACAGTTATTTATCTAAATAAAACCGTTGTCAAATATTTGTTTACAACGGGTTATTTTAAACCATTATTGCTGAAATGCTATTTTTTCAGCAGCGTTTCTAGCAACTGATGAAATGCTATTTTTTCACCAGCTGCTGAAAAATAGCATTCGAGCAGATGTGCACTGCAAAAATTTCAATCATGCATCAAAATATTACACGTCATGATCAATTAAACCCAAATTCAAAACAGTACAAACAAGATGATCAAAAGCCAATACACATTTCCTAAAAACAACAAAAGAAGCCAATACAAAACGACTCTACAGCTGGGTACTTGCAGGGGATATGGCAGGTGCAACCGTCTGGTTACACTCCTGCTGGCTGTTATGAGTGGCTCAGAGGTACAAGACCCAAGGTGGAGTGGTCTACAGCTGTTTGGGATAACTGGAGCTTGCCTAAGCACAGGTTCCTGGGATGGCTCATTGCTCATAACTCTTTGCATACAAATAGTATACTTATGAGCTTTGGGATGGATGTTGATGGACAGTGTGTCCTATGTGGGTTAGCAGAAGAGACACAACAGCATTTATTCTTTGCGTGTGCCTAAAGTAGGAGAGTTCTACAGTCTGTGATGGAATGTACTGATTTAAAGCTCCCTGAGGTTGATATTTTGCATTGGTGCGTCCATAATCCTGGTTTGAAAACTCAGCGAGGGGTGAAGATTGCTTTGGTTATGAGCATTTTGTACCAAGTATGGCAGCAAAGGAACAAATGTAGATTTGAGCAAGTTCTGATGAGGCCTATGTGTCTGGCTCAATTGATCAGTGAGGACATGAAGAAGAGAATAATGGAAAGGGACAAGAGTAGGATGACTACACATGAGCTAGATTGGTTAGGAAGTTTAAAATTTCATTGAGTTTTGAAGTGCTTAGCCTTTCTAGTATGTAATTGATTCCATATTTATATATAATATACACACATTTTACCAAAAAACAAATGACTCTATATATACACACATACATAAAGCATGAGCAAACTATTGAGTCTCCGCTAATGAAACAACATAACTGGCCCACATATTTCTCAACTGGGTGATGTCTTCTGGCGAATATTCTGGGGCTTTGTTGAGTATTAGTGAAAACTACAATTCAAAATATAGATAATCAAAATAGATATAATACATGGAAGTATACAAAATTGAACTCAATTTACGTCTGAAATAGTTTTTAAATCATACTAACCCGTATCGGAATGGTAGAATGTTTTTCGTTGATAACCTCCCACGTGGACTGACAAACGTAAAAGGCGCATTGTTTGTCGTTTGGTACATAAATCAGCTAAATAAGATAATCAACTTCTCGCATAAATATAAATTAAATGATACGAGTAATTATTAAGAATACACTTTCTAATGGCGTGATAAAATTGGGAACAATGTTGCTTTCATATTTCTCAAGTGGACATAATCTTTTTGTTTTTTTGCTTCAAAAACACTAATTTATAAATATACACACATGCCATTATTATTTGCATATATATGGCTCAAGTCATACAATAACAAATGACATTATTGAAAGTTGTAAACTTACTCAGTTATCATCTTTACTATACTGTCGGAGAGTTTGCCTTCGCGAGAGTCAATCCAATACACTATTTTTTTTTCCACTTGGATTGCCAGTAGCACTCAATTCTTCCTATTCAATTTGGGACATTGAACTGTTAGTTCATTTACACGCATGAAAGCATGTTAATAATAAATTTATAGAACCGTGATTCATTACAGTAATCACGTACTTGTGGACATGGCCACCTACACGACCAGCCGATCTGTGGACGTATAGCGGTCTTTTTCAAAGCCACGCTCGACGGTGTAAAAATGCTTTCGACGGATCATTTTAGATCGGTCGGTTTCATCTCGGCAAGGGTCTCGAAATGATGTAAGAGATGTTTGGAGTCGCCACCAAGCATTTGTGGGATGCTTGAAACCCGTTCGAATCCACTTTATACCTAGGTTAACCAAGGCAAAAGCGGCGTTTGACATAGGTACTAAAGATAAGGAATCGTCCCTCTTTAGCATCTTATCTCTAGAATGACTCTCGTACGCCCTGGATAAGGTCGTCCACTATCCAAAATTTCTGAGTAAGAGGTGAAGGTTGAGAAGCCCTTTAATTGGACATCCAATCCCGCCAGCGGTAGCGGCCTCTATTGATCGATCTTGGTTTGTTAAATGCAAAAGTTGATAAAACGGGTAAATGCATGAATGCGCATCCACAAGTTTGAACCTAACTTGTGAGCTTTCTATGCCGGTTTTTTAATCCAAGTTTCAAGTATTTGATGTCAAGTTGTATTTAATATTGATTTTCATGCAAGATGGAAATTAAACATCTATTTATCGAGTTAGGTTAATGGTCATAACGTGATCCATTTGTCTTAGTAGGGCGTTTTGCAAATATAATGCAAAAGATCAGATTTATCTTCTGATTCGTCATGTATTCGGGTTATCTGAAGTCAGGATCATCCTAGACAAGTGCTGGAAGGAAACAAGATCTGTATCAGGCAACCTATATAGGCGCGAGCCATCAAGCGATGCAAAAAGGCCTGTCATGGTTTGAAAAACTGGAAATGGTTGGCCTGTTTAGGCGTGAGTCAGCAGACGGTTAAAGGGACGTCTTCTGACTATTAAAATGTGTGTAAAATGGTTTGAAAAGAGGGTGTTTGAACCCATATTGGTTTGAAAAGGTCGCTAAGACCGCTTTTGTGTTGATATCGAGAACGAAACTTGAATAATCGTCATTGTATTGACAATATTCGATGTCGGGTTCAATATTGCAAGCTTGACATGAATAATTTGAAAATTATTATGAACCAATTGTTTTAAGTTCATTTGCTTGTGATTAGTCAATGCTTATCATCGTAGTCGGGTTAAAATCCGACAAGGTATGTGGAACCAAGGATGACTTTGTATTTATGACTAATATGTTTGTTATGAAAAAGTAAAGAAATTAAATAAAAGGTTTTAAAATACCTTTTAAAATGTAATTAACCAAATATTATCACCGAAACACGGATTAAACCATCATGGTATTAGGAACCAAGGGTGAAAAATGTTTTATGGTTAAAAATTTGTCATGAAAATGATTTGAAATATTTGAAATGGTAAAAACCGATTACAAAACAGAAATGAAATAAAGAGGAAGATGAGACCAAACACGGTTGGATTAAGGCCTGAGAGGGGGTTTAGGCGCGAGCCTTCTTGCTATACAAGCAGCCCCAGTCTCCAGCCAAAATCCGGTTTTGGCTCATTTAACCTATATTTGAGTCATGTTATGCATGTTTTAACATGTTATAATCATAAAACAGATGAAAACATGATATAAGAGGATTTTACACCCTCATACATACATGCTAGGCTTGAGACGAGAAATCGACGAAAGTGTATCAACTTGTTTGGTCGAAAAACTCGGTTTGAAAACCGATTTAGCAATGTAAAAAGAGTGTTTTAAGTTTAGTGATGATGTAGTTGGTCAAGATGGTCGGTCAAGTGATTTAATGCACGATGACGGTACCAAACAATGTGTAAGGCTCGTGTTTTCGATCGGTAGGTCGAAAACACGTGTTAGATTGTGACTTGAGAAGTCGAGTCTTGAATTTTAAGAGAGAAATGAGGGGGCAGACATTCGCGTACCTTCAAATGGTGGCATTTGAGGAGTATTTATAGAAAAATGAGTGGTTGCATGAATTTTGAGCGACGTGGCCGCATGGGCTGCTTGAAGAGCCGCGAGCCATTTCGCCGGTCTTCGAGGTGTCTTGTCACTATCACGCAATGGTAATCATGATTTGTTCTATCCTATGTTTGGATGACATGATTTTTACTTGACCATGAAGCATCCCGAGAATACTTAACATGAAGGTTTTGAAAAGTTTTTTTTTATGTTTGACTCGTTATTGGAGTCGGGATTTGAATTTTTGAGTCGGTTTTTGGTCCGGTGTCAGTTTTGACTCTTGTTAGTGTCATTGCGACCCTAGCATCATGCATTAAAAGTTTTAAAAAGTTTTATTTTCGAAATAGTTTTATGTTTTCCGACGTATAGTTGTACAAAACTATCGATTAAACATTGCGATTCCTACGCATGTTTTACTCCGATAATCTTCGGGTGTTTGTTGGAGACTTGACAGATACTGGGTATCTACAGAGCCCCTACTTTTACTGAGACTTGAACATGGCGAAAGTTAAAGTATAGCCCCCAGGTCAATCGAAGATTACAACCTGGAGACCAAAGCGACGTCGAGGCGGCTCGAAAGAGTTCAGGCCAAGGACTTGCCGTCAGGAAGGGAGAGTCGAGGATACGAGTCAAGGACCTGTCGTAGGGAACAGTTTAGAGTCTGTCGACTGTCCGTGTGGGTCGTTTAAAGTCCATTAGACAACGTACAAAAGCTCGCCAGACATAAGAAGGAGTCGTACCCGAGGCATCTTCGGGTGTCCTTGAGTCATTTCTTATTTGCGGGCAAAGGCTCGCCAGCCGTGTTGCGGATATGATGGGGCTCGCCAGCCGCTTTGCGTATATGATGGGGCTCGCCAGCCGCGTTGAGGTTGCGTTGTGAGGCTCGCCAGCCATGTCGAATGTGATTGACTGTGGGAAATAGCCGTGTTGGACTAGTCTATTTCAGGAGATCGTTTGAGTTTAGTGGGCTCAGTGGGGAAGCCTTGGATATCATACTGGGGAATCTCGATGTTTATATTGGATGTTTGTGGCACCGGAAAGGGATAGGCTCGTGAGCCTGGCTCCCGGGGTTGGCGGTGATTTTGAATGTCGAATGGAGGTAACAATTTTTATTGCCGTTTGTTGGGAGTCTATAGAAAAGGGCAGATGTGCATTCTGCCATTCGATGTTTGTTTGGGCATAGCGGTATCGATTTTGCCTTCCCACAATTTGAAATTTGTGAAGGGTAGTGAATTTCACTATCCTGTTTGAAGGTTTGACGGTTTTTAACGCCATTGTAGAAAATTTGAAATTTTTGGAAACAACGGATTTTGAATTTCACTATTTTGTTTTTGTTCAAGAAATGATGGTTTTTAATTCCGTCATTGAAGTTTTGTGAAAATAGCGAATTTGAATTTCAGTATTTATTTTTGTACTTGAAAAATGACGGTTTTTATTGCCATCGTTGAAACTTTTGCGAAAATAGCGAGTTTGAATTTCACTATTTTGTTTTTGTATTTGAAAGATGACGGTTTATAATTCCGTCGAAATTTAGTAAAAATAGCGAATTTAAATTTCACTATTTTGTGTTTGTATTGGAAAAATGACGGCTTTTAATGTCGTCGTAGAAAATTGGAAGTTTGTGTGGGAATTGGGCCAAAGCCCGAAATTCCGCTGAATAAAGCAGGAAATGCCTGATTGAGACGCGAGCACTTTTGCGAGGGAATGGGGCTTCCCTGTTTCCTGTAAAAGGACACAAGAAGTGGCAACTCTCATTCCTATTCGTCTTCATTTTCGACTTTGTTTCTTGCTTGACTTTGTGCCAAATTCTTCATGTGATCTCAAGGTATGTAAATCCTCTTGAATCCAATTAAATTTATTTGTCTTTTTATTAATTGAATTAGGGCGAAACCCTAACCTTTCGAAAATTGATTTAGGGGTTTTTGTTTAACCCATTTTCGAGTGAAATTGATGATTGCATTAGGTTAGAAACCTGTTTAGGAGCATATGGATGCTTTTAGTTTGCATTTTAGTCCTCATTCCTGCTCCCTTGGCTCGAAAAACGTGAATGAGACGAAAAAATCGTTTTATTTCAAAATGCCAAGTTTGTTTGCTTGAGTTGTGTGCCCCATTAGGTTCCATTGTAGTTGGGGAAGACCGTTTTTGCTATATTAAACCTTCGTTGGCTGTTGTGGGCAAAATTTAAGTTTTTTGCCTTTTTTTGACGGTCTTATGTCGGATGAAATAAGCGTCTGTTTGAGCCAGTTTGTCTTGAAATGGACCTTAACGGTAGTTTAGGTTACTTTGAGACGTGACTATGTCACATCGTTTTGTTATGGTCGTATTTTGAATTTCTGACCTGTTTGTGCCCGAGTTGGCGTAAAATGGCTTTTTTGAGCTGTGAAAGACACCCCATTGTGTTGGGAATTTTTATTGTTTATTTGCAGACCTTGTGTGGGCTTTGAGGTGTTGGGTAGTTTTTGAAATTTTTGTTGTTGTTTTGACTCGTATTTTGCTTGAAAAGAAGGGAGAGTCGGTTTTTTGTGCGATTTTTTGTGAGGTGTTTTTGTTGGTTGGGTTTGGGTGGGTTTTCCATTGTCCTGTTTTTGCATTTGCAGGTGGTTTGTTGTTTTTTGGATTTGTCCATTTTGTGCCGTCGTAATGCCAAAATTTCGGCTGACGTTTTTTATTTTATCCTGATTGCAACGGAGTGTTCTGGACCCACTAGGTCCGTTTCTGAGGCTCTAGAGTAGGAGGATGATTCTGGAGGAGGAGAGACAGCTGTCGCCTTGTACTTGACAAGTTGTGTTTCTCTCTGGCGGCCTTTGTCCAGCCTTTGATCAAGTGGTGATCATTGGCTTTTGTCTGGAAAGATTCGGACGTCTGATAAATGGGGGGTCAAGACGGGTGTATCGTTCTACGTCATCGTCTTCGATCGTCGTCGAATTCTGATGATTGGGGTTCAACATCAAGGTGGCGCTCTATGTCATGGCTCCTTTTCATCTCTGAATTCCGACGTTTGGGGGTTAACATCGGGGCGATGCACTGAGTCCAATTCCTGATTGTCGTGTCGTCCGAAGTCTGCCAGGCATTTTCTCCATTTTTGTTATGGAGTAGGACTGAGGTATTACCGTCATGGTAACCACCTCTGCTTCTGCTGTTACTCCTTTCTTTTCCATGTTGCTCCTTTTCTTTCCGATCAGAAGGATAGGAAGTGCTTAGCTTGGTTGGTGGCGGACAGCCCCCAGCTCGTTGTTTTAGGCCAGTGTCTGTATGATAAATACTTGTACCGGATCATGGTTGTACGGTCAGGCGTTTGTATCAAACGTGTGTTGATGTATTTTGCGTGAGGCGGTTTGTATATATGTGTTTTTGGATTGTAGTTTATTTTGTTTTGGCTTTTTTGTGTTGTGTTTCGGAGAAGCATGGTCAGCAGCTGTTTTCCTTTTGTTTTGCATTTGTCCCTGCATCGTTAGTGTAGAAAACAAGCAACAGGTAGCACGTACGCATAAACGTAAACACGTAAAAGCATTTGACGAAAACAAAAATGACCACGATGACTCGAAGTTAAAATTTGAAATTTGAAGTTTTAAAAATTCCGCGACAGGTCATCACGTTTGGATTTTCAATGAAATTGTTTTGAAGTTTTGAGCAATTAACTCGTGTTTGAAATAAATTGCATTAAATTTTGCAAAAAATGATTTGCGACTCGAAAACTAAAACTTAAACCGTAATGGATGAATTTCGAAAGAGATTTTGCCAGTGTATTTGATTTTTGTGAGATCAAGACTCGTATTTATAAGAGTTTGGATTTTTGAGGAAATTTGACGTTGTGTTATCAATTTTCGAATTTTGTGGGAAAATGCGAAAAAGCGAAAAAATTTCAGAATTTTCGACTGACATGGAAACGATCCCTCTCGGATCAGGGCGACTAATCCTTCCCCCCTAAAAAAGGAAAAGAAAATCCGAATGCTTAAAGCTGTGTCATGGAAACAGTGTTGGATTTCGTGAAACGCGAAAACAAGGAAATGTGGGTGTGAAATAACACAAAAATTCCCTGATAAGCCCGAAGAGGCTCGAGCCTTGAGGCGGGAAGATTTAGGTTTCAGGAAGAAACACAAATTAATAGAGACAAATCACGATGTGGATTCTGAGGACCAGCCTAAAGAGGCGAGAGGTTGTTGGCGATGGAAGTGAGCTTCCCCTTTTTCGGAAAAAAGCGTTGATTATTTTGTATTAATAGGGACGTTTTGCTTCATTGTTTCATCATCCGAAACACAAAAAACATCTCTACGAAAAACTTTCTTCTTCTTCCACAAAAATATTCATGGATGCTTTCGAAAATAGGTTGCGACATTGGTGTCGGGATTTGTCGCCTCCCGAAAAATATCAACTCGTTGTAATGGGAGTTGCTCAATTGTTGGTGCTTCTCCAAGTCAAGTGCAATCCTCGTTCCTCAAAGCATGCTCTCGATTTTGGGATTCGAAACATCATGTTTTTGTTTTCCCGAAAGGTAAAATTTGCCCTCTTGCCGAAGAAGTGGGTACTATTGGTGGATGGCGGGGTTGTACTCCGGTGCTTCCTCCGACTCGGTTGTGATACAAAGAGAAGTTTCGTTCGATGTTGGGCTTGTAAATGAGCCAAGTGAACTCTCTCCTTGCTCCTCATGGTGTGGATATATTGGCTCTTATCAACATTTTCTCAAACCGGTTGGATGTCAATGTTTCGGAGGTGGCTAGGAGAAGGGCTCTAGCTATTTACCTTGTGCATGCATACCTCTTTGTCGATGCTTTGAAGAAGGAGGGGTCAAAATTTTATAGTAATATGACCCTTGTGCATGTAGTTGAGCAAATGAAGCACGGTTGAGATCTATCATGGTTGGTGCTTAGCGAGATCATCCAAGCTTTGAACAAGAAGGGCTCTTGTGGAGAAACTCCTTCGTTCGGATCTCCAATGATCCTCCAAGTGTGGCTATTGGATAGGCTAAGGTATGTAGAGCCTCCGGCCTGTTATTCTTCTTATTCCTTCTGTCACCTGACTATGAGGAAGAAGAATTTGTACTCGGATAGTTTTGCATCCACCGAGGCCTATTGGACCTCGAGATTGGTGGAGGAGGGTGGTCCTCATATCCGCTGGGTGGTGCCATGGTGGCACTTGAGGTCCTTCATGGGGTTGCCCGCTTCGGCCACTAGTTCTTGTCCTTTGATGGTGGTAAGTCTGAAGGTTGCTACCTGCATTTATCTCGAAAGTCTAATGAGGCAAATGGGGCGACAACAAAAGGTGCCCGCTCAAGATACTCTTATCCAAGAGAGTGTTTTCCGGAATTCTGAGCTTGTGGAGGTCTTTGAAAGGTGGTGGGCCACTCGACCGACTTGGGAAGTACCAAACCCCATTTCCAAGACATGGGTGACTCCTGCTTATGTCAAGTAGTCAAGAGCTCAAACCTTAGAAGAAAGGTCCAAGTCTTGTAAGGATGAGGTCATCGACTTGAAATATAGAGAGGTTAGCAAGGCCAACCGCGCCTTCTTTGTCGACTTTGTCGATGATGTTAGCCCGAATGTAACGAGGCCACCAAAGAGGAGAAGCTCGGGTCCCAAAGAGGTAACGGGCCGTGTATGGGCTCGACTTGGGCTGACTACGGGGTCATGCAAGAGACCGGAGGTCGTCGCCGTTCTAGATTTATTGAGGATCCGTTCCGAAGAGGAAGTTCAAGCTAGGCGGGCCAACAAGGAGAGCAAGGGAAAGATGCCCCAAGGGCAAAGGCATGGTTAGAATGGAAGAATTAAGACCTCCATTACCCATTTTATTATTATGTTTTAATAGTGATGTGAGTTTTTATTATGTTGTTCTTGTTAGAAATCTATATCTCATTACTTTACATATTCATATATGTTACATTTAATTTAGTCATAAAATTAAATACAAATCTTATGCATGCAAACATAAGTAAATATAGAAAAGAAATCGTTTTCTCACAATATGATTTTCGGATTAAAAGGGCACCAACAAGATCTCCTTCTTGTTAGTTCTTGAGCATTCCAAATAATGGATGAACAAAGATTCAAGTATAGAATCTCTCCCAAAAGTGAATACCCAAGGAATACTTCTTAAAGACTAAAATAATATGATCTAGTATTAGGATTAGTCTTACTTAAAATTTAACACAAAATATTTATTTGTACTCTTGAAATATTTCGGTCCAAGAAGAGGAGATTTTGTAGTTTTTATTTATCTAAAAGTTTCAAAAGATGTAGAGAAATCATAGCAATTTCTTACACTAGAAATTCTATGTAAAAAATAAAATCCTAGAGAAAACACCTTCTCTCTTTCTTTTGTTTTGGCCGAAAAAGAGGCCTTGGGTAGGTTGCCCAATGCCTTTTAATTTTGCTCTTCTCAAAAGCTTAGGGTGGCATGGCTAGTAGTTAGCTTTCATGATTGTGTTTTCCACTTAAAACAATTAACACAATTTTTCCACTAACTCCCTCCAAAAATCGGTACATATCTATAAAATGGGAGGTTCATTTTATTTTGTCATTTGTCAATTGTGACATATGTGACATGTTACTTGACATGTGAATTTGTAATGTATTTTTATCATATTAAAAATCAACATACTCATAAAATATGTCATTTACAAAATCGACTAGTAATTCGTAATTACTTGTACCAAAACGGTTTATCAAATTATAAATTACAACGTCTTGTATTTATAATAAATTATTCATTCAATTTCAATTTCAAATTATTTCGTAAAAAATAATTTTATCTAAGTAATAAAACAATTCAATTACTCAGACCGTATCTAATATAATCGAATTACAATAAGACACGTTAATTTTACTCACAAAATCATCCGTCAATTTTTAAGCAATTTAATTAACTCGTATCGGCATACGATTAATTAAATAATCAATTAAGAGTATTTCCCTATAGGTATGACCTAAGGGGATCAATTGATCACCACCATCGCACGACAGTAATGTCAAACTCTAGTCAGCCAATCATTACCGATATGTGTGGACCAGTTGACTGTAAAATATTACATGACACATGTATTCTTAAAATTAGATTTAGACATGTGATCATTATGATCGACAATTGTGATCGCATTATTGTCGGAGGACACATATTCCAACAATCTCCCACTTGTCCTCGACAAGTGTGCGTCACCAGTTCTCTTGTCCTATTACTATCTCCCACTCAATGCAAGGTGTCTTTCAGGTGGTACTTGCAAGTGATCATATCGAGAGAGGTTTCCTCGATCTGGAAAATAACTGATTGACCGGATTTATCTATCATAGATACCTTCCGAGCGTGGCCACGCATTTCCAGTTCATTACTCCTCGAGTGGCCCTGTGATATTGTTATAACCCTAACAAAGGGTGGACAATTCCTATCGCACTTATTCCCTTCGACTAGCCACAGCCATCATAACCCAAAATATGCCCATTTGACCCCATTTACGAAGGTCGTAGTAACACAAATCAAAGTTAATCTGAAACTGTGCCATCTTAGGCGAATCTTTTTAGTCAAAAGAATCGACGCATTTGAATACTATAGTAGCTCTCGCCACGACCAGGCTATATAAATTTGTCAGAACTCTATAAGCGGTCATAAGGCCCGACAAGGTGTTCTTAACAGTCTGCCTATGTGATCGACTAGTCATTCTCATATGACTCCATGGCACTTGAACTTGCCATCAATCGCATCACACTCTAGTCACTTCGAGACGTCACCTCATATAAGTGACTATGGGCGAATATAATTTTAATCCAAGTTCACTTTAACGGGGTTCAATATTGTCTCTACAACCCGTTTGGATGTAACAAAGTATAAAAGGAGTTTTCAGATTTTTTTAAAAAACTCGAACGATAAATGTGATTATCACATATGAATAGTCAATACCTGATTACTATTCATATTCTATAATCCAGTTTGATCTTGAATGTATTTGTTCATCTCAATTCAATTTAAATGACATGACTCATCATGTTAAGCCTATGAGAAGGCTTTGGCTAGTAGGTTTTATCAACTTCTTGTACCTTACTCAACCTTACTACATACTCGTTTTCCTTTGTAATGTATACATTTGCATTACAAAACTTTCTGAGCACGTGTCTAGATCCAATCTAGACATAGGCCCTCTAGCCTTAGAATAGCTCCCACTGTTTTCACAGTGTGTGGGACTCATCCTTCTTGCACATCTCATGATTGTAAGTGTACTCAATTTCCGTTGTAAATATCTCTCATTGTTCTTTATTGCCTAGAACGATTCTAGAAAATCTATTTCTTAAATAACATAGCCACAATGGTATCTTAACCATCCTTAGGTGTTTTGAATACGGTTTTGTCGGAAACCATGCGCAATATCAATTGTCAATTGTCATTTGTGTAACACCCTTTACACAAAATTGCATCAAAAACACTTAACTTTCCATCCTTAATGCTTCTACAAGCGCTTAAAGATAATCAATATGGCTACTTGGTAACTATTACTTGAATTCGATTTTAAAACAATTCATCATACTCAAAGTATATAAAGTGTTATACATCATTACTCATTTAATTGATCCGGTAGCGAAAGCAAATGGAATCAATCAAATATGTTCAACTCGATTGAACTAGTCATGAATCTTATCAACATAGGACTTCTTATTTGACGCTAATATCATGTAGATTTATCTCCATAAATCCGGATATTAAAGATGTATTAAATTACTCCAAAAGTCTTAAATCATTCTCAATGATCAATATGTCATCCACATATAAGACTACTTAAAATTATCGTAACTCCCACTAAACTCCATGTATATACACAACTTCTCGACTTATCGAGAAAAGTTTTATAACATGATCAAAATATTGATTCCAACTCATTGATGTCCTACTTAAGACCCTCTCTTAAGTTTCACATTATCTAATTAGGATTGTAAGAATCTACAAAACTCATAACATGTATCGAATACATTCCTTCTATGAAGAAGTGGGTTTTAGATTCACTCGCTATATATATCTCATAATGAAACACACATCCTAAGAAAATCCAAATAGACTTAAGCATTTCAACTAGTGCAAAACCTTTTGCAACCAATCAAGCTTTGAAATCTCTCTTTTATTAGTGCAAAACCCTTTGTCACTAATCAAGCCTTTTATTTTGGATTTTCATGGCTCTAAGCCTTGTATTGAGTTGTGACTTAAACACTCTCATGTAAGTCATATGTTCACTACTTTGCAGAAGTAATCAACTTGAATCAAACAATTTCATTGTAAGTTGTAAGCTCTTTACTTTCATAAAAGTAACATGAATTCATCATCTTCAACAAGTGACGACTTTAACCTCCTAGGTTTTGAAGAAACAACGTTTTACACAAAACGTCTCATGTAGCCAAGAAAGACCAGTTTCTCGCGACATAACATTCTTTGTGGCTCTTGAATAATTTCTCCCACTCTGTCTTCTAGAAATAAACTTGTATTTTTGAAAGACAGATTCACGAGCCACAAACCCGTTGTACTCGTGATTATAGTAAAGAAAAATGAGCATTTGTTTCTTTTGTAAACTTACAAACATGGTACCCTACCATTTCATATCTCATATGATTCGTTTTAGATTTAGTGGAAAAATAATTTAGACAAAATGATAAAATCCCCAAAAGGATCAAGTAACTCAAAGTAACTTGATTGAAGTCCAAACCATATCGAATAGCGTTTGAATTCTTTATCCAACCACACATTATCCCATAATGCGTGCTAAGAGAGATTAATTTGTGATACCATATCACATTTCCTTTGGCTTATATCAAAGTCTTCACTTTGATAATCTCATCGCGACTAAATCGTGATTCTTTGAACTCTTTGAACTTCTTCAAAGATTTCTCTATTTACCTTATTAAGTGAACATATTAGCGTCAACTTAAATTGTTGGTAAAAGAAAATGATCAACCTATTTTGGATCAATGATTTACAACCTCGATCTCCTTTTCAACCAAAAGGCACGAGACATCTTGTTTTGAATACAAGATACGCATATACCATAAGATTAACAATCTAATGGTTTCAAGAGTACTTGATAACTCTTTGCGTTCATCATTCCAAAATTTAAGGTTTAATCCTGGGTTACCAATTTGAGTTCTTACATCATCTATATGATGTTTCATTCTAGTTTGGTTTAGAATATAATCACTTTGATAATGGGCTAGCCATACATCAAATCGTGGGGTATAGGGTCACAAAAGTGAAACCTATTTTGTATCTTAACAAGTTTATATTCTTAGTTAGAGTTTATGCACTTAATAGTCACAATTAAGTACAACATTAAACCCAAAACTAGATTGAGTACACAATGACTCTATCTCTCGACATTATTTGATGGTAGTTGTCATATTCTAATTATCCTATGTATCACATACAATGATGAAAACCACCATCGGTTTCTAATATTGACGAAATGGTACTAGCAAAACTTATGTTAATCGAATAAACATTTAAAGAAGAAGGTCTCATTAGATGTCCCACAACTAATTTGCTTATTGTTCAATAATTTGGGGTAGTTTCCTTTCTAATGTCCAACACTTCCAAAAGGAAACTTTATCGATTGGAATTGATAGGTTTAGTCTTTACTTTTACCTTTGTCTTATCAATTCCATTTTAATCTTTACTTCTTGAACCTCGTCCTTTTCTTAACGGATTAAGAGAATGCTCCCACTCATTTCAATGAATCTTTACTTAGAGAAGCAAAGTTGAATCTTATGAAGACTACTCTTCAATTCAATCGTTTAGTCTTAAAACTTTCATTGAAGTGGTTGCGCTATTTTGGTCAATTATGATTTCTAACAAATCTAATTACCAAAACAATTTATCGTTTCAAGATACTTAACTAAATTAAGCACATGAGAAACCATTCATTGTAAGTAGATATGTTAGTCGAAAATCAAAAACCCTTTTGATCACGAATAACTTTCATCTATACTCTTCACAATAGATCCTTACAATGGATAATATGAGGTTTTTAGAAGAAAAATTCAAATTTTGTCTTTAGTTACGATGTTTTAATGGAGATTTGAACTAAAAAATCGAAATGATATCGTATAATTTGAGGTAAAGAAATAGAACAATACGATAACGGAATAATGAAAACAACACATTCATTGTTATAATAATACTTGTAAATAAATTTAACAAGATATGAACATTTATATAGTGACCTCTACCCAACTATTATAAATGATTCCAAGATCCAAATTCATATTAACTTGGGCACGGTAGGGCCAATTCATCCCTTATCAATAGAACTCGGTGGATTAACTCTTTAATCGATTCTACTTTTAGAACTCTTGGTCGATAAAATTACATTAATATTTATCTTTAGCCCGGAACACATGCGACTACGGTCACGAATACTTCCGTTGAGCTCAATCCAAATTTCGAATAAATGTGTCCATAATCCAAATCCATATCAACTTGGGCACGGTAGGGCCGATTCATGCCTTATCAACATGAATTCGGTGGATAGACATTTATCACCCACTTCCCTTACGTAACAAGGTTTGTACCCCGGTAGGGCCGAGCGCATTCCCTCATGAAATAGGTTTTCATGGTTTCTAATTTTTGGTAAGGCTAAGTCTCAATTGTTTATTTTAGCGAGAGGTCATATCAATTTATTATCTATCACGTTTTAAGTGACTAAAGCGGTGAACTACGATAATTGTAATTGACACGGTCGCTTAACTCGATTAAATGATAATGCATGTTTTAGTTATGGCGATTTAGCGATGCATGCAACATATAAATAAAATGCAAAGCATAATAAAAATCCTAGTATGGCCTTCCTAAAATAGTAAATCTTATAAACTATTACAAATTCGGAAACAAACTCCATTGGTCCCTTGAACTTCGGTCTTGGTACACATCTCGAGGTAACACCGTCTTTAATGGATCGTCTTCTCGAGTGGCACCGTCTTCAAGGATCTCCGGAATAAATAAATTACATAACAAATTACATAATTTCCTATTATACATTTGTAATTAAAATAAAATAAATCTATTAAATTACAAAACGGTGATACGAGATCACAATAAATTACAACCGAATCGATATTCCCATACATTTCGAGTAATACCAATTAAAAACTAAGGCCATACTAAGTAAAATTACATAATTCAAAAATTACATAAAATAAAATTATGACTATCATAAATAAAATGCAGCATTATAATATGTATGAACATGCCCAATTTTATGCTAAATCGCCTTTAAGGAGCTAATATCGTATATTAAACGGTTTTTACGGATTTGCGTGATTCAACCTTTTAAAATTACAATTAAATTACATAAAATCATATTTATGCATAAGTTAATTACCCTAACCAACTTAGGACTCAAAATTAGTCTCCACTAACATATTGACTATACCAAAGATGTCTTAGTCTAGTGGTTAAGACGGAGGTATTGTGGACAATAGGTCCCAGGTTCGAATCCCCCCCCCCCCCCCCCGGCCCCTATATTATAATGCGACTATGTGCGCGCTTCGATTGACCAAAAACTAACATATTGACTATAATTAACTTATATTTCTTAAATTTGTTCATTAATGGACTCAAAATTACAATAAAATGCCATAAACTTCAAATAAATCATAAGAATTTCAAATAAATTTGAAATTTGAAATTTTAAACTCATGAACATTCTGGAAAAATACCATGACACTCATAATGTTCAAAAACTTAGGTTAAAAATTTCGAAATTCATCTAGGAAAAACAATGTTGCGGTTTATCGGATTTAACAATAATTACCATAAAAATATGAGAAAAATTATTTTCATCAACTTTTCAATTTTAGATCTGAAATAGGTAATAAAATGCAACATGTGACATTTTTCCTTAGTCATGAAGTATGTTTTAACAATTATTCACTAATTAAAGTAACTATTTATGCTATTTTTCAGCAAAAATTCATAAATTATGCATAAAGACTTCATTATAGCCTATTATTTTACACACATCTTGTAAAATTGAATGTGACAACATACTAAATTTCTATGACCATATTCAAAATTTATCTCATATTAACCTATTTTTCATTTAAATTCCATTTGTATCATGAAAAATCCATATTTCGAGCATAGGAACTCATAAAATTATGAAAATTTACAGGTCATCTAAAAATAATATATGTGAAAACATATCCAAAAACCACTATAAAAAACGAAGTTTAGCTAATTTTAGTCCGAAAATGACATTTTTGTCATAAAATCGCATTTTTAACGCCATTATTATATAAAATGAACAATAAAAATCCATAAATTAACCAAAATATCCTAAATACGTTTTAGGATCAGAAACTTTAACATGCAAAATGGATTTCGTGATATATCATAATAAACACAAATTTATAAGTTTTATATGTTAATCGTATAACTCGGAAAAACTATAACCGATTTGCATGAAAACTACCTAAGGCTCATGATACCGCTTGTTAGAAATCTATATCTCATTACTTTACATATTTATATATGTTACATTTAATTTAGTCATAAAATTAAATACAAATCTTATGCATGCAAACATAAGTAAATATAGAGAAGAAATCGTTTTCTCACCATATGGATTTCGGATTAAAAGGGCACCAACAAGATCTCCTTCTTGTTAATTCTTGAGCATTCCAAATAATGGATGAACAAAAATTCAAGTATAGAATCTCTCCCAAAAGTGAATACCCAAGGAATACTTCTTAAAGATTAAAATAATATGATCTAGTATTAGGATTAGTCTTACTTAAAATTTGACACAAAATATTTATTTGTACTCTTGAAATATTTCGGTCCAAGAGGAGGAGATTTTGTAGTTTTTATTTCCCTAAAAGTTTCAAAAGATGTAGAGAAATCATAGTAATTTCTTACACTAGAAATTCTATGTAAAAATGAATGAATAAAATCTTAGAGAAAACACCTTCTCTCTTTCTTTTGTTTTGGCCGAAAAAGAGGCCTTGGGTAGGTTGCCCAATGCCTTTTAATTTTGCTCTTCTCAAAAGCTTAGGGTGGCATGGCTAGTAGTTAGCTTTCATGATTGTGTTTTCCACTTAAAACAATTAACACAATTTTTCCACTAACTCCCTCCAAAAATCGGTACATATCTATAAAATGGGAGGTTCATTTTATTTTGTCATTTGTCAATTGTGACATATGTGACATGTTACTTGACATGTGAATTTGTAATGTATTTTTATCATATTAAAAATCAACATACTCATAAAATATGTCATTTACAAAATCGACTAGTAATTCGTAATTACTTGTACCAAAACGGTTTATCAAATTATAAATTACAACGTCTTGTATTTATAATAAATTATTCATTCAATTTCAATTCCAAATTATTTCGTAAAAAATAATTTTATCTAAGTAATAAAACAATTCAATTACTCAGACCGTATCTAATATAATCGAATTACAATAAGACACGTTAATTTTACTCACAAAATCATCCGTCAATTTTTAAGCAATTTAATTAACTTGTATCGGCATACGATTAATTAAATAATCAACTAAGAGTATTTCCCTATAGGTATGACCTAAGGGGATCAACTGATCACCACCGTCGCACGACAGTAATGTCAAACTCTAGTCAGCCAATCATTACCGATATGTGTGGACCAGTTGACTGTAAAATATTACATCCCACATGTATTCTTAAAATGAGATTTAGACATGTGATCATTATGATCGACAATTGTGATCGCATTATTGTCGGAGGACAAATATTCCAACAGTTCTAGCTATGTATTGTGTATTTTGCACTAGTTTTACTATGTGAGATGTCTTAGTGCACATCCTAGCTTTGACAAGTTGTAGACTTACTTAGCTTTATTTGTTATCAAATTTGTAATCCTTCTCATATTTAATTAAATAGGAGGATTGCTTGTGTCAAAAGAGTTGTGAACGCTTGTTTCGTCAATCCATTTTGTAAAGGCAATTCGGTTTGAATTACCCTAAACGTCGCACTTGGGAAATGGGATTTTTGTGGGAAGGGAGAAAGGCTTTGTTGTATTTTTGTGGGAAAAGGGATGTTGTTCCCCTTTATTTTTTTTAAAGTTGATATGGGTGATGTTTTTGTATGTAGGGATGGTTGTATCCTCCTCGTGTAAGAAAGGATTGGCTACGTATCCACCTGAAAAGGTGAAATCAAACCATGATCGTAGTTTGAAATATTTTGTAAATTTTGTTTGGGTTTTGTGGTTATATCCTTTTTGTGTAAGAAAGGACTGCCTACGTATCCACCTGAATAGGTGAAATCAAACCATGCTCGTAGTTCAGGAGTTTTTGTGTGAGTGCAAATGGATGTTTCCTTTGACAGGTAAAAGGTCGTTTGAAACGTGGCAAGGTGTCGCAACTTAGACTCAATAAAACATGCAATTTCAAATCAGAACGCGTTGAGGAACTTGACGTGAACGGGATATTGTGGTCACTATTTGTGAAAATAGGGTAAGGTTTGTGGTTACTAGTGTTCAAGGGTAGTATTTCTTGAGTTGGACTAGGTTGGTCGGGTTTGTAAAATCCTCCCCGTCTAGGTCACTCAGTCTCACTGCGCCCCCCAAAAGTATATTCTTGAGCAGGTATGGCCCGACCTAATTGAGTTTGAATTTCCCCCTCGAAAAGACAGATAGTGGTGCTCGAGCCGACTTGAGGACCAAGTCGCCTTCTTTGATGTTCCTGGGTTTGACCTTTTTGTTGAATGCCCGTTGTATACGTCGTTGGTTTAGCTGGACGTTGTGCAAGGCATTGAGTAGTCGTTCGTCTAGAAGCGTGAGTTGTTCGAACCTTCGACGGGTCCATTCTGCCTCACGAACTTGACTCTCCAGTAGGAAAAGGGATGTTGTTCCCCTTTATTGTATTTTTGTGGGAAAAGGGATGTTGTTCCCCTTTATTTTTTTTAAAGTTGATATGGGTGATGTTTTTGTATGTAGGGATGGTTGTATCCTCCTCGTGTAAGAAAGGATTGGCTACGTATCCACCTGAAAAGGTGAAATCAAACCATGATCGTAGTTTGAAATATTTTGTAAATTTTGTTTGGGTTTTGTGGTTGTATCCTTTTTGTGTAAGAAAGGACTGCCTACGTATCCACCTGAATAGGTGAAATCAAACCATGCTCGTAGTTCAGGAGTTTTTGTGTGAGTGCAAATGGATGTTTCCTTTGACAGGTAAAAGGTCGTTTGAAACGTGGCAAGGTGTCGCAACTTAGACTCAATAAAACATGCAATTTCAAATCAGAACGCGTTGAGGAACTTGACGTGAACGGGATATTGTGGTCACTATTTGTGAAAATAGGGTAAGGTTTGTGGTTACTAGTGTTCAAGGGTAGTATTTCTTGAGTTGGACTAGGTTGGTCGGGTTTGTAAAATCCTCCCCGTCTAGGTCACTCAGTCTCACTGCACCCCCCAAAAGTATAGTCTTGAGCAGGTATGGCCCGACCCAATTGAGTTTGAATTTCCCCCTCGAAAAGACAGATAGTGGTGCTCGAGCCGACTTGAGGACCAAGTCGCCTTCTTTAATGTTCCTGGGTTTGACCTTTTTGTTGAATGCCCGTTGTATACGTCGTTGGTTTAGCTGGACGTTGTGCAAGGCATTGAGTTGTCGTTCGTCTAGAAGCGTGAGTTGTTCGAACCTTCGACGGGTCCATTCTGCCTCACGAACTTGACTCTCCAGTAGGATGCATAGAGATGGGACCTCTAACTCTACTGGTTGAATCGCCTCCACACCATACGCTGGGTAGAAGGGTGTGGCGCCTGTTGGTGTTTGAATGGAGGTTCGGTAGCCCTAGAGCGCGAATGGGAGCTTGCTCGGCCAATCGCGTTATTATCTTGCGTTTTCTTGATAGTTTTGTTTTCTGCCTCTACCGCTCCATTGTTTTAAGGGCGGTAGGGGGATTATCGATGCCGCTTGATTTTGTATTTGTCCACCAAGGCTTGTGTTTCCGCCCGGAAGTGAGAGCCTTGGTCACTGATGATTTATGAGGTACCCTATATTAGCAGATGATGTTTTCTTGGATGAACTTGGCCACTTCTTTGGCGGTCAACACTGCATAGGATTGTTCTTCCACCCATTTGGTGAAGTAAACAATGGCGACGAGGACGAAGCAGTGCCCTTTGGTGCCTACCGGGTTGTATGTTGGCGAAGATTTGGCAATTGTGGTAATGTGTGACGTAGTTTCTGCAATCGGCTTCAATGGTGGTCCAGTAGTAGCCTAACCGCATGATGTTTCGGGTTAGCATCATTGCACTCATGTGAGGGCCACATTTTTCGTCGTGGACCTCTCCCATGACTTTTTTGGCTTTGTGGTGATCAATGCAAAGGAGAAGAATCCCTTGGGGTGTTCTTTTGTATAATTGTTCTTGGTTTATCACGAATTGTGATGCAACTAAACGGATGGCTCTTTGTCCTCTTGTTTCAGAGTTAAGAGGGAATTCGTTTTTGTTTTCTAGTTGAGGTTGGTTTGGTACCAAGGTTCGACATGGCTCTCATCGTCGTTATTGATGGCGCAGATATGAGCGGCCCCGCTCCTTCTCTCGACACATACACTACTACAGATACAGGCTATAACAACGGGTAAAAACCGTTGCAAAAACAAAAAGCGGACGTTGTTAAAGCGGCCGTTGTAGAAGGTATTTACTACGGTTTGGTTATTTAATGAAACCGTTGTCGAATGTATTCACCACGGTTAAAAGCCGTTGTTGTTGGGTGTTCTCCGTTGTGGAAAGTGTTTCAAAAATTTGGAGGGAATAATATAACAACGGTTGTCATATGTATAACCGTTGTTGTAACTTTCCCTCCAAAATTGTGAAGACTTTTAACAACGGGTATATGATACATACCCGTCGTTGAAATTTGTAGTAACAACGGTTCTTAGTTTAAAACCCGTTGTTGTAACTTTACCTCCAAAATTGTGAAGACTTTTAACAACGGTTCATCGTTTAAAACCTGTTGTTGAATATTATGCGCGGTATTTGTGAAAGTCATTCACAACGGTGTTATTTTTATTAACCGTTGTGAAAGGTAACCGTTTTTATTACGAACTCCTAATGTTTTGAAAAATTAAATTTGTTTCATGCCATTCAAAAACCTGCATATATCAGCAGCACCGTATACCAGCACCAACATAAATCACAGTTGGGTTCATCAGAACTCAATAGATTCAATTCAACCACAACAACAGCATCATATATATATATACTTACAAGGAGTTGAATTTACATGAACTAATCCTTCCCTAACTTCAACAAAAAATTTACTAATAAGTTGATCTAAACTCTGAGTATCATGCATTTCTATTTTCTAAGACGTATTTGCCCAACATGTCCCTTACCTCGTCTATATCTATACTTGAGTACTCCTCAATCTGTTGTGACGGATTGATTACATACTGCGGAAAAAACAAAGAGAAGAAATTATTGTAACAACATCAATTACTGCATAGCAACATCATGGTATATATAGCAGCAAGCAAGACAACATTAGCTCTAATTTAAAAAAAAGTAATAAACACATTATTAAATTACTAACCTTTTATAGAATAATGATATATATTCGCCTAATAATCTCCAACATGAACCGACAAACGTAGTATCCACATTGTATGCTATCTGGCTGGCGAGAGGCCTATTATTACATAAAAAAAACAGACGAGAGAAGGCTCACATCAGAATCTTGAACTTTAGGTATTGTATTAGTATTAAACACAGATTTTTGCACTTAATGTTATTGTATTTGAGCACGTAGCCCTGTTATCGTAATAAAATCAGGGCCAACATCAGAATGTTTTGTGGGTTGATCCTGCTCGTTTGCTCTTCTCTTCTCAAAGGCCCTTTTTTTTAAAAATAAAAAAGGAGGCAGAAACTCATTTTTTAGGGGCAAAAATGAGCTTTTTTCTATAAATAAAAATTGAAACTTAATATTATAAATAAATCAGTATTATAAACTTACTTATTAATCAAGCGCTTAAAAGTCTCGCTTGGTGGATGATGTATAGAGTCCAACCAGAATACTTTTTTCCTTGTCGGCATGATGGCTGCTAGCACCCAATGAGTCCTACATCAAGAGACATCATATCATTATTAACAAGTACATATATTAGTTATGAAAATGCAATTGTAGGGGGAAACGTAATATTAATTTGTTTATTACCCTTTTTCATTATAAGCGCCAAAAATCAGCTTCTTGGTTGTCGCCAATTGCTGAGCAATATAATCTACCCGTTCATCGAACGAGAAATCCGGAATAAATAAAGATAAAATATAGGGGCACAGGAATCCGTATTGATCAGATGGAATATTCTTCTCGGGGATCACTCTCAATTTCAATATCCTACATTATTACGGTATTAATTCCGGTATTTAAAACACTATCTAGTAGTCAGAATATTAGAATATGAAATTATTTGTTAAGAAACTTACTTCATCCAAACAAATAGGTGTGCCACATCAATCTGGTCTAGGCCAGCCCAAACGGCTAGCATATCCCATGATATAAGTGCTTGGCGCTCAACCTCTAGAATATCCTCCTCGAGCGGAATAACTATCAATTGCTCGGTGGCTATGTGATGGCCAGCCTCCTCATGCAGTTTCCTCATCGTCGCCGTTCTTACTTTTTGCATGTAATCCTTCCCAGAATATTGTGAGTCGTTTAAACTCCTAACTTCTTTCAGGTCCGGGAAAGAATGAGTCTTTGATTTTGTGCTACTACCACCAGCCTACACATGTAGTAGATAACTAAAATAATAAAAAATCCAAAGGTAACATATCCTAGTTGGAGTAATAAAAATAAAAGCGTACTTAATTAATTAAATACCTCGTCAACCTGCTCTTTCAATGATGAGGTAGTAGTAGCAGGTAAGACTGGGGACTTAGGCTTATCAGTCTTTTTTGTCCCCTACACAAAATTACCATGCTTTTTATAAATACAGACAAAATATAAATAAAGAGAGCGAGGTTTTTAAAAAAATGGAGAAGTTAATTAAATACCTCATCAAGTTGTTGTCTCGACGAGGTCGTTGGCATGTCTGTGGACTTAGGCTTATCCGCCAAAGCCGGCTGCTTAGGCGGAGACTGCTTTCTTCTAACCCCAACTGCTTTCCGCTGCTTAGGCGGAGACTGCCGAGCCAAGTAGATGTGAGTTTCAGGCCATTGGATGAAACTTCCAACCGCATCTCCCAGAATGGTAATGTCGTCACGAACTGGGATAGGCAGTTGAAAGTCTTCATGGCCTGGAAAGACTGTAGTTATCTCTACTTTGGTATGATTCGGCAAAAGTTTTTCGCCATGAACTACAGTTTCCGCTGCTGCAGATTTGGTGTGCATTTCTACGAGACCCCGGCCAACACGCACATGTGGCTTTTCGGTTTTAGGGTCAACAAGAATAACTGGCCTCTTGTTTACGGCCTGAAGAATATACACATACATTATTATATCCCAAAATTTAATAGAATTCATATAAATTTGTGACTAATTAAACACTTCATGCATACCTTACTGAAAACAGGGAACTGACTTGAAGGAGATGTATGCTGTTTTCCATCAGCCGTCTTCTCAAGTTGCATCTACTTTACAGACCCATTATTTACCTAATAAAATTAACCAATGGCACCAAGTCAGAAGTTATAGCATTAGAGCTGGCAGGGAACACACCCCCTGATCTTACCCAAAAAAAAAAAGAAAAGAAAAATAAGGAAGTATTAGGTATCTGATCGGCTTTAGTTGTTACAACTTCAGAAGCATTATTAGGTACCTGATCTTTCTGAATCTCATTGACCGATACTTCCTTCTCATGTATTGCCAAGGTAGTAGCGGCCTCTTGACCAATCTATTGTACCTTATTATTACCCCCTTTAGAAATGACATCCTCCATCATCTTCACTTCTTCTTCTAAAGCTTGCCTCCAAAGATTCACTTTAGTAGTACGGATGCCATTAACTGAAGCTGCGTGCCAAGAATGTAATGTGTCAGCAATTTTTATCCCAACAATAACATGTGAATTGAACTTAAATGAAAATAATAGAATAAATGTTACCATGTCAGCCTTCTCAGACTTAGTCTTCCTTTTCTTCTTTATCGGGGCAGTTGTCCCATAATATTTCGTTACTCCAACCTGTAACGGGACGCCCCTCAAACGACCTGGATGTTCGGGTCGGCCGATCGCTCTAGCAAGAACGTCATTACGACCACTGGGAGTGAATTTCCCTTCTTCTACCTCTTTCAATACGTTGTCCTATAATATATTAAATAAACTTCAAATTATATTTGTGACTAAAATAATAAAGTTAGTAATGAACTCGTCTTAATAAAATAATGCTTACTATGTTGGCCAACACTTCCTCATCATATTTGTCACGCGACCGGGATCCTTTAGGCGTGTGCCCTTCTTTATATGTTACATGCCGATCCACCTCTTTCACTCCCTTTGCCACCTACACATTAACATGGTAACATTTATACACGTAAATGTGTATCAATGCAAGTCCAAGTGTGATTAAAAAAATAAAGTCTCACAGGGGAATAATGCATGCTACTTACGAGGTTCTCTTATATCTTTCTGTAACCGCCTCGAGAACCATACAATTTCCCCTTCTTGGATGAAATGTTAGCACGATTTCTTCTGCTAACGGCCTTCAAATAATTATATAAAAGCGCAAGTAGATGAGATAATAAAAAGATTATATAAAGGACTCATTAATTAAAAAAATGATAGGTAAATCGTTAAAAGGCGAGGATATTTAACCTCAAACTTCTCGCAGTTCTCATCTTTTGAAAAGATCCCATTGTTCCTGACTGATGGTGGGACACTTGTTTTCCGGTGGGCTCTTACGCATCTCCCCTGTTGCCTTGTCCACATACAACCAATCCCTAGCAACGTCACACCTCCACTACCTGTGGACATCCGCTGCCTTATGCATTAAATACTTATCATGGCTTTCATCGGGTATAATAAAGCCTTCCTCTACACGAGCCAAGTATAACTCCGCCAATTTTGGATTCAAAGTTCTAACATCATCTAAATGGATAGGCACAAACTGTCTTGTGCAAGTACCAATCCAACTGGAGAAAAAACCCGCATTTGGACCAGTAGGGAAACCCATCTCACTCCATGTTATTTCCAACGGCTGTTTAGCTATATAGCCGCAAGGACTTTCTTGCACTTCGTAGCACCCCTCTCACCAGGCTTATTATCCTCAGGCTTATTATTCTTTTGACTTCTTTTACGTTTTTCACCCATGATAATCCTAAAACCCAAATATGAATGATATAGGAAATGAACAACTTAACAACGTACATGCAGAGTATTATCTAAAACCCTAAACCCTAATAGGAATGAAAATTTAAAACAACAGATTGAGCTTCTAAAATCCTAAACCCTAATAAGAGGAGTGAAGTAGATGATGCGGGATGATAAAGATAACAAAGAAGACGAAAAACAAACAGATGCATGAAAAGGAAAAAAGATGATCGTCTTAAAACCCTAATGACGAAACACAAAATTAAAGTGAACATACCTGATGATGATGATGATAAAAAGAACGAGCAGGATGATAAGGGAAGAAAACGGAATCTGGGCGTCGAAAACTGGGCGACGGCCGGCGACGAGAATGTAGAAAGCGGGGAGGAGAGAAGAATTAACTCAGGATACCAACGGTTGAACTAACGTTGTGTGTGTTTGTGTATGGTATGATGTATGTGTTTGTAAATTAGTTTTTTATTAAGACAAACTATTGACAACGGGTTCTCATAGCAAAACCGTTGTTATATGTTAATAACAACGGGTCAATAAAAGTCAACCGTTGTCAAAACTTTATTACTACGGTTAAAATATACCCGTTGTAATATATTTTCACCAAATTTGCGCCAAACTGAAATATGTCAAAAAAATCATTGACAACGGGTAGAGGTACTACACCCGTTGTTGAAAGTATTAACAACGGGTAATTTAAATATAACCATTGTTATTGTTGAACCTTGTTTTGTTTTTTAAAATTATCAGAATTCCATTACGCCTCTAAACTGTAACAATACATACTCGTAACAAATGAGAAGCACCATATCTTTGCAACATTATTCAAAGAATTTCAACACCAAAGATCCACATCTAATAATAAGATCAAGAAAATAACACAACACCAGCATGCATGCATACTGCATATCTAAGCTACAGGATTTACCATGCCATGCAAAATTGGGAATTTTTATTTAACAATATAATGACCATTATTGATTTACCAATAAATTAAACCATGAAATTATTGGTCTGAAAATGACTCAAAATGTTGGTCGTCCATATCACTGTGTCCTGATGAACTATCTCAGGATCGGGGACGTTTCTTGGATGTCATAGTTTCTTCGTTAACCCAAATACCTTCACCATGGTCATCACGCATATAGATGAGTTCAGTGTCCTCATGATCAGTGTCAACATCGTCGAAATAAGATACAGTGGTAGACTGATCCATTCCCTCAAAAACGACATCCTGATCATCATCACCATTATCGGATGGACTACTCCTTCTACTCCTTATAGACAAGACACAATGACCACTTCTTATCCATAGGATCGGTGACATAGAACACTTGTTTAGCTTGGGATGCCCTTATGAAAGGATCATCCTTATTATTGCCAACCTTACCCAGATTGAGCAACGTAAATCCCATCTTATCCTTTCGGACACAATGGATGTTGTTATCAACTCAGTTACATCGAAACAAAGGCATTGTGAAATCAATGTAATCTAGTACCAATATTTCTTGAATAACACCATAATAAAGGCATTTTCCCCAAATAGGCTTTTTATCTTTTGAAGTAGCAAAGTGCATTGCCTCAAATTCAGAACTCACACCACTATTTTGCATTGTGCTCAACTCATCTTGCTTGCGGGTGTAAAAAGTATATCCATTAATGGCAAAACTGTTGTAAAAGGTGACCCTGGCATTTGGACCTAAACCAAGACATAGTAACCTAGGAGAGATGTCATCACCAGTTTGATCAGTACACTCTAAGACAATATTCCTAAACCACTCTGCAAACGTCTTCGTATGTTCGTTCGCAATCCACTTCCCGATCTTGTTTGGGTGATCGTATTTGAGCTCATCTTTGTGTTGTTGAATATAAAGTTGCACCTCATCTTCGTTGTTTAGCACATACGTGTGTGCTAAATGCAACATTTCACGTGTCACAATTTTTTCAACCCGGCCCCTAATACCTTTTCCGGTCATCCAGTCACTATGACGATTCTTAGGAACGCCAATAAACTCCTAAGGGGAGAGATGGGCGTAACAATATGAAAGAGCTTCGTCTAAAATAGCGCGTTCAGCAATACAACCTTCCGGACGATACCGATTAGATGTATAGTCCTTGTAGACTTTCATCAATCTTTCGAAAGGATACTGGTATCTCAAGTACACGGGCCCAAGGTACAAAATCTCCCTAACCAAGTGAATGGTCAGATGAATCATGATAGTGAAGAAAGAGGGTGGAAAATACATTTCCAACTGACAAAGAGAGGTTACAACGAGGTCCTGCAATGAATCTGCATCATCGGGATCGATGACTTTCTCGCATATGGACTGGAAGAAGAGACAGAATCTAGTTATAGCATATCTTACCTTTTCAGGTAAAATGGAACCAATAGCCACAGGTAATAATTGTTGCATCAAAGTGTGACAATCATGTGACTTTAACCCGGTGAGTTTTAGGTCTTGCATCGACACTAGGCTTTTGATGTTCGACGAATAACCATGTGGCACTTTAATTCCATTCAAGCATGCACAGAACTCTTTTTTCTCATTCCGTGAAAAGGTATAAGCTGCTGGCGGTAAAAATGTACGATTACCTCTCTTCTGTGGTGCCAACTCTAGCCTAATACCCATCATTTTCATATCTTCCCTAGCTGCGGCGTTATCCTTTGTTTTACCAGGAACATTCAGAAGGGTATTGATAATATTATCACAGACATTTTTCTCAATGTGCATGAAATCGAGGCAATGCCTGACCTCTAGGTCAGGCCAATATGGAAGTTTATAAAAAAATATGGATCTTTTCTTATACCCACGAGTAGACAATTTAGAGCCGCTCTTCTTCCCATAATCTATCTCAATATGCTTTACTTTCTGATAAACTTCATGACCACTCAAAATTCTAGGAGGTTGACGAAGTTCTTGTCTTCCATTGAATTCTTTCTGCATCTTGCGATAACAATGGTCATGATACAAGAACCTCCTATTTCCCATATACACATACTTACGAGAAGACTTCAAGTATTCAGACTCGATATCCTCCCCACACAATGGACAAGCCTCTTTCCCATGAACTATGTGCCCAGAAAGATCGCCATAAGCCGGATAGTCAGTTATTGTACACAATAACATCGCTCTCAAATTGAAAGTTTCGTTCTTATATGCATCAAATACTTCTATCCCACAATCCCACAACAATCGCAAATCATCTAGAAGAGGTTCCAAATATACATCTATATCATTTTCAGGTTGTTTAGGGCCGGAAATTAACAACGACAACATCAAATACTTTCTTTTCATGCACACATATGGAGGTAAGTTATAAATAGCCAACACTACTGGCCAAGTACTATGTTGGCTACTCATGTTTCCGTGTGGGTTCATTCCATCAGTGGACAACGCTAGACGTAAGTTTCTAGGTTCATTGCCGAACTCGGGATACTTAGCGTCGAACGATTTCCATTGCTTACCATCTGCCGGGTGTCTTAGCTTTCCATCATTTATTCTTCCTGTTTCATGCCAAGTTAACATTTTTGCATCATCGGGATTCGCATAAATCCTTATGACTCTTGGTATCAATGGAAAATATCACAACACCTTAGCCGGGATCCATTCCTTATCCTTATAACGCCACTCCAAACATTTAGGGCAATTGGTTAAGTTTTGATATAATTTCCGATACAATATGCAATCATTTGGACATGCATGTATTTTCTCATATTTCATACCCACTCCTCTTATTAGTTTTTTCGCCTCATATGTCTTAACAGGTAGAACATTACCATCAGGAAGCAACTCCTTTATCAAGGCTAAAAAACTAGTGAAACACGTGTCACTCACCCCATTTGCCCCCTTGATATTATACAACTTCACCACAGCCGACATATTTGTGAACTTACAACCAGGATATAGAGGTGCTTCAGACTCACACAACTTCTCATACATGTTGTTAAGGTCATCCCAATTACTAGTGTCATCACCTACATCTTCAAAAGCAATGGACTCATCATCATTCTCTTCATTATCTATAGACCCAACATTCAACTTCTCTACTTCCAACTCTTCCAACTCAAAAAACTCGGAAAACTCAGGATCATCAGTTAGCCTTTCGTGTACCTCAACATCATCTTCTTCAGAGTTATTCTCTTCCTCTAATGATTCCACATGAAAAATCCAACGTGTATAGGATCGACTAAATCTCCACTTTTCTAGGTGTATTTTAACGTCCGGAAAAGCCATATAGCTAATATTACCACATCTTTCACAAGGACATGCAATACTAGAAGAACCTTTCAAATTGTTCGAAACGAATTCATAAAATTCAGCTAAACCATCCTTGTAGGTGCGGCCACTCATATTTGCATCAATCATCCAAGTTCGAGTCATTATTCTACATTCGTAATAATAGGCAACTAATTCAGAAAATACAATAATAGGCAAACAAATAAACGAAATTCAGGAAAGCAATTAAGCTAAATTATCAACAAATTAGATAATAACCCAAAAAATCCTATATCTATAAGCGTTGCTAAGAAACATATATATACCCGATTGATAAACACGATGAGGGAGAGAAGACGGTGACAACAGTGACAGAGATGAAGACAGAGAGACGATCAGGGAGGAATGGAGGATGATATAGTAGCAGTATTAGCTTGTGTTTGTGTTTTGTAGCGTATAGCAGAATAAAGCAATCTGTTGCTCTTAAGATTTTCATAACATTAATAACAACGGTTATTGAGTCTACAACCGTTGTTAAAAAGTATTAAAAACCGGTTCTAATATAACCGTTGTGATTACTTTTCACTAATTTGGCGCCAAACCATTAACAACGGTTAAAATTTAACCGTTGTTATTAGTTTTTTCATTAACAACGGTTTTTCAAGTATGACCCGTTGTTAAAACTAATAACAACGGTTATCAACACAGAACCGTTGTAATTAAGTTTGGTAAAATTCGCGGAATCAATTCTACAATGTGTTTTGATGATTTTCGTGAATAAGCGTTGTTAAAAGGCCGTTGTGGTTGCCTGTATTTGTAGTAGTGATAGGGGCATCGATGTCATGTCGTCAGGCATGTTGACGAGCGCGACAAGTTTTTCCAGGGCATTAGCAAATTGATTTTTCTCTCGTGGCAAGTGGAAGTAGTCGACTTGGTCGAAGAACTCGGCCTCCTGATTGATTTTTGCTCGGTAGGGTGCCAAGCTGTCGTTTCAGATTTTTCATGATCCGGACATCTGATTGATGATGAGTGAGGGATAGCTGTGGACCCTCAGTCTCTTGCTGCCAAGTGTTACAGCTGCTTGTAGGCCGATGAGCATGCTTTGTATTCGGCGGCATTGTTGGTGACGACGAAGCCCAGTTTGATTTAGATCGGGACATGTTCTCTTTCCGGTGATATTAGGAGGATTCCTACTCCGAAGCCTCTCAGGTTTGATTCATCGTCGAAGTATAAGTCCCATGCGTCGGTGTTGGCACAAAGGATGTCTTCTTCAAAAAGTGACCATGTGGCGGTCGTTGGGTCCTCGTTGACGGAATTTTCTGCTAGGAAATCGGCGACCGCTCTTCCCTTGATAACCTTGAGGGGTACGAACTTGAGGTCAAATTCGGATAGCATGAGTGTCCATCTAGACAGCCTTGCGTTTAGTACGGTTTTTTCGAAGATGTATTTGACCGGGTCCATCTTGGAGTAGATGTGAACCATGCAGCTGAGCATGTAATGTCGTAGCTTCTTTTTTGACTAGACCAGGGCAAGGCATGTCTTTTCCAGTTGGGTGTACCTTGTCTCATACCCGATGAACTTTTTGCTGATGTAGTAGATTGCTCGTTCTTGTCCGTCGAATGTTTGTGCTAGCATTGCTCCCATGGTTGTGTTGGTGACAGTCGGGTATAGGGGTAAGGAAATTCCTTGTTGAGGTGGCATAAGGACAGGAGGTTTGGATAGGATTTCCTTCATCTTGTCGAAGACCTTTTGACAGTCGTCGTCCCAATTGGTCTGATCAAAGGCGCGAAGTTTCTTGAATATTGGTTCACAAATCATAGTGAGTTTGGCTATGAAGCGGCTAATGTATTATACTTGACCGAGAAATCCTCGAATCTCCTTCTCGTTCTTAAGCCAAGGCATTTGTTGAAGGGCCTCGATTTTGGTAGGATCAATTTCGATGCCTCTTTCACTGATGACGTGTCCTAGGAGTTTTCCGGAGGTGACCCTGAATGCACACTTCTGAGGATTTAGTCTCGTGTTGTATTTCCGAAGGGGAGAGAAGAATTTTCGAAGGGCGCTGATGTGGCCATCCCGTTCTTTTGATTTGACGATCATGTCATCGACATATACCTCCACCTCATTCTGCATTATGTCATGTAGGAGGGTGGTAGCGGTTCTTTGGTAGGTTGCTCTGGCGTTGATTAGACCGAAGGGCATGGCGGTGTAGCAGTATGTACCCCACTATGAAGTAAATGCAGTCTTGTAAATGTCTTCCTCAGCCATTTTGATCTGATTGTACCCAGCATACCCATCCATGAATGATAATAGGGTGTGTTACGCGGTGTTATCCACTAGGATGTCAACATGTGGTAAAGGGAAGTCGTCTTTCGGACTTGCTTTGTTTAGGTCTCTAAACTCGACGCAAACCCGAATTCTCCCGTCTTTCTTGGATACAGGGACTATGTTGGCCACCCAGTCAGAGTATTCGGACACTTTGATGAACCCGGCTTTGAACTGTGCTCTGCAATCTCCCTGTCGATCCCAGGCATGTCTTTGTAGGACCAGGCAATTACGTCCTTGTATTCGTGTAGGAGGTCCATGAACTACTGTCATTCAGAGAGGTCAATGGTGGTCCGTGTCCTAAGTTCTTGAGGTGTATTGTCAGTCCCTACGTTAATAGGTTCGGTCTCCTCAATTATGGGGGTTCTATCTTCTCGTTTGCCAAGTTCTTTGGCTAGGTGAGGTGGGTAGTCACTCAAGTCAAATTCCTTATGTTCGTTTAAAATTGTATTACAGTTAAAATAAGACGAGTCATAAGCAAACTTAGCGTTCATTAAGTCGACTTGAACGAAAAGCTTGGATAGGACAGACATCTCATGGGCAGTCAGAGGCGACACTGTAGAAGAGGTGGCCCCTGGAACAAGCTCCGGATTGCTACCTTCCATGGGAGTTGGGTTAACCTTAGATGATTCGGCCTCTGAAGCAACCACAAGCTTGTGATAAAATAGTGGAAATGGGATTTTGACCGGGACACCAGGAGTACTAGGAGCTAAGATAGACTCTGACTCTAACTCAGACTCAGACTCTTCTTCACTTTCCTCTTTGAACATAGGGCCTTCTCCAGTTATGACCTTAAGAATGCGGCCTTGACGATCGGTCCACTTGACAGTTTTCCTCCAGCCTTGTGTAGCTTTCTTTGGGTCAGTATGAGAGATTAAGGCGGTGGGATCGAACTGGTTGTCCTTTAGAGCAATGTTGATGATGTCCTGATAGCCGAGGTGCCAGAGGTTGTCTTCTCCGAAGAGGAGACTGACGGCCTGTCTGTCGAGGCATGGGGTCGACTCAAATTTGGCCGACGCAGCTCTGGTGTTGTCGGGAACGAAGTAGTAGTCTTAAAAGACTTCTACACCCGGGCGTTTGACCTTAGCTACGGAGTCATAGATTGGCTCAGGAAAGCCGTCGTAGAGCTCAGATTCTCCCTCGAGGACGAAGTATCTATTGAGAGTAAAATGGTAGGGACGGAGGATGACTCCGTGCTTTTTGTGCTTCCGTACTAGGAGGTTCATCTCCTAGATGTCTTCATTGGTAGGCTCATAACCTAACCCGAAGGGAATGTTCACCTTGGCTTATTTCAAGGGAGGTAAGGTGATTTTTAGGGGGTTGATAGGTAGGCGCGGGAAAAAACCCTTGCGCATCAGAATACGGTTGACTGTGAGGTTGGAGAATAGGTCACAATCAAAGGATGATGGTTCATCAGTTAGGGCATTCACAGCTTGGAATCCTCACATTTCATTGTCGTCCTCCTCAATTACCTGAGACGCTATTCCCTTCTTCATGATAGCCTTGATTGGGGAGGCAGGAATTGTGATTGTTTTCCCATTGAAAGGGACCCTGATTTTCAAATGGAGAGTCGAGGTGACGGCTTTGACGGCGTGAATCCAGGGGCGTCCCAGAAGCATATTGAAAGAGGCGTCGATGTCGACTTCCTGAAAAATGGCTTGTCTATCCAACGGTCCAGTTGCAATGGTCAAGCTGATAAGTCCCGCGACCTTATGACGAGTGTCATCATAGGCGCGTACTCCTCGATTGGTTGGGACCAAATCAACTTCTTTGATACCCAATTTTTGAGCCATCTTGAGGGGGATGACATTGACCGTGGATCCGTCATCCACTAGAACCTTAGGCACATTCTTCTTGAGGCATTGTACGGTGATGTACAGGGCCAGGTTATGGTTGGCTCCGAATGGAGGGATATCTTCGTCAGAGAAGATGAGCGGGTTGCTTAGATCCGGGACATCCTTTGTCATGTGTGCCACCACTTCTTCTTGAGAGGAGGTAGAGGGAACTATCAATTTTACCAAGGCTTGTAACAAGCCTGCCGATGTACGAAGGACGTAGCAATCAGTTGCCAAATTGAAATTTCAGCCTTTGCTTTTTGCAGTTGTTTAAGGATCGAGTTTTCGGGAACCTTAGGTTGAGCGTCCACGTCTGGGAGAATTTGGTCATTCGTCGTTGGAATGGTTGTTGTATTGCCTGGGTTGTGGTAGGGGTGTCCGGACCGGGTAAGATGACCCATCTCTTTTGCTTGTTTGCCCTTTCCCGGAATAATGTAGGCATCCTCCGTGTCGTCTCTCCAGATAGCGTTGATTTCGGTATCTCGAGGGTACCTTGGAGGGGCATTCCTCAGTGATAGTTTTTGTAAGGGAAGTTCTTGTGAGGATAATTTTTGTGAGGTTAATTATTGTGAGGTTGATTATTTTGGGGTGCATGCTAGAATGGTCGCGGGAGAAATCCTTTCTGGTGAGGGTAGTTTTGGGTGCTTAGAGGACCTTCCCTTGGATGCATTGTTGCTGTTGGTGGGTTGAAAATCAACCGGTGGTAGGCGTCCTCAAGTCGGGTAATCCTCTCTCAAAGACTGGCTATGGCTTCTTCAACCTGTTGGAACATGGTGACCATGGTTGCGGCACTGAACACGAATATCCCGTCCGGAGTATCCTTGTCCAAGGCATTTATCTCGTCATCAATTGGCAGGATGAGGTGTGAACAATCCCAGGTTGGCTCGTCAGCAAAGATGGCATGGATTCCAAAGGGGTTTGTTTTATTGTTAGGTTTGGTGGGTGGAGGTAAAGGTAGTCCCCTCTCTCGATCATATCTTGGATGGCGTGCTTCAGTTTAAAGCAAACGTCTGTGTCATGACCCTTTCCCTGGTGGTATTGGCAGTCGGCATTGAGATTCCAGAAACGGGTTTTCTGAGCCTCAGACAGGTCAGAAGTGGGCCCAATCGGTTGTAGTTTTCCTTAGTCCATGAGTATTTTTACGGCACTGGCATAGGTCGTTCCCAGGTTCGTAAATACCCTTTGAGGACACTCATTTTTTTTGTGGTTGGTTCGAGGAGGTTGACCTAATCGATTTTGTTTGTTTGACCATAAGGGCGAGATCCGGTTGATGTAGATCCCTGATAGCCTCTACCAGTGGTTTTGGCCAAGACACCCTTGCGGAGATCGTCTTCAATGCGAGTTCCGAGGATTTTTAGGTTCTGGAACATTCTGATGTTCTGATATCTTAGCAGGTTGGCATAAACCGGGCAGAGGTTGTTGACAAATTTTTCCACCAGAGTTGTTTCACTCAGCTTACAAACCAATTGAGTGCTTTCCCTCCTCCAACGGGTTCGAAATTCTGTGAACCCTTCCTTATCATTTTGAGTCAGGACCTTAAGAGTGCGGGTGTTGGCTTGGATTTCGAAGTTGTCGGCATACTGTTTAGCAAATTCAACAGCGACTTTGTCCTAAGTAGTAAGGTTCTTGGGGTTGAGGGAATAGTACCACTGGCGGGGAATTGATTCCATGGATGATGGGAAGATCCAGGTGAAGAGTTCTTGTTTGACCCCCTTGATGGACATGTAATCCTTGAATGCTCGATTGTGATTGATTGGGACCTCCACTCCTTTGAACTTGGGTACATCAGTCAACGTAAAGTTGTCGGGTAGTTGATCCCCAACGAATTCGAATCTTCGATTGTTCCCAAGGTGGATATTGTTACCACGAGCTATGAGTTGTTCTTCTAAAAGCTTGAGCCTTTTTTATCGGTTTCAGTCAAAGGTGGAGTGTTGTGTTCTCCGGTTTCTTTGTTTTCCAGGGTATCGATACGGGTCTCGACACTGTCCAGGGTGACCTTAATTGTGGTAAGTAGGCTGGCTAGCTGAGCAGTTGTGACGTCTCTATTTTCATTGTTGTTGTTGGACGATGTTGAGGAATGGGCCATGGCTTTGAGGCAGAATAATGGCTCATGTTACATCCCAATCCTACACGGTTTAACGACTAAACGCAGACAACACGAGAGACGGAAAAATAGATCAGACTCGACAAGATAAGGGCGACCGTGTGTGGTGTCGCGGTGTTGATTCGATTTATAATGCGACGGTGTTGACAAGACTTTGACTCGTGTCCAACATAGTAGCGTTATGTCGTTGAACAAGTCTCGAGGTAAGACGACTCATAAGTAAAGACCCATAAGTACGCGTGCTTCGACATGAGAGACACGAGGCAGAATGGTGGACTGAAGTTTTCGAAAATAGAGATTTTCAAAAAGATTCGTTTGTCGCTTTATGGACGGCTTTCGAAGAGTAGGGATCTCCGAAAGTCGGTCAGGTGAAAAGTTGTCTTAAGTTTCTTTTCAAAAGACGGTTTGAGTTTGAGTTGGGGTGGCTCTAAAAACAATGTGCTGTTTCCAAACACGGCTTTTGAAATTCAAAATTGTATGTTTTGAAAATTGAGTTTTGAAAGGTTTGAAAAGGTCTCGGGGACGGTGTACGGGCGTTGGGATTTGAAAAAAGGTTTCGGAAAAGGGGTGTGTGGCTTTTGGGGTTTTAAAAGAGCCATTGTGTCGACGCGAGATAGGTTAATATCCGTGTCTTGACGCGGCGATTATAACGGCGTAAAAAGGTGTTTTTTAAATAGTTGTAGGAAACCGGGTTTGAAAATCGTCATTACGACGGCTTAGAAAGGCGTGCTTTTTGAAATTGTTATAGAAAACCAGGTTTAAAAATCGTCATTATGACGGCCTAGAAAGGCGTGTTGTTTGAAATGCTTGTAGAAAACCGCGTTTGAAAATTTTCATTATGACGGCCTAGAAAGGTGTGCGTTTTGAAATGGTTGTAGAAAACCGGGTTTGAAAATTGTCATTATGACGGACTAGAAAGGCGTGCTTTTTGAAATGGTTATAGAAAATCGGGTTTGAAAATTTTCATTATGACGGCCTAGAAAGGCGTGTTGTTTGAAATGGTTGTAGAAAACCGGGTTTGAAAATTGTCATTTTGATGGCCTAGAAAGGCGTGTTGTTTGAAATGCGACGGTCGGCAAATGACCGAGGTTTGAAATGGCCATTATAACGGCATAGAAAGGCCTGTAGATTGAAATGCAACGGTCCGCGAAAGTCTGAGGCTTGAAACGGCCATTATAACGGCGCAAAAAGAGTTTTTGAAAGTTTGAAATGACACGGAAGGACTTATGATCACATAACACATAAGCACTCGCAGTTTCATTATATTATGCATAATGCTGACAGGGTTTTGGCTTAAGAGGGTGGGTTACACACGAAGCGATCAAACCCCGAATTTTGAAAGGAATACCAATCCAAACAAAATGTGTAAGGAGGGTACCCTAGCCTCGTGCTTGAAGGAAATGAAATCTATTTGACGAAACAAAAATGTGTAACGTCAATGGTATGCTTGACTCAATCGGGATTCGAAACGCGGGGATGAGAAACTCACGCCGACAGGATGAGCCAATTTGTCGAAAAGGGTTAGGTTGTTGGCCCGGACAAGGAACCCGATATATGACCGTAATATCAATTAATGCATTTCAACAAAGACCTTGTTCGAGTCTCACTATCGAGGGATCACAAAGACACTAGTGTCCTAGTTTACCCTAGCGGAGTCGCCAATATGTGGACATGGCCACCTACACGACCAGCCGATCTGTGGACGTATAGCGGTCTTTTTGAAAGCCACGCTCGGTGGCGTAAAAATGCTTTCGACCGGATCGTTTTAGATCGGTCGGTTTTTCTCGGCAAGGGTCTCGAAATGATGCAAGAGATGTTCGGAGTCACCACCAAGCATTTGTGGGATGCTTGGAACCCGTTCGAATCCACTTTATACATCAACCAAGGCAAAAGCGGTGTTTGACATAGGTACTAAAGATAAGGAATCATCGCTCTTTAGCATCCTATCTCTAGAATGACTCTTGTTTGCATCCAAAGTTTCTGAGTAAGAGGTGAAGGTACGCATTGGGAAGCCCTTTAATCGGACACCCAATCCCGCCCACGCTAGCGGCCTCTACTGATCGACCTTGGTTGGTTAAATGCAAAAGTTGATTAAACGTGTAAATGCATGAATGCGCATCCACAAGTTTTAACCTAACATGTGAGCTTTCTATGTCGGTTGTTTAATGCAAGTATCAAGTATTTGATGTCAAGTTGGATTTAATGTTGATTTGCATGCAAGACGGAGATTAAACATCCATTTACCGAGTTAGGTTTATGGTTCATAACGTGATCCATTTGTCTTAGTAGGGCATTTTGCAAAAATAATGTAAAAGAGAAGATTTGTCAACTGATCCGTCCGTATTCGGGTTATCTGAAGTCAGGATCATCCTACACAAGTGCTGGAAGGAAACAAGGTCTCTGTCAGGTAGCCTATATAGGCGCGAGCCATCAGGCGATGCATGCAGGCCTGTCCTGGTTTGAAAGTCGGGAAATGGTTGGCCTGTTTAGGCGCGAGTCAGCAGACGGTTGAAGGGACGTCTTCTTACTATTAAAATGTTAAAATGGTTTAAAAAGAGGATGTTTGAACCATTCTTGGTTTGAAAGGGTCGTTTAGACCGCTTTTGTGTTGATATCCAGAACGAGACTTGAATAATCGTCATTGTATTGACAATCTTCGATGTCGGGTTCAATATTGCAAGCTTGACATGAATAGTTTTGAAAATGATTATGAACTAATTGTTTTAAGTTCATTTGCTTGTGATTAGTCAATGTTTATCATCGTACTCGGGTTAAAATCCGACATGGTATGTGGAACCAAGGATGACTTTGTATTTATGACTAATATGTTTGTTTTGAAAATGTAAAGAAATGAAATAAAACTTTTTAAAATACCTTTTAAAATGTAATTAACCAAATATTATCACCGAAACACGGATTAAACCGTCATGGTATTAGGAACCAAGGGTGAAAAAGGTTTTATGCTTAAAAATTTGTCATGAAAATGATTTGAAATATTTGAAATGGTAAAAATCGATTACAAATAAGAAATGAAATAAAGAGGAATATGAGACCAAACACGGCTAGATTAAGGCTTGAGAGGCGCGCCTTCCTGCTATACAAGCAGACGCTGTCTCCGGCCAAAATCCGGTTTTGGCTCATTTAACCTATGTTTGAGTCATGTTATGCATGTTTTAGCCTATTATAGTCATAAAACAGATGAAGAACATGATAGAAGAGGATTTTTACACCCTCATACTTACATGCTAGGCTTGAGACGAGAAGTCGACGAAAGTGTATGAACTTGTTTGGTCGAAAAACTCGGTTTGAAAAACCGTTTTAGCAATGTAAAAACAAAAGTGTTTTAAGTTTAGTGATGGTGTAGTTGGTCGAGATGGTCGGTCAAGTGATTTAATGCACGATGACGGTACCAAACAATATGTAAGGCTTGTGTTTTCGATCGGTAGGTCGAAAACACGTGTCGGTTTGTGACTTGAGAAGTCGAGTCTAGAATTTTAAGGGAGAAATGAGGGGGCGGACAATCGCGTACCTTCAAAAGGTGGCATATGAGGGGTATTTATAGAAAAATGGGTGGTTGTGTGCGTTTTGAGTGACGTGGTCGCATGGGCTGCTCGAAGAGGCGCAGGCCATTTTGCGGGTCTTTGAGGTGTCTTGTCACTATCACGCAATTGTAATCATGATTTGTTATATCCAATGTTTTGGATGACATGATTTGTACTTGACCATGAAGTATTCCGGGAATACTTAACATGGAAGTTTTGAAAATTTTTGTTTTTTTTTACTCGGTTTGACTCGTTGTTGGAGGTGGGATTTGCATTTTTGAGTCGTTTTTGGTCCGGTATTGGTTTTGACTCTATTTAGTGTCATTGCGACCCCGTTGTCATGCATTAAACACTCCAGGTACTTTTAAAATGTTTTATTTTCGAAATCGTTTTAAGTTTTCCGACGTATAGTTGTAAGAAACTGTCGATTAAACGCTGCGATTCCTAAGCATGTTGTAGTCCGATAATCATCGGGTGTTTGTTGGAGACTTGACAGATACTGGGTATCTACAGTACTATTCATACATATTCTCATTGTAGGGGGCAAGCCATAGTTTTTTGATGGACATCAACCGACGAACGATACTATTTATTTGTTCTTCGTGTGAAATTATGTGCACAGAGAACGGCTTAGGACTCAAGAAACCGTAGGCATGAATTGGGATCTTCCACTCAGTGATCTGATTATTCAGGTACCTATTACGCCACATGGAACGAAGAATGATTGTAATTGATAATTTAAACAAACACCATTATTTGTAAATGGAAATCACTAAAAATATATATTAATAAAACTTACTTTATCCAAATCAAAATGTGAACAACATCTAAATTGTCAAAGTCGACAAATTCCGTCAGTTGCGCCCATAATTTCCTCTTCAGTGTTAAGCATGACTACATCCCCTGTAGGTGACCTCTTTACATCCAGGTTGTGCAAAGCCTTCTGCGAAGTAGTTTTCATTTTTTTCTTGTATGCACACGATTCATAATAAGTATCATAAGCAGACTTGACTGCAACAAAAGTAGCTGGCTTATAGTGTATATCATGTGGTTTTGTTTTTGGGGAAGACGTAGTCCTTTTGGTGACTTTGTTTGGTGACTTTCTCTGCTGACGTGCAGTATTTATTTTAGCTGCCGCCATGGCTTTGCTTAATTTTTGCAAATGTAAAGATTAAAGTACTTACGATATGTTAATATTTGTACCCTAATATATTTAAAGAACAAGTAATAATTAACATGTAAATATAGGTGTTGGAAAATGTGTCCTCAGCAATAGTGCGATCACATGATTTATTATCATAATTAAATCTCATAATAAGAATACGAAAGGGATGATAAATTAAATAGTCAATTGATCAACATTAATCGGTAATGATTGGCTTGCTAGAGTTTGACGTTACTGTCATAGGACGGTGGTGGTCAGTTGATCCCTTAAGGTCACACCTAAAGGATGATGCCCTTATCAATAAAGTTAATTAGTTGTATTTTGATACAAGTTAATTAATTCCTTAAATATGAACAATTTATATTTATTAGAGGAAATGTGTATCTTATTGTAATGTGATTAAATAAGATTCGATTTAGTGAATTAATATGTTAATTCACTAAATTATGTTGAGGTTTTATAAATGTTTCGAGGTAGAAGTAATTAGTTATTTACATTTACAAGAGGTTTTAAATTTAACTAACTAGCTATTATGGGACCCATTATATGTTGATATAATGATAAAATATTACTCAATAAGTTGAGTGAATATATGTTTATTAATTTGTCACATGATTGTTGTATGATCAAATTAATATTTACTTATGTAAGATAATTAAACATAAGACTTATAAGCATTTGTGGGACAAATATTATAAGACAAAAATGGACCATAATAAGAGCATGGCACCGGTTTTTGGGAGGAGATAGGACACATGTTCTAAGTCTTCTATTTTTTCTAAAAAGCTTATGACACACCTAAACCTAGCTAACCTACAACCTATACAAAAGCATTTGCATGTGATTGATTTTGGGTAGACCGAAATGCTCTTAAAAAGAGCACTTGGACGGTTCAAGTGAGTGATATGAGAGGATTTTTGTTCTTCTAATTTTTCACTCTACCATTACATGCAAACCTCTCTCTTATATTCATTTCATCTTTCTCTAAAACTTGAGAAGTTTGATCTAAATTGTTCAATGATATTACTAAAATTATTAGTGTAATATATGAGTATTAGTAATCAATTTTAAGGTAAACTACTAAATAAATATCTAGTTAATATTATTTAGTAGTGATAAGGGTTACTCTTGGGTGCAATCAAGAGGAGGATCTCTACATTGGGATTTTGGAAGACTATCCTAATACTCATCATAGCTCAAGAACAAGTGAAGGTAGGAGACCTTACTTGTATCCGAAAATTGCAATGTAAGGGACATTGTTTTTCTTATTAATCTCTTATTTTGTTATGCATGCACTAGATCTAAAGAACACAAATTAAGAAGTTAATTAGTTCACTATTAGAAGAGTCTAATAATAGGTATATGAACCTAACAAGTGGTACCTCGGGGATGACAACATTGATGAGGTTGTCAGGCCATTGCACAGAAGAGCTTGGGGCTTCTCTCAAATAAGTGACCTCCTCATTAGGAAATGGTAATTTTATTTCCCCATAATCGTCTTTATATAATTGGAACACTTACACTTTCCTGCATTTGTCACGAAGGGGTATACCATGAACCTTAACTTGTTGAAGCCGGTCGTAATTGAACATGTATCCCCTGGCAACAACAACTTTCTGTTTCCCCTATGAATAGAACAGACGACAAGCCACCTTGCAATCACCCTTCACGGCAGCTTTAATCAATTAGTACACATACATTCACTACCTTTAATAAATTTCATAAGTAAAAAACGTGTATGATATGAATAATTATAAACTAGCAGCTATTACCTTTTCTGTGTTGAGAAGAACATCTGATCATCAACTACCTCCACCTCATCCTGTGTCACGACCTTCCTGGCTTCCTCTTCAACTGCCTGATATCGATCCTCGGCTCCCACCTCAGTCACCTTTGCTATTTCCTTCTCTCTTGCCATGTCATCATCAGCTTCCTTTTGTACATTAACACTTGTCCATATAACACATACTGATTTTCCAAATCATATAACACACTGTATATAAGACATAAATATTATTACATCTTTTTCCTCCTCCTCCTCCTCCTCCTCCTCCTCCTCCTCCACCTCCTCCTCCTCCTCCTCCTCCTTTGGTTCCTTTTTTTACTTCTTGAACCATATCCAACTCTTATTGTGATGGCTTTTCCCAGTTTCCAACATTCTCAGCATCAACCTGGCCATTTTCTGTAGCTGTGTAAAAATTAATGTCAGCATAAATAGATATAAATTATGTTGAATCGAATACAGTATTTATATGATTACCTTCTTAGAATCATCATTCTTCGAGGATTTTTCCAAAAATACTTAGTGATACCAACATGCGTCGATACCCCTCTCACACGACCAGGATGCTCTGCTTTCCCAATTGCCCTAGCAAAAATGTCATCACGTCCTTGAGGCTTCCATTTTCCTTCTTGTACCTCCTTCTCACAAATCCTCTACATACACAAAAAACCATTAAGCAACTAAATTTTATTTAAACTCACAATTATATAACTCCGACCACCAGTGGTAGGAGTGACATATTTATTCAAACTTACAATTTCTCTTTGATGTCCTTATCATATCCAGTTTCCGTATTTTTATTCTTAGGCCTACAATTCATTCATCACATTAATATCCTCTAAAAATATGTATGATTACTATGAACATATATAACATCCATCTAAAACACCTAATAGTCTAATACTATAAGAATTATGTACTTACAAGTTTTGCCTTAATCAATCTATAACCACCTCGGGAGCCGTAAAAGACGGTATTTTTCTTTAAATTGTTCGCCTTGTTCCTCTCAGTCATAGCCTTCATCAAATAAATTGTATCGAGAAACGTAAGCATGAGCAAACACTAAACTAAGTATACTTCTTTACTTATTATTATTAAGTTACCATAAACTTGTCAGAATGCCTATAAGCGATACAACTATCCTAGTGGTCCTGACTGGCATACGGATACTTCTTTTTTGGTGGTTTCTTGTTCATCTCCCCGATTTCCTTGTTGAACTTGGTTCTCAGCAATCTTTAACTTCCAAGATTTGAGGGCTTCCCCTGTTGTTTTTTTTAAGGTACTTATCATACTTTTCGGGGACAACGTAAGCTAAATGCATATTGTGGGAAATAATTTGTATACTTCCCTTAATTTAGAAGGATTATAACGATTTAACAATGATGATTAAAGGTCATAAACAAAATACATAAACAACGTATAGGGATTCAGAATTAACCTTCGGTCCTAGCAAATATGGCCTAAGAACAATATCAAAATTGATATTCACCTATTAGTTGCACCTAAGACGATATGAGATATGCCCTTTGATTATGCTAGAATCGATCTAAAATTTTCTGTAAAATTTAGTTGTTTTTGTGTTCTTGTGATGAGAGAGAGGAGGCAAGGTCAAAAAAACGCATTAGGGTAGAAATAATTCTCTTCCTTTCTTTTTATACTGACCGAATTATGGAGTCAATTAGGAAAGAATAATATCTTTCCTAATCTCATCCCAACTGACCGAAATAAGGAGTATATCTCCTTATTTTTGGTCTTTCCAAAAATATATAAAATGTGTTGAATTGTCATCTAGTGAGGATCGAACCCAAGACCTCTTGGTATGTGTACCCTCACTATTACCACTATGACACATTCATCTTGTTGATATTAAATACAACTGATTATATTTAATTACGAATTAACAGATTAATTCGCCCAAGCTAACATTATATACATTTAATTAAATATAACTTATTATATTTAATTTACGAATTGACAGTTAATTCGTCTCAACTAGTATTATTTAATTTTCATTAAATAATTATCTCATCAACACATTGACTAACTTTTTAGTCATATTGGGCATCAATGTAATTATATTTCTATAACCACATTTCTCAAACACATCCTATAGGTGTAACCTTTAGGGACCAGTTGATCACCACTATCTGTATGATAATAACGTCAAACTTTCTAGCAAGCCAACCGTTATTAGGTAAACGTTAATCAACTGATTAAATATACGAAGTATACCCTTGTGAACCTGTAAGAGATTTACAAATGTTATCACACTAATTTGTGGAGGACACAAGCTCCAACAAACTCCCACTTGTCCTCACAAGTGTATGTGCGATAACCGATTCTCATATCCTATAAAATTTCTCCCACTCAATGTAAAACAATTTGCAAATCCGAATTCACAAAGGTCGTATTTTACAAGCGATCAATATCAAGAGTGGTTTTCCCGACTAGAGAGTAACTTAACTGATAAACGAATCAACATTCGAGCATGGCCATGCATTTCGATTACAACTCCTCGAGTGGCCCCGAGAAAGAACTATACCGATAAGGGTTGGATATTTTCCTCAACTCGAATCCTGCAGATGTAAGCACGTATGAAATGACCCGGAAAAAATCTACTTAGCCCCGATTCACGGTAGACCGTGAGAAAGAAACCAAAGTCACCCAAAAACTGCCTTAATCTCAAGAGACAGTTGATAGTCAAAAGAATCGACTCTAGGAACACAATGGATGTCCTATCCACGACCTGGCACCGAATGTTTTTAAACATTTAGGACTCCATTACGTTGTCACAAAAAGTTGTCCTACGAGGTATCGTCATAATCTCGTATCTGTGATCGATTAGTCAACCGTTTAACTTATGTCTCGTTGAACCCACCATCAATCGACTGCACAATATAATAGCCGGAGTTATCAGCTCACATTGGCGATTACGGACCAAAACAATTATAATGTAATTCAGTTCACTTTGTGGCGTTCAATGTTGTCAGTACAATCCACATGAAAAACAAAATATTATTTATAAAACGATGAAGTTATAAATAGTATATGAAAAAGATAATGTATCAAATCCATAACCAAGTACTACAACTCTGGAACATGTTTAATTCCCATGGAATTAACATGCCCTACATGCATATCATAATTCAACGGTTTGGTGAGAGGATCCGCAATGTTATCATCCGTCGCAATCTTGTCAATCACTATCTCTTCTTGCTCCACGTAATCACGGATCAGGTGAGCCTTCCGAAGTACATGTCTAGATTTGTTGCTAGACTTTGGCTCCTTAGCCTGGAAGATGGCACCTCTATTGTCACAATAGATGGTGATCGGGTCATTCGAACTAGGAACTACCGAAAGCCCTTGTAAGAATTGACGCATCCATATCGCTTCCTTTGCCTCCGAGCGGCATAGTACTCGGATTCAGTAGTAGAATCTGCTACAACACTCTGTTTGGAACTCTTCCAGCTGACCGCAGCACCATTAAGAGTGAAGACGAACCCGGACTGAGATTTTGAATCATCTCGATCCGTTTGGAAGCTGGCATTTGCGTAACCGATTGCGCATAGCTTTGCATCGCCTCCATAAGTCAATACCCAATCCTTAGTCCTCCGTAGGTACTTGAGGATTCTTTTGGTACCGACTCGTCATACTCAATGCATATGCCACGTCTGGACGTGTGCATATCATGGCATACATGATTGATCCTATTGCAGATGCATAAGGAACACGACTCATGCGCTGAATCCCTTCAGGCATCGTGGGTGACTGAGACTTGCTCAACTGCATCCCACACGTCATTGGAAGGTTCCCCTTCTTGGAGTTGGTCATGCTGAACCTCTCAAGAACCTTATCCTAATAAGACTCCTGACTAAGTGATAACGTCCGTCGTGATCTCTCGGTAGATACGGATTCCCAAAATGCGCTGTGCCTCACCCAGATCTTTCATCTGGAAATGGTTCTTCAACCATTCTTTAACCGAAGATAGGAGAGGAATGTCATTCCCAATCAAGAGTATGTCATCGACACACAATATCAAGAATACAATCTTGCTCCCACTCGACTTGATATATAAGCATGGTTCTTCGACCGATCGAGTGAAACCATACTCTTTTATCACTTGGTCGAAACGATGATTCCAACTCCGAGAAGCTTGATTTAGTCCATAAATGGAACGCTTAAGCTTGGACACTTTCTTAGGATGCTTAGGATCTATGAAACCTTCGGGTTTCACCATGTACAACTCTTCCTCCAAATAACCGTTTAAGAAGGCGGTTTTCACATCCATTTGCCAAATCTCATAATCATGAAATGCGGCAATCGCTAAGATTATCCGAATGGAACGTAGCATGACTACAGGTGCAAAAATCTCATCATAATGCAGTCCGTGCACTTGAGTGAAACCTTTTGGCACAAGTCGTGCCTTATAGGTATCTGGTTGCGCGTCTACAGAACGCTTTATTTTGTAAAGCCATTTGCACTGTAGAGGTTTTACCTTATTAGGTAAATCAACTAGATCCCATACGTTATTCTCATACATGGAGTCCATCTCGGATTGCATGGCTTCGAGCCATAGCTTTGAGTCAGAACAGGCCATAGCACCTTTATAGGTAGCGGGTTCATTACTCTCTAGGAGTAAAACGTCATTCTCCTCGACCATACCAATGTATCTGTCCGGAGGATGAGAGACTCTACCCGACCTCCTAGGTTCCTCAGGAATATTAACCGTATCATTAGTTGGAGGAACAACTTCCTCCATCCATTCCTCGGTCGTTGGTTCTGGAATCTCCGACAGCTCGAAGGTTCTATTACTCGTCTTGTTCTCGAGAAATTCTTTCTCTAAGAACGTCGCACTAGCCGCAACAAAAACTCGATGTTCGGTAGGCGAATAGAAGTAATGACCAAATGTTCCTTTTGGATAACCTATAAAGTATGTCTTGACCGATCGCGGGCCGAGCTTATCCTCGTGTCTCCACTTGACATAAGCCTCGCAGCCCCAAACCCGAATAAAGGACAAGTTGGGGACCGTTCCCTTCCACATTTAATATGGAGTCTTGTCGACAGCTTTAGTCGGAATTTGGTTAAGTATAAGAGCAGCTGACAAAAGAGCATAACCCCATAATGAATCAGGCACTACCGTGTGACTCATCATGGATCGAACCATATCAAGTAAGGTTCGTTTCTCCATTCGGACACACCATTCAATTGAGGTGTTCTAGGTGGAGTTAACTGTAGAACGATTCCACAGTCTTTAAGGTGTTGATCAAACTCATTTGAAAGATATTCGCCACCCCGATCTGAACGGAGTGCTTTAACCTTTCTTCCCGCTTGGTTACGTACCACTGCTCCGGTATTCCTTGAATTTCTCAAAGGATTCACTTTTATGCTTCATTAAGTAGACATATCCGTATCTACTCAAATCGTCCGTGAAAGTGATAAAATATCTATAACCATCTCTAGCGGTAATTGACATAGGTCCACATACGTCCGTATGTATAATTCCTAATAGGTCACTAGCGCGCATTCCAACACCTTTGAAGGAAATTCGAGTCATCTTGCCAATGAGACATGATTCACACGTGTCATATGTAGAAAAATCGAATGCGGGAATAGTCCCATTATCGACGAGTTTCTTCACGCGTTTCTCATTTATGTGTCCCATTCGACAATGCCATAGATAGGTTTGATTTTTGTCACCAACCTTTAATTTCTTATTATTCACGTGTAATACTTCCGTGGGTTGGTCTAAGATATAAATTCCATTCATGGAAACTGCTTTGCCATAAATCATTTCATTAAAAGAGAAAATACAGCTATTATCCTTTATTGAAAATGCAAAACCGTCTTTAGCAAGTACGGAAACAGAAATAATGTTCTTAGACAAACTGGGTACATAGTAACAGTTATTTAAAAATAACTCAAAACCACTAGGGAGTTGGATTACATATGTTCCTTCGAGGCAACAGCAACTCGTGCTCCATTCCCGACTCGCAGGTCCACATCACCTTTTTCGAGAGGTATGATGTTCTTTAGGCCCTGCAAATGATTACACAGATGAGAACCACAACCAGTATCTAGTACCCAAGTTCCGAAACTTGCATGGTTAATCTCAATCATATAAACATAAGATGACATACCAACAGGAATGACGCGGCCTGCTTTGATGTCCTCACGGTAGACGGGACAGTTCCTCCTCCAATGTCCAGTCTTGTGACAATGGTGGCACTCTATGTCACCGCCCTTGCTCTTTGTCTTGCCCTGTGAGCCACTAGTCTCACCAGGCGCACTCTTACCGTTTCCTGGCTTCTTAAACTTTGGCTTACCTACAGCTAGGTCGCCATGAGCCTTGCCCTTACCTTTACCTTTGTAAATCGTGAGAACATCCTGCTTCACGCTCCCACTCAATTTCATATCCTTCTCGGTCTGTACGAGAAGGGAGTGTAGCTCATGAGGACTCTTTTTCAAGTCATTCATATAGTAGTTCGCCCTTAAAAGGGCAAAACCATCGTGAAGAGAATGAAGCATTCGGTCAATGACAATGCTCTCACTGATTTTACAATTCAGTGACTCCAGCTTCTCGACATTCTCAATCATGTGAAGAATGTGTGGGCTAACCGGTTGGCCCTTCTGGAGTTTCACATCAAAGAAGCGACAGGTATGCTCATAGGTAACGATTCTCGGTGCCTTTGAGAACTCGTTAGTGAGCGTGGTGAAAATCTTGTTTGCACCTTGAGCAATGAAGCGTCTCTGCAAATTGGTTTCCATTGCAAAGATGAGTACGTTATTTATCGCACCCGCTTCCATAACGAAATCACTATAAGCGAGTGACTCGTTGACTCCTGCATTTGGGCCTGGGTTGACCGTTATTGGCTCAGTTAAATACCTGAGCTTACCGTAGCGCCGCCTCCCAGTCCGCAAAATTGGACCCATCATTCTTCAGTCGAGTGGACTGATTCATTTGGTCCATAAACATTTTTAGCCAGGACGAACGATCTAGTGTGGCACTAGGCATTGGGATTGCGTTATTTCCAGCCATTTGTTGTAACAGTATTATTGATAATAAACGTGTTCTACACTGCGAAAGAAGAATAAAAATAATAAGCATGTGCATCGTTTTGATTTTAAGTCTAATGAACTAATGTCATAACGCGAAGACTCAAAAACATTTATACAATTGACCTCCCTCAAGAATTATATAAATGACCCCAAGACTCAATTATCTGTAAGTTGATATGCTAACCTTTTAGCTAATTCTACCGTTAGAATTCTTGGTCGATAAATTTCTGTAAATTCTATCTATAGTCCATCATAATCACGAGAAACTCTTCGGACTATGATGTTGAGGTAAACTAAGTCAACACAACTACTTACCCAACGTAGAAGGGGTCATATTAGGCCTACCGACGAAGAAGGGATTCATAGATGTTTGCCCTTATAAAGACTAATCTCAATTTCCGTTTTAGAGGAAGATCCCATCAACTTTATTTTAATTCATTTTAAGTGAACTATAATCTAGCATGCGAGAATGATTAAACTAAAGTGATGGCTTAAAGGCTGTGACATCTGCATGCCCATGAAAACTAACATACAACCTATATGAGTCAATTTTCATGCATTTTAGTAGTAGGTGGTTTGGTTTTAGGCGGAATATGATGCATAAACTAACATGTGAATGAAAAGCAATAAGAATGAAAAGACGTAAAAACAATAAAAGTCCTAGTGTGGCCTATCCTATCAAAATGAACAATAAATACAAGTTTGGAATCCATCCTTGGACCCGAGAAGCTTGTCTTGATGTTCCATCTTGATCCATGTAGCGGGAGTGAGCTCCAATCTCCATCATTAGTCTTCTTTGAAATTACAATAAATAAAATTACATAATTGACCTATTTATTACATTCTAATTTCAAAACCCAAAACTAAAATAAAGGAGATTCGAGATCTCATAATTACATAAAAAATCATGTTTCCTTCATTACGAAAACATAATTTGACTAAGGCCACACTAAGTATTACAAATTACAACCGATTGCAAAATTAAATACGTAAATAAAATTCATTCATTCGATTCATTCAACAAAATTAAAAAACATCAACTAAAATAAATTAAACATACATGACACAATTCCTTAATTATGTTTATTAATTTATCCAAACCACCTATTTAAATTAAATTAAGTGACAATTCCGCAATTAATCACATTAATTTCATTCTTAATCCATATTAAACTTGTAATATGAATTCTATCCGTCAAAATTTTAAACTGCTTTAAAATAACTCGGTATCTTTAAATTGTGAACCGATTCACAATAACTAATTGGCCAAAATAAAAAAAACTTCCCTTTTTTTTTCTTGTTTGGTCTCGGCTGAACCAAATAAAAGAAAAAAAAATTTTTTTTTATTAAAATTTCAGCTCTCGGCTGGAAAAAGAAAACAGCCAATTTTTTTTTTTTATTCGGCAAAAAGAAAAAAAACAAAAACTTTCCTTTTTTTTTATGCGGCAAAAAAACAAAACTTTCCTTCTTTTCTTTTTCTGATTCGGCAATTATGAAAAAAAAACCCAAAATCAGTTTTTTTTTTTTTCACGGCAACCCTAAAAAAAAATTTGAGCCATCAAAATTATTTTCCTTTTGCGGCATAAAGCCCTAATACAAAAATTGATGAAGAACAAAGTTTACAGTTGCTAATAGAACATGGTTTAGCAAATGAATTAACAAGCATGATTAATCTTATATGCTAAAACTATATAGCAAAAACAAGTTCTTGTATCAATGACATGATGATACTATATGTATTTTAACTTAATCTGCATTAAATCAAAATCTACCAATTCTTCATATGATAATTTTAACTGATTAAAACAATAATATGAAAAATAAAATGGAAAAATATCATCAAACAAAAGAAAAAAACGGCAGGAAAAAACGGCACAAAAAAAAAATTTTCCCGAACCCTAAAAAATCGAAACCCTAAAAATTTTTTCGAAAAATTCTATTGTTCACATACAAATTTATGAAAATCATCAAGATTAAAACCGTGGCCTATAGCTCTGATACCACTTGTGGGAAATAATCTGTATACTTCCCTTAATTTAGAAGGATTATAACGATTTAACAATGATGATTAAAGGTCAAAACAAAATACATAAACAAAGTATAGGGATTCAGAATTAACCTTCGGTCCTATCAAATATGGACTAAGAACAATATCAAAATTGATATTCACCTATTAGTTGCACCCAAGATGATATGAGATATGCCCTTTGATTATGCTAGAATCGATCTAAAATTTTCTGTAAAATTTAGTTGTTTTGTGTTCTTGTGATGAGAGAGAGGAGGCAAGGTCAAAAAAAAGCATTAGGGTAGAAATAATTCTCTCCCTTTCTTTTTATAGTGACCGAATTATGGAGTCAATTAGGAAAAAATAATATCTTTCCTAATCTCGTCCCAACTGACCGAAATAAGGAGTATATCTCCTTATTTTTGGTCTTTCCAAAAATATATAAAATGTGTTGAATTGTCATCTAGTGAGGATCGAATCCAAGACCTCTTGGTATGTGTACCCTCACTATTACCACTATGACACATTCATCTTGTTGATATTAAATACAACTGATTATATTTAATTACGAATTAACAGATTAATTCGTCCAAGCTAACATTATATACATTTAATTAAATATAACTTATTATATTTAATTTACGAATTGACAGTTAATTCGTCTCAACTAATATTATTTAATTTTCATTAAATAATTATCTCATCAACACATTGACTAAGGGCATCAATGTAATTATATTTCTATAACCACATTTCTCAAAAACATCCTATAGGTGTGACCTTTAGGGACCAGTTGATCACCGCCATCTGTATGATAATAACGTCAAACTTTCTAGCAAGTCAACCGTTATTAGGTAAACGTTAATCAACTGTTTAAATATACGAAGTATACCCTTGTGAACCTGTAAGAGATTTACAAATGTTATCACACTAATTTGTGGAGGACACAAGCTCCAACACATATATGATGAGCATAGTTGGTACAAGTGTTTCGGCTAATACAAGTAGTAACATAATTTCAGCTAAACCATTTATTATTGTATATACATACCTTTATTCTGTTTATTAGCATGGTGTTTCGTATTTTACTCAGTTCACTGATACACGGCGTACCAAGAGGCACATACTGTCTTACACAACAACCAATCCAACTCGCAAAATACCCGGCATTCTCACCATATGGCAGCCCCTTATCTTTATCCCATTGTAAAGGATTACGTATCTTTGAATTTATTGCTTCTAGGGAAACCCTGTGGCGCATTCGACCCGCAGTGTGTTGCAAATTATTCATATTACCTGAGTCATCGCCTGACGCATTTCTATCGTTTCTTTTCCCCTTTTCCACCATATCTAAAACATAAATTATTAAACAAATAATAAAAATGCATACTTATAATAACAAAAAAATCTCTAGAGAGGAGGGTTTATTATTTCTTTAAAAAGGAGAATCTGGATTGATCTGGCGGCGGCAATGGCGATGATGACGATGACTGTAACGAAGATGGAGTAGGCTGGTGGTTGAGGAGAAGCTCAATGTTTGAGAATATTATGTGGGGTAGGGGAAGCTCAGAGTATATATGTGTGAATAATACAAAACTTCCAAGACCTTGTTTAATGGAAACTAATAAACACGGTATAAGAAAAACCATTGTATTTTGCCTCTAAACAGACAACGGTTTTGCTTGAAACCGTTATTGATTAGTATCATCTAAAACGGGTTAGAAATAACCGTTGTCTTAAAGCTTTTCATTTTGTTTGATTTTACCGTCCAGAAATAAAGCATCATTTTTATACAGATAACAATGGCCTAAACCATTATAACTTTCCACGTCCTGAACAACGGTTTAGGTATAACCGTTATATTTTATATTTTATTTTGTTTGATTTTACCGCCAAGAAATAAGCATCATTTGGTACGATTTTTCCCTAACCCGCCCGCTGCAACAGCATAAAATGTTTACAACAACAGTTTGATATATAACAGCAAGACAATAATTAGACATGACGTAAAATATCTTGTTTGGATTGCTAATATTTTCACGGCTGCCGGGAACATTTTTGGATTTTCTAATATCTTCATTAACTCAAATACCTTCATCATGATAATCACGTGTATATATGTTTGGAATGTTAACATTTTCAACATCATTACCAAATTACGATATAGCACTGTGATCAAGTCCTTCAAATTCGACATCTTCATCATCTAGAATTCAGCGATGGCTAGATAGAATAACTGACCACTTCTTATCCATAGGATCGGTAACATAAAACACTTGTTTTGTTTGTGACGCTAATATAAAAGGATCGTCCTTGTTTCCAACCTTGTCAAAATTTACTATTGTGAAACCTAAATCGTCCTTTATAACACCATTATTGTTGTCAACCCACTTGCACCGAACTAGAGGTATCTGAAAATGCATGTAGTTTAAAACCAATATCTCTTGAATAACTCCATAATATTGCATTGTACCCAAAATAGGATTTTTATCCTTTGAACTAGCAAAGTATATTGCCTCAGAATCTACACGTATTCCACTTTTTTCATTGTGCTCGCCTCATATTGAATGCGGGTGTAAAAAGTGTACCCATTGATCGCATACTCGCAATAAAAAGTTGCACGAGCATCAGGACCGAAAGCGAGATATCGTAGGCTGGGTGAACAATCATCAATTAGGTTGTCATCATCGTAAATAGTATCCTTAAACCAGTCACTAATTTGCTTGTTATGATCATTTGCATACCACGTTTCGTTATTATGAGGGTGCTTTCCCTTAAGGTAACGTTGGTGTTCCATACTGTAAGGCTGGACATAATCATCGTTAAAAAAACGTATGTATGAGATCTATGTCGCATGTCAGATGACATATCCTTGGAAACATGACCCCTTACACCTTTTCCATTCAACGAGTCACTATGATGATTCGTAGGAGCTCCAATTAACTCATCCAAGGGGAGGTATGTATAACAATACGAAAGAACCTCATCGATAATTGCTCGCTCAGCAATACACCCCTTTGGACGATACCTATTAGATGTGTAATCCTTGTACACTTTCATCAATCGTTCAAATGGGTACTAATATCTCAAATACACTGGCCTGAGATACAAAACCTCTCGGACTAGGTGAACAGTATTGTTGACGGGGATGTCCTGCAAAGTTTCCGCTTCATCGGGATCAATAACTTTACTATTGATTGATTTGAAGAAATAGCAAAATCTAATTATAGCATGTCGAACCTTTGGAGGTAGAATGGAATGAACGGCCACAGCTAGTAGTTGTTGCATCAATGTATGACAGTCATGTGACTTTAACCCAGTAAGTTTTAGGTCTTGCAACGAAACAAGGCTTCTAATATTAGACGAATAGCCCTCTGGCTCCTTAATACCATGCAAGCATTCGCAAAACTCCTTTTTCTCCTTTTTTAAAAGATGCAAGCGGCAAAAAAGTTTGATTTCCTTTTGGTTTAGCTGCCAGCTCGGGCCTAATACCCATCTCAACCATATCATCCCTAGTTGCCTCTGATGCGTGTCATTTATATGATGTTTTACACCTCATTTTACACGCATTTCAGAGCTCATTTATGTAGTTTATGCTACTATTCTCCCTATTTCCGTCTACTTTCGTGTTTTTGTACATTATTGCAGAAATGTGAAGAATCCAGCGGAAATCAAGCTAAATCCGTCCCCGAGTACCTTGCATTGCATTTGACGTGAAGTATTTACTCAAGGAACGAGCTTGGTGCGCATTTCGAGGCCCGAAAGACAAATCCACGAGAATTTAGAAGTCAAGTATCAGCTACTTCAGTCGATCGACTGATGCCTATGGTCGATTGACCAGAACACGAGTTTCAGTAGCTCCTGTTCATTGCAGTCCAGTCGATCGACCGGTCACTGTGGTCGATCGACCACACCGCTAATCTGCGTGAATTAAAAGATCGAGAAATTAGAAGCCCATTGTATATAGGGTTTAGGAATAAGTGTTACGTATATTCCTATATAACGTAGCTTTAGTTTTCAGAATAAGGAGGAAGCTTTTATCATTCAGTTTTCATTCAGTTTTAGATTATCAAGTTTATTAGGGTTCTTGTGATATTTCGTAATCAATAAAGCTACTATTACGTTCGATTTGATCTTTCCTTCCTGCTTCCATTCGGTATTTCTCTGCTTATTTATTCAGTTTTGTTTCCGTTCATAGATTATAAATTGCTAGATTAGTTTCCCGAAGCCGAAATTATCGTCTTATGTTATTTGTTTGTTTACTTATTTCAATCATGAATTCAGTAGTTTTATTCTTAAATCTTGTTGTTGTTTTCGTCATAGTCATGAGTAGCTAAATACCTTGTGCAAGGATGTAGGGAATCTGTAGAAGTAGGCGGCATTAGAATAGTGGACCCGAATCACGCCTCGGTCGATCGACTGGCCTACCTAGTCGATCGACCGGCCACGTGAGATCACCTTCGTTTTAATTAATTAAATTGCTATGTTTGACGAATCAAGTGCACGCGACTAGTTGAATGCCTTGGAATTGGCTGACCCAATAAAGATCGAAAGATAGGGAAGGGAGATAGCCTACCTAATTAAGACGACTAAATTAATAAGATCGAGAGATGAGTTAATTTAGCCTTTTTTTAGTCACTTTTCAGGATGGGAGTCAGTATTAGTGATATTAGGGACTTGTAGCGAGATCGGAAGATGCTACCTGTAAGAATGGACCGAGAGGACTTCTTATTTTTCCGTCTCACGTGTTTGTTTTAGACCTACCTAATATATTGCCGCCGAAACTATAGTGAACCGACCATCTTAGCACCCTTTTAATATTTGATTTCATCCGTTTATTTAGTTTAGTGTCTTTTATTGCCTTTAGCTATAGACCAAATCAAATCAAACCCCCACTCACTTGTTACCTTAAAGACTAAAATAGACAACTATTAATTGCATCGCCTCCCTGTGGTTCGACCCTGACTGCCACTAGCTATAGTAGTAGTTTGGACTATAAATATTATCTTTGGTGCACACAACGACGGGCATCAAATTTTGGTGCCGTTGCCGGGGAGGCAATTGTTTAAAATTTTTAGTTGTTTTATTTTTTAGTCTTTTTCTTAGTTTAAGGGACATCTGTTTCTTAAACTATTCTCATATTCTATTTGTAGTTTCTTCTTATGCGCAGATCACAGGGTGGTGAATTACTACCGTTCAATCCCGAGATTGAGAAGACTTTGCGTGAGTTGAGACGATCATCTAGAGTATTGCCGACAGAAGAAGAGCTGAGTACTCTGTCTAGTTACTACGAGAACGAGCTATTTGAGGAGGATCCACATTCATCTCCTATTTCCACTTCTTCAGCTGAGACCGTCACATCTCTAGATTTTCCAGACATGGCTGAAGAAGCAAGTATAGCCAGTCACTCGGAGCCGACAGCTGCGAATCTTTATAAGGGATTCGCATTACCCGGGGAGGACAGAAAATTCGAGCCGAATTCTTCTTATATTAATTTGGTTGAGAGAAACCAATTCGGGGGAGCTGCAAATGAAGATGCAGCCAAGCATATGGAGACATTCATTGATTATTGCTGTTCCATACCCCCACCAACCGGTGTGACCCAGGACCAGGTGAAGGAAACTATGTTTATATTCTCTCTTCGTGATGCTGCAAGGGAGTGGTACAGAGACCTGGATCGAGCTGCTAATGGGATCACTGACTGGAATTCTTTGGCCCTAGCATTCTACAAGAAATATTTGTCTGCCTCGAAGACTAATGCCATTAGAGCCCAGATCACGAGCTTTAAACAGGGTCCTGATGAGAACTTTCATGAGGCGTGGGTCCGTTTCAAGAAGCTGGTGCGAACCATTCCGCATCATGGGTTTGAGAAATGGAGCCTATGCAATCAATTTTATATTGGGTTTTATGACGATCAGAGGGCTATTCTGGATGCGGCAACTAGTGGCAGATTCCAGAAGAATGTTGGAGAGACTAAGAGGTGGAAAATTATTGATGATTTGGCCACCCATAAAGCTGAGTATGGGAATTCCAGGGGAAATCAAAGGAGAAGTGCTGAATCCCCTTCTGTAGCTGCATTAGAGGCTCTTACGGTGAGATTTGATAAGTACGAGTTGGGAGGAGCTTCAAAAGGAGGGATCTATCATGTGAATGCTGTTTCAGACGGTCCTTTCGTCTGCAAGAGATGTGGAGGAGAAGGACATGTTTCAGACAACTGTCCTAATCCCTATGAGTCTTGTGCTGCCTTTCAACTGAAGGAAATGTAGATCTTTATACATTTTAACATACTCAAATATGTCTAAATTAATTTGTCATAAAATTAAAACGGATTTTATGCATGCAAACAAATAATATAATAGAAGAGAAATCATGTCCTTACATTGTTGATTTCGGAATTAAGGGCACAAAAGAGATCACCTTTCTCTTTTGATCTTGAGCTTTTCCTTATGGATGAACAAGATCTAAGTATAAGATCTCTCCCTAAGCTTTATACCCAAGGCTTCTCTTAATTTTAATTAATATTACAAATACTAGTATAATATTAATCAAGTAGAAAATTGAACCAAAATATTTATAAAACACTTATATATTTCGGTTTTATGGAGGGAGAATTAGAGAGCTTTTTATCTCTCTAGAATGCTTATTTTGGATGATTGAATAAGAATGAATGAATAATAACATTTTATTATTGTATAGAAGGTAAATTAAGAGGAAAAACAATTAGTTTTTCACTCTTAAAAACCGGCCCAAGGAGAGAGGGAGGAGAGCCAATGCATGCCCTCATTTGTCTTCACAATGTATTATAGGGTTGCATGGCTACACTTGCCTTTAATCATTATGTTCACCACTAAAAATGTAAACACAATTTTAGTCTAATTCTCCTCCAATTTTTCGGCACTTTACATAATATGGATTCCATATTATTTTTGTCAATTGTCAATATGTCACATGTCATATGTGACATAAATTTGTTATGTATTTTTAACATATTAAAAATCAACGTATTAATAAAATACGTCACACAAAAATCGACTTAGTAATTTCATAATTACTTGTGCCAAAATATTTTGCCATTTATAAATCACAACAGATTGTATTTATAATAATTCATTCAATTTCAATTGTTTCTTTAAACAATAATTTCATCCGAGTAATGATACAATTCAATTACTCAGACCGTATCTCATTTAATCACATTTCAATTTGATACGTAAATTTCACTTCCAAAATCGTCCGTCAATTTTCAAGTAATTTAATTAACTCGCAACATTATACGATTAATTAAATAATCAATTAAGAGTGTTGCCCTATAGGTATGACCTAGGGGGTCAACTGATCACCACCGTCGCACGACAGTAATGTCAAACTCTAGTCACCAATCATTACCGATATATGTTGACCATTGACGATATAAATACTTCCCAATTGTATTCTTTAAAATGAGATTTAATAATGATATTTAAATCATACGATCGCACTATTGTTGAGGACACATTTCCCAACAATCTCCCACTTGTCCTCGACAAGTGTGCGTCACCAATTCTCTTGTCCTATTACTATCTCCCACTCAATGCAAGGTGTCTTTCAGGTCGTACTTGCAAGTGATCATATCGAGAGTGGTTTCCTCGATCTGGAGAATAACTGATTGACCGGACTTATCTATCGTAGATACTTTCCGAGCGTGGCCACGCATTTCCAGTTCATTACTCCTCGAGTGGCCCTGAGATATTGTTATAACCCTGACAAGGGGTGGACAATTCCTATCGCACTCATTCCCTTTGACTAGCCACAGCCATCATAACCCAAAATATGCCCATTTGACCCCATTTACGAAGGTCGTAGTAACACAAATCAAAGTTAATCTGAAACTATGCCATCTTAGGCGAATAGTCTTTAGTCAAAAGAATCGACTCATTAGAATACTATAGTAGCTCTCGCCACGACCAGGCTATATAATTTTGCCAGAACTCTATAAGCGGTCATTAGGCCCGACAAAATGTTCCTAACAGTCTGCCTATGTGATCGACTAGTCATCTCACATGACTCTATGGCACTTGAACTTGCCATCAATCGCATCACACTCTAGTCACTTCGAGACGTCACCTCATACAAGTAACTATGGGCAAATACAATGTTAATCCGTGTTCACTTTAACGGGGTTCAATTGTCTCTACAACCCGTTTGGATGTAACAAAGTATAAATTAAAGATTAAAGACAAATGTGATTATGAACATGAACAAAAACAACACTTTTATTTCATTTCAAAATCTAACAAAAACTTGGTACACGTTTAAGTCCCATGGACGTAACATGTCCATCATGCTTGGCCTGCGATAAAGGCTTGGTGAGCGGATCGGCTATGTTGTCATCCGTCCCAACCTTACAAATCGCAATTTCCTTTCTTTCAATGAAATCTCTTATTACATGATATTTTCTAAGTACATGTCTAGATCTATTACTAGACCTTGGCTCCTTAGCTTGGAAGATCGTCCCACTATTATCACAATAGAGAGTGATGGGATCATTGGCGGTAGGTACTACTTTTAGTCCTTCCGTGAATTGCTTGATCCACATAGCTTCCTTGGCGCTTCGATGCTTGCTATGTACTCACCTCCGTTGTCGAATCCGCGATTCTGACTTCCTTGAAGCTTCTCCAGCTTACGGCACCACCATTGAGCATGAAAACAAAACCAACTTGTGATTTCATGTCATCTCTATCTGTTTGAAAACTTGAGTCCGTGTATCCATTAACACGCAACTCGGTGTCTCCTCCAAACACAAGGATAGAGTCCTTAGTTCTTCTCAAGTACTTAAGGATGTTCTTGACAAATCCAAAGACTCTCACCGGATTTCCTTGATATCTACTCGTCATGCTCAAGGCATACGAGACATCGGGACGTGTGCATATCATGGCATACATGATTGATCCAACAAATGAAGCGTAAGGGATCAACTTCATGCGTTCAACATCATGGGGTTCGGAGGGACATTGAGTCTTGCTCAATATCGTTCCGGTTACCATAGGTACCAAACCCCTTTTGGATTTGTCCATGCTGAATCGTCGAAGAATCTTATCAACATAAGACTCTTGACTTAGTGCCAATATCCTCTTGGATCTATCTCTATAGATCCGGATACCTAATATGCGTTGTGCCTCTCCTAAATCCTTCATTTGGAAGTGGTTACCTAACCACTTCTTAACAGAAGACAACATTGGAATATCATTTCCAATGAGTAGTATGTCATCGACATACAAGATTAGGAACACAACATTGCTCCCACTAAATTTCATGTATAAACATGGTTCCTCAACATTTCGAGTGAAACCATTTTCCTTTATTACATCATTGAATCGATGATTCCAACTTCTTGATGCTTGCTTAAGACCATAAATGGATCTCTTAAGCTTGCACACTTTGTTAGGATTTTCAGAATCAACAAAACCTTCGGGTTGTATCATGTACACCTCCTCTTCTAAATGCCCATTTAGAAAAGCGGTTTTGACATCCATTTGCCAAATTTCATAATCATGAAATGCGGCGATCGCTAACAAAATCCGTATGGATCTTAGCATGGCTACGGGGGCGAAGGTCTCATCATAATGGAGTGTTGGGAAATGTGTCCTCAACAATAGTGCGATCACATGATTTAAATATCATAATTAAATCTCAAATTAAGAATACGTGAGGGATGATTCTTTATACAGTCGACTGACCGTCATTAATCGGTAATGATTGGCTAACTAGAGTTTGACATTACTGTCGTGTGACGGTGGTGGTCAGTTGATCCCTTTAGGTCACACCTATAGGATGAGGCCCAAATAGATATTTAATTAATTGTATGCGATACAGATTAATTAATTCCTTAATTATGGGAGTGTAATTTTGCGTCTTATTTTAATGTGATTAAATAAAGATTAAATTTAGTAATTAAGTGTTATATTACTAAATTAGTTGAGGTATTAATATAAGATTTGAGGTAGAGGTAATTGGTTATTTAAAGTTACAAGAAGTTGTAATTTTAACTAACTAGTAGTTATGGGACCCATTATATGATAATATAATGGTAGTATACTACTCAAAAGTGGAGTGTATATTATATTATTAATTGTAATATTTAAGTGTTAAATGATTACATTAATAATTAAAAATGTAAGATTGTTAAACATAAGACTTATAAGCATTTGTGGGACAAATGACAAAAGGCAAAATGGTCCATAAAAGGACCAATATTTCGGTCATAATAAGATGAGCAAAGATGCTCTTTTGTCTTATGTTAATGTTGGTTATTGTGTGAAAGAGACACTACATACTAGCCTTTACATACTACATCTTACACAATCTACCTACAATATATAAAACAAGCAAAAACTAAAAAGCAAAAGATTCTTTCTTTGCCCCATGCCAACCGGTTTTGGCCCCTTATAATGAGCATTTGGTTGCTCATTTTAACACTTGCTTGTTATGCTAGTTTTACTTGTTTCTCTCTAAAATCCTCACATGCAAAATTCATTCAAACTCTCAACAAATACTAATATACCAAATCTATTACTAGAAGTAGTAATATAAGAATATTAGTATTATTAAGGTAATATTTCTACTATATATCTAGTTAATATTAGTAGAGATTTTTGGGATTCATCTTGGGTGCAATTTATTGGAGTGGCTTCTAAACTTGGAGTCTTAGGAGGATCATCCATTATTATTAGCTCAAGAACAAGTGAAGGAAGGTGACCTTACTTGTGCCCAAATTTTCGAACCAACCTACAATGTAAGGAACATTGTTTTTCTTATAAATCTTTCATTTTGTTATGCATGCACTAGATCTAAAGAACAAATAATTAACAAGTTAATTAGTTCACTATTAGAGGAGTCTAATAATAGGTATATGAACCTAACAAGTGGTATCAGAGCATAAGGATGTTGCATGCATAATCGGTCATTGTTTTTCCGAGTTAAAAGGTTAACATATAAAACTAAAAATTTGTGATTTATAAGTATAAGCCACGAAATTACCATGCATATTATATATTCTGGTCCTAAAATGTTTTTAGGTCATTTTTATGATTCATGGAAATTTATTGCTCATTTTAAGGATTTTTGGTCATTTTATTACATTTTTATGACTAAAATGGGAATTAAAATGCTAAAAATAGTTAAATTTCGTTTCTGACCTTGAAAAATTTATATGACCTCACATGCATATTTTAAAAGTTGTGTCTAAAAGGACGAGTTAATTTGATTAATTTTGCATGATTTATGATTTTTATGAGATAAAAATGGATTAAAAGAGGTAAAATGGTTAAAATTAGTTAAATTTCGAATTAAGCCATGATATTTTAATATGATGTCACATGCAATATTTACAGAGAGTATGTAAATTTCTAGATTTAAATATCTTCTTTAGCATGATTTATGGATTTTTGAGTAAAAATGGCATAAATAGTGACTATTTTAGCAAAAATTAGCTAAAACGTATTGCATGGCTTGATAAAATTATTTTAAGTTGCATAAATATCCCACTAATCAGATCTAAAGTTGTAAAAATTATTGGTTTAATTTTCGTATACTTTAAACATTTTATGAGATAAAAACGATAAAAATGCAACTATATTTTCTCAAAATTAATTCGAAAATTTTAACCATGTTTTTTGACATTATGAGGGTCATGGATTTATTCCAGAATGTTCAAAAATTTAAAAATTCAAATTTTGAAACTTTTATGATTTAATTTGGATTTATTTCATATAAATAATGATTTTAAGGTCAAAAATGAGCATAAAATTAAATCAAGTTGAATTATTGTCAAAAATTTAGTGATGACTGATTTTTGAGTCCTAAAATGTGTTAGGATAATTAACTTGAGCTTAGATGTGATTTAAGTGTTAATTAGTGATTTTAAAAGGTTATTATCACGCATTTCCATGAAACCGGGTTATATGTACGACATAAGTTAAATAGGGCGATTTGGCACATGATTTTGCATGATAGTTACATATTATAATGCTGCATATTTCAATTGTTGAATGTCTTTTATTTATATAATTTTGAATTATGTAATTTTATTTTAGTATGGCCTTAGTTTTAATCAATATTACCCGTAATGAAAGGGAATATTGATTCGGTTGTAATTTAATGTGATCTCGTATCACTTTTATTTTTATTTTAATAGTTTTTCATTTTACAAATGTATAATAGGAATAGCTTTGTATTTTTATTATTATTTGTAATCATGGAGCATCTTCAAGACGATGCCATTCGGAAAGGTGATCCGACGAAGACGGTGTCTTGGGAGGCGTGCCATTTGAAGAATCAAGGGACCAAAGGAGTTGGTTTCCAAATATGTAATAGATTATTTGATTTTCTATTTTTAGGAAGGCCATACTAGGAATTTTATTTATTGCTTTGCATTTCTTTTAATATGTTGCATGCATTGCCAAATCGCCATAACAACACATGCATATCATATCGAGTCATCGACCGTGTCAATTATAATTATCGTAGTTCACCGCTTTAGTTCACTTAAAACGTGATAGATAATAAATTGACAAGACCTCTCACATATTAAAAATTGAGATAAAGCATTACCAAATAGTAGAAACTCATGAAGTACCAATTTCACAAGGGAGTTAATCCGGCTTCACCGTAATACAAACCTTGTTACGTTGGCGAAGTGGGGTAGTAAAATGTTATTACATCGAAATTTGGATTGAGCTCAACGGAAGTATTGTTGACCGTAGTCGCATGTGTTCCGGGCTAAAGATGAGAATTAGAGTAATTTTTATCAACCGAGAGTTCTAAAAGTAGAATCGATTAAAAGGTTAATCTACCGAGTTATATTAATAAGGGATGAATCGGCTCACCGTGCCCAAGTTAATATGAATTTGGATCTCGGAATCATTTATGTAGTTGGGTGGAGGTCACTATATAAATGCAATACTTATAGTTATATTAACGAGTATTATTAAAACGATAGATGATAATTAAATTCCTTCATTTCCTATTTTGTAGTCAAAATTTGTTTTAATCAACTGCAATGGCAACTTCAAACGCGTCCGCATCCACTAGTTCCACCCCGCTTTCCAATGTGTCATGGCTCCGATCCTTCATGGATCGATGTAAGTTAGAAAAGAATGGGTCCAATTTCGCCGATTGGGATGCACAACTTCGCTTAGCCGCGCAAGGTGACGACAAGCTTCGTTACCTTACCGAGGCATCTCCCACCGAACCACCTAATACTAGGTCCGCCGCTAGGCAATCCTATGAGGATTACCAAAAGGAGTCGGCCGCAATGAAAAATGTATTGATCTTTGCTATGGAGGCCGAACTCCAACGAAGTGCTATAAAGATTAGCACCGCTCATGAGATCTACATGAAGCTTGTGAACATGTTTTCACGAGCTCCTAGGGTCATTCAATATGAGGCGGCTTCCGCATTCTTTGATCTTAACATCAAAGAGGGCCAAAAGGTGAGCCCACATGTGCTCAAGTTGATAGAGCATGTTGAGACCTTGAAAATGCATAAGGTGGAAATTCCCGATGAACTCGTGATTGATCGAATTCTTCATTCCCTAAGCAAAATCAAAGCATATGTTCAATTCCGGGTGAATTTTAATATGCAAGATAAGAAAGTTTCTCTTGATGAGTTGCACAAAATGCTTGTGCAAGCCGAAAGGGACATGGGGCTAAGTGTTAGCACCACCAAAGATGTGCTCAATGTTAATCAAAAGAGCAAGGGAACTTTCAAGAAAAGCGGGAAAAAGGGAAAGAAGCGAACTCCCAACAGGAACAAAGCTAAGACTTATGAAGCAAGCACCTCCAAGCCCAAGTACGATGCCCCCCCTCCGGGGACAAGTGCCACTATTGTTGTGGAGTTGGACATTGGAAGAGAAACTGTTCCAAGTATCTTGGCGACATCAAAGCTGGAAAAGTTACTCCAGTAGGTATATATGACTATCCCTATCTTTTATGTTTCAATCTCAATTAGTATGTGATACAAGTTGTGATGATTACCCTTTTTATTGTAAATAGGGCCCCCTCCTAGCAAGGACAAAGGCAAGGAGAAGCAAGTCTAGAGGATCACGAGGGAAGCTAGAGTAGCCGACCATGGTGATGAATCAATGGAAGCTTGGCTTTTAAATTTACTTTGTCTTTAATTTTATGATGAATTTCATGTTTTTAGAACTATTTTGATTTCCTCGTGTGACTTGGAAATTGGTTTGTATCCTTTAAACACGGGTTGTATTTTGGATATTGGTGATTTGGTTTTCAACCCAAATCACTTGTTTTATTATGTTGTTTGTTCAAAAATCATCATCATTAATTACTTGCGTAGAGAAACATTAGATAAACAACTTAAATTGATCAAGTAGACGATTATGATGATGGGATCATTATATGTCCATAAGCTATGAATCTGATTCTCCTTATGTCTTTGTTACTTAAAGTAACAACTTATTTATATAAGATCAATTCTAAAGTTGTAATGAGTTTTTGAATTCATCAAGTAGGGAATTCACGATACCAAATGGACATATTATTCTAATTGGATGGTCAACCGTGAGATACCTAGAATAGAGAGTCTATTAAACAGATGACATGGATAAGACTCGTATATTATCTAGCTGCCATGTTAGGATGGCCTTTTGAAAGTTAATATATGTAGTCTTGGAAAACTCCTAATACTCCGTTATATATATATGTTTGTGCCTCACAAAGCTATCTCTCGAGAAATTAGGTGTATTTCTGAGAGATAGAGTGGGAGTAGATTGAATCGTCACAAAAATCTCTTCTAGTTGAAATGTTACTTTGTGAAAGTAATAGTATTATAGAGTGGGAGTTGGTATTGAACTATAGTCTATGAAGATAGATTGAGAGCATAGTTCAGTGGGAGTTTATCGCACATGTCTTTATTGTTTAAAAATATTACTTTGTGAAAGTGATAGTATTATGACCATGTTTCATTTGAGCCGAAGCATTACAATCCGAAAATTGTTGCTCATGAGTAGATTTACTTTAAAGTGAGGGTCTCTTTAAGGGAAATAGAGCTTTAGAGTACACAAATGCATAAGGTTTACATAAAGATGTTGATCAAGATAAATTGTGTTAGGGATTGCCACATTTCATTAAATGAAGAATGGCAAATAAAATTTCGCTTTTCTAAAATGGGAATTTAGAGAAGGATGTGTTTAAAACACAAAACCTTAGATGAAGATCTAAGTATCCTGACATATTATGCGTAGCTATCTTAAGTAATCACAAGATGGTCTTAAGCTAGCATTAAAGGATTATACTTTTCGTTCATGTGATTATAGTGAATTGTTTCATTCACATGATTAAAGTATCATGATATACATGAAGTTAAGTGGGAGCTAGAATTGTTTCTCCATGTCATATATGTTGATAACATATTACTTATTGAGAATAATATACCAATGATCTCTTCTGGTAAGAGTAATTGGAAGACTTGGAAAGGGATGCAAAGTATTCTAGATTTTGAATCTATGTGAGAGAAAATTGGCATAGAGTTGAGAGTCTTATGAAGATAAGTTCTTTCGTATCTGTTTAACATCAACAAAGTTGAATGGCTTATTCATGATGATGAAAGTGGAATCACTATGATGGAATCATAGTCGTTCACTGAACCCATTAAATTGTTGATTACATGAAATCGATTACTAATGTTTCCGCCATTAGAACGATTATGTATGCCAACAGACGCACGTGCTGTGATGTACCATATGCTAGGTGCATGATAAGTCAATAATAAGTTAATTCATAAGATGGGCCTGTGAAAGCCTTAAAGTACAATTGATGACTTGTACACATGTTTGGATGATAAACTAAGTTAAGATGTTGAAGGGTTGCACAAACTTTAGTTTCCAAGCTTGAAAGGATTTGATGAAATCCTAAGCTAATGTTATTGACTAAGGAGTAAGGAACTAAGAAAAGTGTTTTAGTTTCGCGCATTGCAAATTCTACAAAAGGAATCTAAGTAAGTTGTAATAAAATGGTCAACGTAGGGATGAAGAGTGAATCTCTCTACAAATGACTTTATCATATGTTATGTGATAACAGTGGGAGCTTCTTTCAAGATAAAGAACTCGGGTCTAGTATGAAGTCTAGACATATACTTAGAGAAATTCATATCATTAGAGATGACATTGAATGGAAGGAAATAGCAATTAATAAAGTTGGAATATATGGATATCGGGTATATCCACTTGCCAAGCTTGTATTGCATTTTAACTAGTGTTTTAATACACTAGAGATTATAGAATATGAAGTAGTAATAGTGTATTGACTATTCATATGTGATAATCACATTTATCGTTTGAGTTTTTTAAACTCACCCGCCACTTTGTCGTATCCGAATGGGTTGTAGAGACAATTTGAACCCCATTAAAGTGAACTGGATTGACATGGTATTCGCCCCTAGTTATTTATACGAGGTGACATCTCGAAGTGACTAGAGTGTGATGCGATTGATGGCAAGTTCAAGTGCCATAGAGTCATATGGGATGACTAGTCAATCACATAGGCAGACTGTATGGGACAATCTGTCGGGCAGTGACCGCTTATAGAGTTCTGTTAATTCATAAAGCCTGGTCGTGGCAAGAGCTACTATAGTATTCTTATGAGTCAATTCTTTTGACTAGAGACTATTCGCCCAAGTTGGCACACCTTCAGATTAGCTTTGATTTATACTCTACGATTTCTTAAACGAGGTCAAACTGGGTATATTTTGGGTTATGATGGACTGTGGCTGAACGAAGGGAATAGGGCGATAGGAATTGTCCACCCCTTGTCAGGGTTGTTTGAAATCTCAAGGCCACTCGAGGAGTAGTTAACTGGAAATGCGTGGCCACGCTCGGAAGGTATCTTTGATAGATAATTCCGGTCAGAAAGTTAATCTCCAGATCGAGAAAACCACTCAAGATATGATCAAATGTAAGTACGACCTGCAAGACACCTTGCATTGAGTGGGAGATTGTAATAGGACAAGAGAATTGGTGACGCACACTTGTCGAGGACAAGTGGGAGATTGTTGGGAAATGTGTCCTCAACAATAGTGCGATCACATGATTTAAATATCATAATTAAATCTCAAATTAAGAATACGTGAGGGATGATTCTTTATACAGTCGACTGACCGTCATTAATCGGTAATGATTGGCTAACTAGAGTTTGACATTACTGTCGTGTGACGGTGGTGGTCAGTTGATCCCTTTAGGTCACACCTATAGGATGAGGCCCAAATAGATATTTAATTAATTGTATGCGATACAGATTAATTAATTCCTTAATTATGGGAGTGTAATTTTGCGTCTTATTTTAATGTGATTAAATAAAGATTAAATTTAGTAATTAAGTGTTATATTACTAAATTAGTTGAGGTATTAATATAAGATTTGAGGTAGAGGTAATTGGTTATTTAAAGTTACAAGAAGTTGTAATTTTAACTAACTAGTAGTTATGGGACCCATTATATGATAATATAATGGTAGTATACTACTCAAAAGTGGAGTGTATATTATATTATTAATTGTAATATTTAAGTGTTAAATGATTACATTAATAATTAAAAATGTAAGATTGTTAAACATAAGACTTATAAGCATTTGTGGGACAAATGACAAAAGGCAAAATGGTCCATAAAAGGACCAATATTTCGGTCATAATAAGATGAGCAAAGATGCTCTTTTGTCTTATGTTAATGTTGGTTATTGTGTGAAAGAGACACTACATACTAGCCTTTACATACTACATCTTACACAATCTACCTACAATATATAAAACAAGCAAAAACTAAAAAGCAAAAGATTCTTTCTTTGCCCCATGCCAACCGGTTTTGGCACCTTATAATGAGCATTTGGTTGCTCATTTTAACACTTGCTTGTTATGCTAGTTTTACTTGTTTCTCTCTAAAATCCTCACATGCAAAATTCATTCAAACTCTCAACAAATACTAATATACCAAATCTATTACTAGAAGTAGTAATATAAGAATATTAGTATTATTAAGGTAATATTTCTACTATATATCTAGTTAATATTAGTAGAGATTTTTGGGATTCATCTTGGGTGCAATTTATTGGAGTGGCTTCTAAACTTGGAGTCTTAGGAGGATCATCCATTATTATTAGCTCAAGAACAAGTGAAGGAAGGTGACCTTACTTGTGCCCAAATTTTCGAACCAACCTACAATGTAAAGAACATTGTTTTTCTTATAAATCTTTCATTTTGTTATGCATGCACTAGATCTAAAGAACAAATAATTAACAAGTTAATTAGTTCACTATTAGAGGAGTCTAATAATAGGTATATGAACCTAACATGGAGACCTTGGACTTGGATAAATCCTTTTGCCACTAGCCTAGCTTTGTAGACATCGTCATGTCCTTCTATGCCATTTTTGACCTTGAATATCCATTTGCATTGGAGGGGTCTTGCCCCTTTAGGCAAATCTACCAAGTCCCAAACTTGGTTTTCAAGCATAGAATCCATTTCGGACTTCATGGCTTCAAGCCATAAGGTGGAATTAGGACTAGAGATTGCGGCCTTGTAGGTGGCGGGCTCGTCACTTTCCATAAGCAATACATCGAGTGTTCCATCTTCCTCGATAAGTCCCACATATCGATCGGGATGGCGAATTACTCGGCCCGTCCTTCTTAGTGGAGGAGGTACAACCGCGTTAGACGACGAAGGAACATCTTCTTGCGTCTCTACCTCGGTTTGTGGCTCTTGAACTTCATCAAGTTCAAAATTTCTCCCACTCTGTCTCTTAGAAATAAATTCCCGTTCTAAGAAGACAGCCTCGCAAGACACAAACACTTTGTTCTCTTGAGGTTTATAGAAATAGTAACCTCGAGAGGTCAAAGGATAGCCTAAAAGATGCACTTTTCAGATCTTGGGGCAAGCTTATTGTCGGGTTTAGTTTTGACGTAAGCATCACATCCCCAAATTTTCATGTAGGATAGATTAGGAACTCTTCCTTTCCATGTCTCAAATGGAGTCTTTTCGGTGGCTTTAGTGGGACTATTATTCAAAGATAGAATTGCAGTTTGGATTGCAAATCCCCAAAACGAGTTCGGTAACTCGGTTTGACTCATCATGGATCGAACCATATCAAGTAGGGTTCGATTTCTCCTTTCGGCAACACCATTCAGTTGTGGTGTTCCGGGTGGAGAAAGTTGTGATATAATACCACAACCTTTCAAGTGTGAATCAAATTCAAGACTAAGGTATTCACCACCACGATCGGATCGTAGTGCCTTAATTCTTTTGTTCAATTGGTTCTCTACTTCGTTTTGGAATTCCTTGAATTTCTCAAATGCTTCACTCTTGTGTTTCATTAAATAGATATACCCATATCTACTCAAGTCATCGGTGAAGGTTATAAAGTAGTCATAATTACCACGAGCGGTGATACTCATTGGTCCACATACATCGGTGTGTATGAGTCCCAATAGCTCACTAGCTCGTGTCCCTTTACCGCTAAAAGGATTACGAGTCATTTTGCCAAGTAGGCAATATTCGCATGTACCAAATGATTGATAATCAAATGGTGTAATCACATTAGTCGAAACTAATCTTTTGATGCGATTCTCGTTTATGTGACCTAATCGACAATGCCAAATGAACGCTTCACTTGGGTCACTTGTTTTGAGTTTCTTTGATTGAATGTTATAAATATCATTCGTTGGATTTGAGGTCTCTAAAATGTAAATGCCATTAATGGAAGAAGCTTGGCCAATAACCAAATCATTCCTAGAAATAGTACAATGATTGTTCTTAATGACAAAACAAAAACCGTCCATGTCTAGCATGGCGATTGAAATAATGTTTTTAGAGAGCGTAGGTACATAAAAACAATTATGCAAATACAACTCAAATCCATTAGGCAAAGCTAAAACATAAGTTCCCTTGGATTCGGCCGCTACCCGAGCTCCATTTCCAAGGCGTAGATCCACATCTCCCTTGCTAAGCCTCTCCACATCTCTTAAACCCTGTAAATGATTAAAAAGGTGAGAACCATAACCGGTATCTAGTACCCATGTCGTAGTGGAAGTATAATTTATATCAATAACATAAATTTCTTTAGGAATTGTACCTTTTGGAGTAATGAGTCCTTCCCTTATATTTCGCAAATACATAGGGCAATTCCTAAGCCAATGTCCCATGCCATAGCAATAATGGCACTCATCATTAACTTGCTTGAAGTTTTTGATTTTCTTTCCTTTCTTCTTGAACCTCTTGCCCTTTGAAGCAAGAACTTGATTGCTAGAGCTCCCACTAGCTTTGGGATCTTTATCTTCCAGAGACAAAGACCCTATAGATCGTATGAGGTAGTCTTCCTGAGACGGACTCACACGAGGTCTAGTAGAAGTGGGTGGTTTAGAAGAGGTGATGAAGTTAAGGTTTCCATCCGAACCTATCCCGAAATGAAGTTCTCTAGTTGTATCGAAATTATTGTTGGAGCATACGTCGTCAAGAACATGATGATATGACTCAATAGTTATCGGTGCGGTAGCATTTGATGGATTCATTGTAATGCACTACAAATATGGAGGAAAGGAAATATTAACATTTGTCTTTTTAAATCATACTTGCAAATTAACAAGATATGAACATTTATATAGTGACCTATACCCAACTATAATAAATGATTCCAAGACCCAAATTCATATCAACTTAGGCACGGGGTAGCCGATGCAACCTTCATTAATATAACTCGGTGGATTAACCTTTTAATCGATTCTACTTTTAGAACTCTTGGTCGATAAAATTACTCTAATGTTTATCTATAGCCCAAAACACATCAACAAGGGCACGGGGTAGCCGATACATCCCTTATCAATAACTTTTGTTGAGTTCAATCCAAATTTCGAATAAATGTGTCCATTATCCAAACCCACATCAATTTGGGCACGGGGTAGCCGATACATCCCTTATCAATATGAATTCGGTGGATTAACATTCATCACCCACTTCCCCTACGTAACAAGGTTTGTACCCCGGGGTAGCCGAGTGCACTCCCTCGCGAAATAGGTTTTCATGGTTTCTACTATTTGGTAAGGCTATGTCTCAATTGTTTGTTTTAGCGAGAGGTCATGTCAATTTATTATCTATCACGTTTTAAGTGAACTAAAGCGGTGAACTACGATAATTCTAATTGACACGGTCGATAATCTCGATAAAATAAAGATGCATGTTTTAGTTATGGCGATTTAGCGATGCATGTGACATAAAATAAAATGCAAGCAAAAAGATAAAAATCCTAGTATGGCCTTTCCTAAAATAGAAAAACTCTTTAACTATTACATATTCGGAAACCAACTCCATTGGTCCCTTGAACTTCGGTTGTGGCACGCATCTCGATGTAACACCGTCTTTATGTATCATCATTCTTGAAGAAATCCGTCTTTTGGAACTCCGGAATGAATAAAATTACATAATAAATTACATAATTTCCTATTATACATTTGTAACTAAAATAAAATAAATCTATTAAATTACAAAACGATGATACGAGATCACAATAAAAATTACAACCGAATCGATATTCCCATACATTTCGGGAAATACCAATTAAAAAACTAAGGCCATACTAAGTAAAATTACATAATTAAAAAATTACATAAATTAAAATTATGACAATCATAAAGAAAATGCAGTATTATAATATGTATGAACATGCTCAATTTTATGCTAAATCGCCTTTTAATTAGCCAATATCGTATATTACTCGGTTTTTACGGATTTGCGTGATTTCAACATTTTATAATCACAAAAATACATAAACTCATATTTATGCATAAGTTAATTACCCTAACCTCTTAGGACTCAAAATTTAGTCTTCACTAATAATTTGACCATAATTAACCAATATTTTATAAAATTGTTCATAAATGGACCAAAAATTACAAAAATAAGCTATTAAACTTCAAATAAATCACAAAATTTCAAATAAATTCAAAATTTGAAATTTAAACTCATGAACATTCTGGAAAAATTCCATGACACTCATAATGTTCAAAATCTTAGGTTAAAAATTTCGAAAAATTACCGGAAAAACAATGTTGCGGTTTATCGATTTTTAATAAAATAATCATAAAAACATGGAAAAAATTATTTTCACTAACTTTTCAAATTTAGATCTGAAAAATATAATAAAATTCAACATTAGACGTTTTTCCTAAGTCATAGATTATGTTTTATTAATTTTCCACTAATAATGTCACTATTTATGCTATTTTTCTTCAAAAATTCATAAATAATGCAAAAAGACTTCTTTATAGCCAATTATTTTACACACATCTTGTAAAATTGCATGTGACAACATATTAATTTTCTATGACCAGATTCGAAATTTAACTCATATTAACCTATTTTTCACTTAAATCCGAATTTAATAATGAAGAATTCATTTTTCGAGAATAACAAGTCCAAAAATTATGAAACTTTACAGGTTATCTCAAAATAATATATGTGACAACATATCCAAAAATCAACTTAAAATTCGAAGTATAACTATTTTTAGACCAAAAATGACATTTTTACTCATAAAATCACATTGAAATGCCATTATTGTAAATTATGAACAATAAAAATCCGAAAAATTAACCAAAATATCCTAAAACATTTTAGGACCAGAAATATTAACATGCATGTAATAATTTCGTGATATATCATAATAACACAAATTTTACAAGTTTTATTTGTTATTCTTATAACTCGGAAAAACTTTTAACCAATTTGCATGCAAACAACCGTGGCTCTTGATACCGATTGAAGGAAATGTAGATCTTTATACATTTTAACATACTCAAATATGTCTAAATTAATTTGTCATAAAATTAAAACGGATTTTATGCATGCAAACAAATAATATAATAGAAGAGAAATCATGTCCTTACATTGTTGATTTCGGATTTAAGGGCACAAAAGAGATCACCTTTCTCTTTTGATCTTGAGCTTTTCCTTATGGATGAACAAGATCTAAGTATAAGATCTCTCCCTAAGCTTTATACCCAAGGCTTCTCTTAATTTTAATTAATATTACAAATACTAGTATAATATTAATCAAGTAGAAAATTGAACCAAAATATTTATAAAACACTTATATATTTCGGTTTTATGGAGGGAGAATTAGAGAGCTTTTTATCTCTCTAGAATGCTTATTTTGGATGATTGAATAAGAATGAATGAATAATAACATTTTATTATTGTATAGAAGGTAAATTAAGAGGAAAAACAATTAGTTTTTCACTCTTAAAAACCGGCCCAAGGAGAGAGGGAGGAGAGCCAATGCATGCCCTCATTTGTCTTCACAATGTATTATAGGGTTGCATGGCTACACTTGCCTTTAATCATTATGTTCACCACTAAAAATGTAAACACAATTTTAGTCTAATTCTCCTCCAATTTTTCTAAGACTTTACATAATATGGATTCCATATTATTTTTGTCAATTGTCAATATGTCACATGTCATATGTGACATAAATTTGTTATGTATTTTTAACATATTAAAAATCAACGTATTAATAAAATACGTCACACAAAAATCGACTTAGTAATTTCATAATTACTTGTGCCAAAATATTTTGCCATTTATAAATCACAACAGATTGTATTTATAATAATTCATTCAATTTCAATTGTTTCTTTAAACAATAATTTCATCCGAGTAATGATACAATTCAATTACTCAGACCGTATCTCATTTAATCACATTTCAATTTGATACTTAAATTTCACTTCCAAAATCGTCCGTCAATTTTCAAGTAATTTAATTAACTCGCAACATTATACGATTAATTAAATAATCAATTAAGAGTGTTGCCCTATAGGTATGACCTAGGGGGTCAACTGATCACCACCGTCGCACGACAGTAATGTCAAACTCTAGTCAGCCAATCATTACCGATATATGTTGACAAATGACAAAGATAAATACTTCCCAATTGTATTCTTTAAAATGAGATTTAATAATGATATTTAAATCATACGATCGCACTATTGTTGAGGACACATTTCCCAACATCAACATTATAGGCAGACAAACCCATGATGCGGAATTATGTTCCGCAGCAGAAGCAACAGTCCCAAGGCTCCGAATTTGCCGAATTGAAAAATTTGTTGCTGAAAGAGTCTCAAGCTAGAGAGGTCGGGATGAAGATGTTGGAGAGCCAAATTGCTCAATTGGCTAGCAAGAATACAACTCGAGCTCTGGGACATTAACCGACGCAGACTGATCAAAAGGAGACCTTTAATGCTATTACTTTGAGGAGTGGGTCTACCCTTGATGGGCCCACTATGGTTGAGGATGTCGCTGAAAAAGATGTGGCGGAACCGAGCAAGACAAAGGCCGTGGTAAACAGTGGCAAGAAAAAGACGTTTGCCAGGTATGTCAGTCGATCGACTGACATACCCGGTCGATCGACTGAAGCGCGAAGTGAAACAGCTTCTGGTCCCGTAGAAGTCAGTCGATCGACTGACATGCATGGTCGATCGACTGACAACGCTGCTGATGGTGAGTCTTTTCGTCCTCCAATGCCTAATAACTTGAGGGACCACTTCTTTCGGGGTACGACGACTCCGAAAATATTGAGGCAAGACCCAAATCCTGATGGGTCAGTCCCGGTTCCAAAGTATGACCCGACAACGATTAATGGTTCATTTTTGAGACGGTCCGAAGAAGGGTCGAGCTTCAACAAAGAGAAGGTAGTGGATTTTCAGCCTAAGTCCACTGACGCCGGCATGCGAGACCTAGAGGAGAGGGCTAAGTTACTTCTTTCAGCCACCTATCCGGAGAGATTGGTGCCGACAAAGGAACAGGTATCGTTTAATAAATTTGAAAATGTTATTCGTAGCTTAAACGTACAAGTTCCTTTTCTTGAGTTAGTCAATCAAGTGCCTGCTTACATGAAATTTATGAAGCAACTCTTATCTAAAAAGAAGTCACTTGAAACTGTGCATTCTTTCACACTAACTGAGGAGTCATGTTCTTATTTGACCCACACTGCACATCATAAGCTAGAAGATCCAGGTAGCTTTTCAGTCCCATGTAGTATTGGCACCTTTTCTATTGAGAAGGCGATATGTGACCTAGAAGCTAGCATTAGCGTTATGCCTTTGAGTCTTGCTAGGAAGTTGAAACTGACTAGGTTTGTAGTCACAAACATGACAGTACAGATGGCTGACCGATATGCGGTCCAGCCTATAGGAGTCCTAGAGGACATTCCTGTGCAAATAGGAAAGTTCTTTTTCCCTCTTGACTTCGTCGTACTAGATATGCCCGAGGATGCCCACATTCTTATCATATTGGGTAGACCATTTCTGCACACTTCTGGTGCAGTTATAGATGTTGGTTCAGGGACATTGACCTTCAAAGTAGGGAAGCATTCCATTGTCTTTGCCCAGACAGCTAAGAAGAAAGATCATATGTGGCCTGTCACCTGTAATACGGTTTCTGAAAATAAATCTTATTTTGTGATTTCTGACATGCCTGCCTCTACGCCTATTCCTGTTGTAACACCTCCGCCCCAGATTGAGAGCAATTTGGAGGATGATTCTTCTGTTTTAGATATTGCAGAAGCTGGTTTGGGGAAGGAAGAGCCGCATGCTGCTCAAGTTGTGAAGGAGCCAATCGTTTTAAGAAGCGGCTGAGGATGTCTTAGTTATGGCACAGATGAGGAGCCCGATGATGAGCCAGTCAAAGTGACGGAGTCCGATTTGGATTCTGATGAGCCAGACGAGGTCATTGATTGGGGAGATGCTGAAGCTGTTGATCCGTTGAGTTCTGCGGATGTTGGAGTTGAGAAGAGTGTGGCTGAGAAGATGAGCACTGTAGAGGCTACTTCTTGTAGCCAGAAGTCGAGCAAGTGGGCCATTCCGTGGCTGTTCTAGTTCAACTACTAGTTGATCAAATAAACCATTCATTTTATTGCTTTTTAAGACTATTTATCGTTTTTCATGTGCGCGAGACTTCGCAATTTTAATAAGTTTGCTTAGGATTTTTATACACTTTAGTTAGTTACTTTGGGTTTTGCGTAATTTTGGGCGCGTTATTGTGTGTATTTGCAGGTTTATAGACCATGTTGGCTCAATTTATTGAGCTAAATCGAAGAAATCAGAACTTACAGCAGGTTCTGCAGTCGATCGACTGGCTAGTATGGTCGATCGACTGAGCTGCGATTTCCAGGAGCTTTTGTTCCTATTCACCCTGGTCGATCGACTGGGTGATGTGGTCGATCGACCATGTCCGCTGCTGCACTTGTTTTCGATCATTCCTCCGCTGAGTTTGGTCGATTTGCGGAGTTGAGGGAGTCTTTTCTCCACTTTATTCTCCGACTCATTTCTGTTTTCTTCCGTTTCTTTCTTTTACACATAATGTTGCGTTTCAATAATCGTTTTCTCGGTTTTATGCGCGGTACTTTGTTTGTTCTTTTCAGGTACTTATTGGTAGCACTGCTGGCGACTGAAACCTCCTAGCTCACGCTGGTTTGGGGAGGTTTCCTTTTGATGCGCTTAAAGTCTTGTGAGTTTCCGAGTTCCTACTGCATTTCTTGTTTAGTTAATTTCACGTAAATTCCCGTTTTCCTTCTACTTCATTACATGATTTTGCACAATGGGGACATTGTGCGATTTGGTTTGGGGAAGGGTTTTGCGTTGCATTTCATTTGCTCCCATTCACGTTTACATTTTGTCTTGCATTGTTGTTTATTTTTTTTCCATATATACACGAAAACTCAAAAAACAAATTGAAAAATTTCAAAAATATCACGTTTATTTGAGCATATAGGTCGAGTCGGAACGGTAGTATTTCAATGATGACATTGCATTTTCAGCTGTTTATGCCTAAACCTTGCAAATTGACATGTTATTAGTAGAATCATTTGAATAGTCTACGAGTTTTCGTTAAATTTCTTGCTGGACTTGAGACTTGACTCTGATCTTTGGCAAGCTACATCATTTTCTGAGTTTTAGAGCCTATAACTTGTGACATCCATGACCAGATTATCTAGATTGTGAGTAGTTACTCCTTATAAGACATGTTACATAAATGTGCATAAATATGAACTTAATCTGCTTAATACCTGTATGTATTCGGTTTGTGGTTTGTTGACGCATGTGGAAGAGGTCTCCTTTATTCATTTTGCCCATAAGCTTCACAAAGCCAAAAATAGCCTTTTTGTCCCGATAACTACATCCTACATTTAGCCTGCCCTTGTCAAGCTAGTAGTTTATGTTCTTGGGATTGTTACTTTGTTTTTGGCCTCTAATGCTCATTTGAGATGTTATTGGGAAGATGAAAAAGGAAAAAGGAAGAAAAAAAGAAAAAAAAAAAGAAAGAGAAACGCATGTGTACTGTAGAGGGCGGTCGATCGACTGCCCATCTTGGTCGGTCAACTGCAGCCCGAGAAGAAAGAAAAAAATCAATCGCATAATTCAAAGTCTTTATTCAAATGGAGATTTTTGCTCCCGTGCTGTATTTGTATCTTATGGGGAGTTGATTAATTACGGAGTTTGTGAGATTTGTGCTTGCTATTAGCACCGTTCGATTGAATTTTTGAGCAAGAAGTTGGATGTTGTTATAATTTGGTTCCCTTAGTTACTAGCTTGGCTTTTAACTCTGTTTTTATCCAAATTTGTCTTAGCCTCTTCTTACCCATACCTCACATATCCATATTTACCTCGGCATATGTCATGGTCATTTGTTTGGTTGGAATGCATATGTACGGTTGTAGAGATTATTTTCATATTAGATTGCAGGCATGTTCTTATAGGTCGTAGTTAGGTGAGTGTCATTACAAAATGAATTCTTTCTATCTTTACATTATTCACCTGTGCTTATGAGTGATATGAGCGACCCATGAGAGTCCGAATTGATAAGTCTCTACAGTTGACGGTTCAACAGTTTTTTAACGACTACATAACTCGTTTGCATGATTCACATTGCTATTTGATTGTTGGTTATTGCATTAAATTGGTTTAGGCTTTGCAGTTTGCTTTTCGCTCTGAGATTGAATTCATTCCATTAGATCTTAGGATTGAGTCTAGTTCTTGCTTGGGGACAAGCAAGGGTTTGGTTTGGGGAAGTTTGATGCGTGTCATTTATACGATGTTTTACACCTCATTTTACACGCATTTCAGAGCTCATTTATGTAGTTTATGCTACTATTCTCCCTATTTTCGTCTACTTTCGTGTTTTTGTACATTATTGCAGAATGTGAAGAATCCAGCGGAAATCAAGCTAAATCCGTCCCCGAGTACCTTGCATTGCATTTGACGTGAAGTATTTACTCAAGGAACGAGCTTGGTGCGCATTTCGAGGCCCGAAAGATAAATCCACGAGAATTTAGAAGTCAAGTATCAGCTACTTCAGTCGATCGACTGATGCCTATGGTCGATCGACCAGAACACGAGTTTCAGTAGCTCCTGTTCATTGCAGTCCAGTCGATCGACCGGTCACTGTGGTCGATCGACCACACCGCTAATCTGCGTGAATTAAAAGATCGAGAAATTAGAAGCCCATTGTATATAAGGTTTAGGAATAAGTGTTACGTATATTCCTATATAACGTAGCTTTAGTTTTCAGAATAAGGAGGAAGCTTTTATCATTCAATTTTCATTCAGTTTTAGATTATCAAGTTTATTAGGGTTCTTGTGATATTTCGTAATCAATAAAGCTACTATTGCGTTCGGTTTGATCTTCCTTCCTGCTTCCATTCGGTATTTCTCTGCTTATTTATTCAGTTTCGTTTCCGTTCATAGATTAGAAATTGCTAGATTAGTTTCCCGAAGCCGAAATTATCGTCTTATGTTATTTGTTTGTTTACTTATTTCAATCATGAATTCAGTAGTTTTATTCTTAAATCTTGTTGTTTTCGTCATAGTCATGAGTAGCTAAATACCTTGTGCTAGGATGTAGGGAATCTGTAGAAGTAGGCGGCATTAGAATAGTAGACCCGAATCGCGCCTTGGCCGATCGACTGGCCTACCTGGTCGATCGACCGACCACGTGAGATCACCTTCGTTTTAATTAATTAAATTGCTATGTTTGACGAATCGAGTGCACGTGACTAGTTGAATGCCTAGGAATTGACTGACCCAATAAAGATCGAAAGATAGGGAAGAGAGATAGCCTACCTAATTAAGACGACTAAATTAATAAGATCGAGAGATGAGTTAATTTAGCCTTTTTTTAGTCACTTTTCAGACGGAGTCAGATATCGATATTAGGGACCTGTAGCGAGATCGAAAGATGCTACCTGTAAGAATGGACCGAGAGGACTTCTTATTTTCCCGTCTCACGTGTTTGTTTTAGACCTACCTAATATATTGCCGCCGAAACTATAGTGAACCGACCATCTTAGCACCCTTTTAATATTTGATTTCATCCGTTTATTTAGTTTAGTGTCTTTTATTGCCTTTAGCTATAGACCAAATCAAATCAAACCCCCACTCACTTGTTACCTTAAAGACTAAAACAGACAACTATTAATTGCATCGCCTCCCTGTGGTTCGACCCTGACTGCCACTAGCTATAGTAGTAGTTTGGACTATAAATATTATCTTTGGTGCACACAACGACGGGCATCAGCCTCGTTGTCTTTTGTCCTACCCGGAACATTCAGCAGAGTATTAGTTATATTATCAGAAACTGTGGACAAGGGCCACCCGCGCCACGCCTACCCGCACGTTGGTCTCGAGGCGGCGGCACCTCACCCTCGGAACCTTGGTTTGCCAAAGCACGTCATGGGCCATTATCGATTGGTGAGGCATTGAAACTGGTGAAAGGTTGAATAAGCCTGCATTTATGGAGTCGCCACCACTTTATTGTGGAAATATTGGAAACCGTTCGAATACCTCATGTCATGTCAAGACACAAAGTAGTGACATAAACACTAATAACTCGTTAGCCTTAACATTCTATGTCTATAATGACTCTCGAAGATGCCAATGGACACGGATGTCCAGAGATAGCTGGAGTAAGGGGTGAGGGTACGTATTAGGAAGCTCTTTAATCGAACACCTAATCCCGCCCACCTCGATAGCGGCCTCTACTAATGACTAGGGAAATTATTCATATTTGATATGTCCTCGATGTAATGCATGCAATGCAACAATCATGGATTTATGTGAAATTAGACTATGTCGGTGAACGTAATTTAGCCAAAAAGTTGGTCGAAGTGGATGTTAGATTAATTAAATGTGAAAACCAAGTAAATAAATCATACATAAAAATAATTAATGGCAAATAAATTAGAATAATTATTACAATGAGTTACAAGGATTACTTGATCTACGTCAAAAGCACGCTTGAAATAGGATTTTGAAGAAGAAAATAAAAGAAAATTTAAATATGAAAATAGAGCAGATTTAGGAGTGATAATACGACAGAATAGTTGATTTATACCGTAATTAGAAGCTACGTCAAAGCGAGAAAGAGTTCAGGAACAGAAGCCAACCCAGAACAGGCGCAGCATTTGCTGCGTCCTTTGGAAGAGGCGTAGCACTTCCTGCTTCTGTTCTTGAGTTGGACTCTGGCTGTGAAGTCAGAACCACGGACTGTTATCGTTCATTGGTAATTTAAGATCGATTATTGATATTAGGCTCAAGTAGAAGGTTTTTGACAGATTATATACATACTAACATCCGCACAAGCCAGATTAAAGACTAGTAAATTAATACAACAACTTACATAACTATACAATTCCGGATTGTAAAGGTCGAAACATTGAACTTGAAAGTGGGATTAAATTGGATGAACTGAAATCAAATAAAGAAAAGTATGTACAAAAGACGAATTCCAGAGAATCGATATGAGAAAATCGACCTCTAAAATCCGGGTTTGAAGAGATGACGAAAACCCGCAAATATTGAATTACACGAGTTTTGTGTCGAATTATGCGTTATAATTTATAAAAGAATAATAAAACATTTTTATGTACTGTAACGAACAAAAGAAACCAAAGAAATAAGAGAAATAGAAAATTGCAGAAGGTCGAGGAAGAAGAAGAAGAGCAGGAGCAGTGGCAGCCTCTAGAAGAGGCGCAGCAGATTCTGCGACCGTTCAAAGAGGCGCAGCTACTGGTGCGTTTCTTCTCGAAGTCAGACCTTTGCTATTTTATGAAAACGGTTTTAGAAATATGTTTTTTTAAGACGGTTTTGAGCGTGCTTTTGATATAGACCTTACATTAATTGGTACAAAAAAAAATACAACAATGAAAATAGGATTTACACCCTCACACTTAAATGTTTGACAAAACGAAATTGACTAAAGTTATCGTTTAGTGATTGCTCGACTCGAATATGCGTGGAAAGCGCCATTGTTACAGGATTTAATAGATTGATTAGATTGATTAAGTGGAGTTGGTCAAATTGGTCGGTCTATGCAACATGACGGGGACTTAGAATGATCCGAGCTTACGTGGTCGATTGATCAAGCACGTAGGCGTCAAAAGCAATAGCGTAGTCTAGAATACAAAGAGAGAGAAAGAAGGGGCAGAACACTCGCGTGCCTAATATGGAGGCCAAAGGTCTCTATTTATACTAAATACACGAAGGAGTTTAGGAATGACACGGATACGGAAACAAATCGCGGAAATATTATGGAAAGTATGGAAAGAGGGTTGGGGAAGAGGCGCCGTAACCACTGCCACCCTTGGAAGAGGCGCAGCACCTGCTGCGTCTTTCCCCGGAGGTTTCCTCCCCAGCAAGAAATATTTCCATGTTTTTTATGGAATTTCGGTAGATGTACACTTCCTTATTCCGTGAAACACAATATACAGAAGATATTTCCTTAAAAATATTAAATTTAATTAGGAATAAATATCCAGATAATTCTAGAACATTCTGGAACATTTTGGCTCGGCATTTAAATGGGTTTTAGAAAATGTAGCGGTTTTTTGACTAGGACTCCATATGAACTCTAATTACTGTCAAAACGGTCGTATCACTTGTTGATCAACTTACAAAGTGTCGACCATGAGGTTGAATCGAGTGTTTGATCTATCACTTGATGATCAACTTACAAAGTGTCATAAAATCGTTCCACGTATCAAACATGCGGCCCAATCATCACTGGGTGGTTGGCGGGAGGTATAGAAAAAAGGTATCTACAGAGCCCCCACTTTGACTGAGGCTTGGACAAGGCAAAAGTCAAAGTAT